>NC_045446.1:61744159-62044159 GCF_002776525.5 Piliocolobus tephrosceles
CCGGTTTTTTTTTTTTTTTTTTTTTTTTTTTTTTTTTTTTTTTTAGTAGATACAAGATGTCACCATATTGGTCAGGCTGGTCTCGAACTCCTGACCTCAGGTGATCCGCCCACCTCGGCCTCCCAAAGTGCTGGGATTACAGGTGTGAGCCACCTCACCCAGCCTATCTGTGAGTATTCTTATCTATAAAATGGAAATAATATTACTTGCCTTATAGACTTGTTATATTTATTGAGTTAATAAATGTAAAGCATATGTAAAACATATCTAAGTTGTTTTCTTAAGATTATTTCTTATTATTCAGCAACTTCCCTAGGATCACACAGCAAGTAAATGGCAAAGATGAGAATTGGGGAGAAAGAAGGGAGGCAACAGGGAATCCCAAATCAACTGGGCATATATAGTTGGGTTGCTCTTAGAATACCAGGACTGAGGATGGAGAACTTTCCCGGGGGGGGGGATTATGCCAGATGATTGGGTACCACCACCTGGCTTGGAAAACCTCAAAGATGCAAAGCTGTCCTGGAGGCAAACAGGATAACTATTGTCCTGCCTGCCAGGGAGAAGGGACCCTCTTGGAAAATAGGGCATGGCCATTGTCCCCACTCCTTTCATCCATTTAGTTCCTTGAGGGAGTTAAGAACAAAAGCTTGGCCAGGCGTGGTGGCTCATGCCTGTAATCCCAGCACTTTGGGAGGCTGACGCAGGCAGATCACTTGAGGTCAGGAGTTCGAGACCAGCCTGGCGAACATGGTGAAACCCCCGTCTCTACTAAAAATACAAAAATTAGCCGGGCGTGGTGGTGCTTGCCTGCAGTCCCAGCTACTTGGGAGGCTGAGGCAGGAGAATGGCTTGAACCTGGGAGGTGGAGGTTTCAGTGAGCCGAGATTGTGCCACTGCACTGCACTCCAGCCTGGGTGACAGAGCATGACTCCATTTCCAAAACAAAAAAAAAAGAAAAAAAGATCAGAGATTGTGACTCTAGAACTTTGTTTAATTTGTAACCTCTTTTTAGTTCTTTCTGCTGTCTCCTTTCTGGCCCATCAAAGCCCACGAAAAGGGATATTGGACTTGTTTTGGGGGGCAGCAATAAAGAGGAGTAATGAAAAGGAGGCCAGTCGCGGGGGCTCACGCCTGTAATCCCAGCACTTTGGGAGGCTGAAGCAGGTGGATCACTTGAGGTTAGGAGTTCAAGACCAGCCTTGCCAACATGGTGAAACCCCATCTCTACTAAAAACAAAAAATTAGCCAGGCGCAGTGGCAGGCAAGTGTAATCTCAGCTTCTCAGGAGGTTGAGGTAGGAGGATCGTTGGAACCCAGGAGGCGGAGGCTGCAGTGAGCTGAGATCGTGCCATTGCACTCCAACCTGGGCTACAGGCCAAAACTCCATCTCAAAAAATAAAAAATAAAATAAGGGCCACGCACCGTGGCTCACGCCTGTAATCCCAGCACTTTGGGAGGCCCAGGTGGGCGGATCACCTGAGGTCAGGAGTTCGAAACTGGCCTGGCCAACATGGTGAAACCCCGTCTCTACTAAAAATAGAAAAAGTTAGTTGGGCATGGTGGTATATGCCTGTAATTCCAGCTACTCAGGAGGCTGAGGCAGGAGAATTGCTTGAACCCAGGAGGCGGAGGTTGCAGTGAGCAGAGATCGTGCCACTGCACTCCAGCCCGGGTGACTCTGTCTCAAAAAAAAAAAAAAAAAAAAAGGAGTAATGAAGAGGAAACTGTGTTCTACTCCTGAGGCCAGCTGAGAGAGGGAAGACCAAAGGAACAAGAGGAGCCCCAAGAAGCCTGAGTGCCTTGGAGCCACAGCAGAGGCAAAAGAGAATTCAGATTTAAGGGTAACCTAAAGGGGCTGGGACTGGAGCTAAGCCAAGACCCCTGTGGATCACTGGTGAGCTCCAGGAGCTGGAGTTCAGTGAGGAATAGGCTGGGAAGACCCCTTTGGAATCCTCAGGACACTGGTGAGATCAGTTCAGGTCCTTTCTCCTCTCACTCTCTGTCCCCTCCTCTCTCTTTCAGGGAAACTAGTCAGCTTCAGCACTTTGACATTGAGAGGGAAGAATTAACCAAGGTGGGGGATACCTGAAAACATCAAGGGAGTGTAGAGAAATTAACTAATGTTTATTTGCTGTACCCTTGGGCAATTTACGAGGGCTCCACATGCATTATGTCATTTAATCCTCACAATCTCACGCAGCACTTGCCAGTCCCATTTTATTGTTTTTTATTTGTTGGTTTTTAGAGACAGGATCTCACTCTGTCACTCAGACTGGAGTACAGTGGCACGATCATAGCTCTCTGCAACCTCAAACACCTAGGCTCAAGTGATCCTCCCACCTCAGCCTAGCAAGTAACTGGGACTACAGGCATGTACCACTATGCCCAGCAAATTTTTGTGTGTGTGTGGAGATGAGGTTTGCTATGATTGCCTAGGCTGGTCACAAATTCCTGGGATCAAGTGATCGTCCCACCTTGGCCTCTCAAAGTGTTAGGAATACAGGCATGAGCAACCATACCCAAGCATTCCCATTTTAAAATGAAACTAAGACTGAGAGGCCGGGCGCGGTGGCTCAAGCCTGTAATCCCAGCACTTTGGGAGGCCGAGACAGGCGGATCACGAGGTCAGGAGATCGAGACCATCCTGGCTAACACGGTGAAACCCCGTCTCTACTAAAAAAAATACAAAAAACTAGCTGGGCATGGTGGCGGGTGCCTGTAGTCCCAGCTACTGGGGAGGCTGAGGCAGGAGAATGGTGTAAACCCGGGAAGCGGAGCTTGCAGTGAGCCGAGATCCAGTCAGTGCACTCCAGCCTGGGCGACAGAGCAAGACTCTGACTCAAAAAAAAAAGAAAAAAGAAACTAAGACTGAGAAGTTGGCTCTGTTATATGCTCTTACAGCACTCTGTACTTTTTTTTCTGGAGAAAGGATCTTGCTATGTTGCCCAGCCTGGTCTGAAATTCTGGGGCTCAAGCAATCTTCTGGCCTTATCCTCCTGAGTAACTAGAACTGGAGACAACCACCACCATGCCCAGCAGCATGCTGTACTTTTGTATGATTACCTGTTTAAGGTCTATCTCCCTTGCCAGTTATATCAGGGCAGCTTTCTCTACTTCATCATTGGCATGTAACACTATGTCTGGCACCAAGAAGATTTTCAATAAAAATGCATTGAATATTTATGCATATGGGAGATCTCATGTGACTAATCAAAGGCCATACTGTGTTACAACCATCCTAATCTGTCTCCAAAACCTGTCTGTGATCTCTATTCTACCCCACCAAGTGCTTTCATGTTATCTCACTTCTAAATGTCCAGGTTCAATGTCCTTGTCCCTCAGCTGCTTGTAAGCATACATGCACACCACCTACCAAGAACTCACCTATTCAGGGAAAGCTAGTGAGAGAGCAGAAAAAAGAAACAGCCCATTTGGGATTGTGCCCTCTTCCTACCCTCTTCAAGTCAGCATTTCTCGTCCTTCAAGAAGCCTTTACAGACAGCTCCACCTGTCCGTCTGCTTCCCTTTCCTCTGGCCCTTCCTATACCTGTGCCACAAAAGTGTTTCCAAGTTACCCGGAGTCTGATCGTTCTACACATATTAGTACTTTATTAAAGCAATTTAACTCTATGGATGTTTAGTGAAGGCAAATGTGTGCTCAGGCCTGCCTCTGTCAGGCCCAGTGGGTCGACACAGAAATGAATCAGACGCAACCTCAAAGGACTTATAGTCAGTGGGGAAGACAGATATTGGGCACAGATGCAATTTACTAGAGCACAAAGCATGATGACCTAAATGGTATTAAAGAACTATGAACAACATGCTATATGCATAAACCTTAATTATTATTGTGAAGAGTGTATCATAGAAGATCAGACCTCAAAGGTATCATCTAGTTCAACCTCTGTTTTCCAGTGGAAGAGTCTGAGACACAGAGAAGGGTGGGGCCTAGCCTAAAATCTCAGCCTGTCTGTCTGAGCCAAGATAGACTTAAAGTTCTTTTTTTTTTTTTTTTTTTTTTGAGGCAGAGTCTCGCTTTGTTGCCAGGCTGAAGTGCAGTGACATGATTTTGGCTCACTGCAACCTCTGCCTCCTGGGTTCAAGTGATTCTCCTGCCTCAGCCTCCCAAGTAGCTGGGGTTACAGCCATGCACCATCACACCCAGCTAATTTTTGTATTTTTAGTGGAGATGGGGTTTCACCATGTTGGCCAGGATAGTCTCGATCTCCTGACCCCGTGATCCGCCTGCATCAGCCTCCCAAAGTGCTGGGATTACAGGCATGAGCCACTGCACCAGGATGGACTTAAAGTTTTCTAAAGCCCAGCCTTGGGCTCTTTCCTCCTCCTCTGATAGCTTCATATGCAAAGTCCTGTACTTCATCAGACCATGAGATCTTTGAGGCTGGGTCAGGTTCTCCTTCCTAAACTAGGACTAGACAAGCCCAAGACACTTACAGGCTCAGGAAATGCAGTCTGATCCCAGGCTGCCAATCCAGTCTTTCAATCTGCTGCACCTGATGTGCTCCCTACTCTTACCATATGTCCTTAAATTGATTTTCTTTTTGAGACGGAGTCTCGCTCTGTTGCCCAGGCTGGAGTGCAGTGGCCAGATCTCAGCTCACTGCAAGCTCTGCCTCCCGGGTTTATGCCATTCTCCTGCCTCAGCCTCCCGAGTAGCTGGGACTACAGTCGCCCGCCACCTCGCCCGGCTAGTTTTTTGTATTTTTTAGTAGAGACGGGGTTTCACCATGTTAGCCAGGATGGTCTCGATCTCCTGACCTCGTGATCCGCCCATCTCGGCCTCCCAAAGTGCTGGGATTACAGGCTTGAGCCACCGTGCCCAGCCCTTAAATTGATTTTCAAATATTTTTTGCAGGAAACTTAAAAACAAAATTAAACTCTTTATGCAGAATACCAGCAAATAAATCAGATAAAAGTGAGAGTCCATAGCTCCATTATTTTTCCTGCTCTTAAGTCCTGGGAAGGGAATTCTAGGAACACATGTCAAAAACATTTGCTCTGGAGCTGGATGTGGTGGTGTGTCCCTGTAGTCCTAGCTACTTGAAAGGCTGAGGTGGGAGGATGACTCGAGTCCAGGAGTTCCAGGACAGCCTAGGCAACATAGTGAGATTCCCATCAAAAAAAAAAAAAGAACAATAAACAACAACAAAAAAAACTTTTGTTCTGGGACATAATTTTTAATGGTGTCATAGAAGCTGCTTTAGCGTATGGTCTTCCTCTGAATCCTGTCATATATGGGGCTCACAATCCTTTCTTTATTCATGAAATGCCAAGCACCCCAATGTCAAGTGGTCCCAATGGAGTATGGATGGGAATGAGATTTTCCCCTTGTCCCTCCTGCTCTCATGTCCTCCACAGAGAGAAATTTGTCTGAAGGGCTACAGGGACCGGACCAAAGAGGAGGAGAGACCCAAACACTGCCTGGCAGGTCAGGGGAGGCTTCTAGAGAAGGATCTTTGAGAAAGAAAGCATCCACACAGTCATTCACCAGCCTGAATCTGATAAAGCCTCTGTTTTCAAAGGTGATACAGTAGCCACCAGCTACACATGCTATTGACCACTTGAAATGTGTCCAGTCAAATTGAGACACATTGTAAGTATAAAATACACACCACATTTCAAAGACTTGGTACAAGAAAAGAATGTAAAATATCCAGTCAATTTTTATAACCAATAATTTTTTATGTTGATTACCATGCTAAAAGATAATATTTTGAGGCCAGGCGCGGTGGCTCATGCCTGTAATCCCGGCACTTTGGGAGGCCGAGGCAGCCAGACCACGAGGTCAGGAGTTCAAGACCAGCCTGGCCAACATGGTGAAACCCCATCTCCACTAAAAATACAGAAATTAGCCGGGCATGGTGGCGCCTGCCTGTAATCCCGGTTACTTGGGAGGCTGAGGCAGGAGAATCGCTTGAACCCAGGAGGTGGAGGTTGCAGTGAGCCCAGACCGCGCCACTGCACTCCAGCCTGGTGACAGAGCAAGACTCCATCTCCAAAAAAAAGATAATATTTTGGCTATGTTGAGCTAAGCCAAATATTGTTAAAATTCGTTTCATTTGTTTCTTTTCACTTTTTTTGAAATATCATTACTAGACAGTTTTAAATTACTTATGTGGTTCCTATTAAATTTCTTTTTTAAAAAATATAAGTAGGCTGGGCATGGTGACTCACACCTGTAATCCCAGTGCTTTGGGAGGCCGAGGCAGGCTGAGCAACTGAGATCAGTAGTTCGAGACCAGCCTGGCCAATAAGGTGAAACCCCGTAGCTACTAAAAATACGAAAATTAGCTGGGTGTGGTGATGCGCGCCTGTAATTCCAGCTACTCGGAAGACTGAGGCAGGAGAATCGCTTGAACCTGGGAGGCAGCATTTGCAGTGAGCCGAGATCATGCCACTGCACCCTAGCCTGGGTGACATCGTGAGACTCTGTCAAAAAGTAAGTGTGTTGGTGTTTATAGAGACAGGGTTTCACCATCTCTGTGATTACCGGCAGATGCCACGTGCCAGGTTCTCAGAGTATATTTTTAAAAGATACTTGTTTAGTGTTTGAGATGTGCATTGACAACAGGTCTTTTACACCCATTCTCATGTTATCTTCAAAATTATGGGGTGAAATATAATTATTCTATTTTACCAAAGACAGATTTGAGGCTCGGGTTAAGCTATTTATTCCTGGAATCAATCCTCTTATTTGAAAAGCTTCTGGAAGACAGGGATCCTATCTTAAACGTTGTTTCTTCACAGCACCTTAGCACGGAGCTCTGTCCACGTGGTAGGCGCTCAGAAAGTTTGCGCTGAACGAAGGATATGGATTCTCAAGTCAAAGCTCCGGGCGCAAGGCCAGGGAGTTGAATCACCAGAGGGCGCCCATGAGCCCGCCCACCCGCGGGTCCCCAGGGCCCAAGCCGGACCTCAGGCCTGGGTGCGGCCCTTCGGCCCCAAGCAGCTGTGCGCCCCAGCAGAACAGGGGGCGAGGGGGCGAGGGAAACCCCAAGTCCTCCGTTCGCCCCGCCCCCTCCCCAGAGCCACGCCGCGCGGAGCTGCACGGTGCTGAACGACTCGACATCCTGTTTTCGGGCCCCGCGGCTCCGCCTGCGCCTCTGCTGATCTTGTCTTTCCCTTGGGTGCTGACGACAGCTCCTCTTCCCCTACGAGTCTCCCCACCCTCCCCAGGGGTCTGGGACCTTCCCACTGCTGAATCACCACCACCCCGCACTCCCCCAGGGCTCAGGGCAGGGGTGGGGACTGCCCCAGCCTCGGCCACCACTCTATCCCTGGGGCTGCTGAAGGCACCAGGCCCAGGGGCACCTTTCTCAGCATCTTCCCGCGGAGGCTGGTGGGGTCGGGATGAGGGGAAGAGGACGAACGCCTACCGCCTAGAGTAGGGCCTCCAGGGGTGGGGTGGCCAGGAGGAGGCAAAGAGACCTAGACCTTGGGAGGCCTGACTTACTGGCCGCAGGGGCAGCGGGATGGGAGGGGGAAAGTGGCGAGCCCGGGACTGGGCCGGGGGCGAGGCTGGGGGCGGGCTGGGGCTGAAGAGGGGGAGACCGGCCCTCGGACTTCCTGGTCGGGCCCCGCCCCACCCCGCCCCGCCCCGCCGGTCCGCCCCCCCCACTTCCTCCGGCCTCCCGCTCTCACTTCCTTCTCGAGCCCGGAGCCGCTGCCGCCGCCCCCAGCTCCCCCGCCTCGGGGAGGGCACCAGGTGAGGCCCGGCCGGGGCTGGTGGGTAGGGGTCCGGGGTACGGGAGCCCGGCCGGCCCAGGACTCGGCGCGGGCGCCGGCCCATGCGTTTGCTGGCCGGGGCCGCGGGCGGGAGCTTCTCGGCTCGGTCCAAGTAGGGCGGGCGCGGCCGGCCGGGCGGGGCGGGGACGGGGCCACTGCGAGCCGGCGGAGGCTCGGCGAGGGTGGCTTCCCGGTGGCTGTACCGCCTCTCGGCAGCCGAGAGGGACCCCTGAGGTCAGAGGGTCCCGGACTTCAAGAGAAGTGTCTCTAAAGTGGAAAAGCTCAGAGCTGGGAGATAGGACTCAGGTGGGGTGTCCTCAGAAGTTGCGGGGGGTGTTGAGAAGTGCATGAGGGGAGAGGGCTTCTGAGCTGGAAAAGGCACTCTCTCTGCTCTGGCAGTTGTGACACTTGTCGGAGTGAGAGGAGCGGTGTCTGGGGCCTCCGAAAGCTCTCTCCCTGGAAGATCGATGCTAATCCAGACTCACACTCGGGCTGCAGCCCCAAGGCCCTCTGCACTCAGGAGGACCGGGGTTAGGGTTGGGGGAGCCCCGCCGACCCCAGTCGTTCTCTATATATCTGTTTTCCTGAGTCCCAACCTTACCTGGAGCCAAGCAGTAGGTATTTAGTGAGCGAACGCTGTTCCTACCTGACCAGAGCCTGGCCTTGCTCTTTTGGGAGTAACTTGGTCTTGCCCTGTGACTGGAGGTGGAAGGACTCTCATTCAGAGGTACTGATAGTCCCTGAGAAGTTTTTGTTGTGTCTTTTGGGGCCGATTGAGAACCATCTCCTAGTATTCCTCTTCATTCTTAGTCCCTGAATTATACACATGCTCCTATCGTCTCCCTCCACGCCTTTAGTTTCTACCCAGAAATCCGCCATCACTCTCTTCTCATCCCTTTCAGTCTCTTTTCCCCCAAATATGCAGTCATACCTAGGCCTTGACCTCTCTTCACCTACCTGGCCCCATGTTCATCTCAGTCCTCTGCAACCTGCCCCATCCCTTCCCTTCCCAGCTCTGGCACCACACACTTATACCTCCTTGCGTTTTCCATCACCCCTCATTCCTCTTGAACCTTCAGCTTGTCACCCTCTCTATATGCTTCTCTCCCACCCACTTATCTCCAGCTTTGGAATCAGGATCTGTTGTTGAAGACTTAGTGAGTTCGAGAGTCTTTTCAAACCTCCCTAGCTTGGAGAGGCAGTCTGCAGCCTCCCGGTGATAGAGATGGATTAAAGAGCTGGAAAGCGTGTGCGCGCGCGCGCGCAAGAGAGAAAGCGTGTCTATGTGTCTACATCTTTATCTCTTACAGACAAAATAACTGCCCTCAGCCTTGAGAGGGCCCAAGGGAAACCAGCAAAATGAAGGGAACCTGCAGTGAGTGAGGTTGTGGTTAGGCAGGAGGAAGCAGTCTGTAGCAGTCAGGGTAGGGTGACACAGGAATAAGACTGGTAAGAGAGGCCCTGGGAAATCAAAATCACCCCAACCTGTGGTGCTTGACCAAGGGGCCAGGCCTGGAAGCCGGGAGACAGCCTGAAGGTCCCCGACTCCATTACCTACTAGTTCCAGCATCACCTGGTGGAAAGAATGGGACCAACTTGGGTGTGATGGAAATAAAGGGAGGAGGCAAAGGCAGGATTCTGGAGGAAAGACTGCAGCTGGTCTAACTTCGAACTTAACTGTTTTAGTTTTGAATTAAGAAGCGGCTGAGGCAAAGGTGTCTGCTCCTTTCCTGCTGCCTTCTGGGGCCTGCCTAGGCCGGGTACCCAGATGTCCTGGTCTGCATCAGAGCCTTAGTGACCAGGAAGCCCTGTGGAGTTCTACTGACCCCTCTGCCTTCAGGCATCCTTAATATTCCCCATCTCACCTAGAACCCTATTCCTTCTCAGGAATTCCTCCCAAATTTAACTTCAGTCCATCCTGGCTGTGGAAGCTCTTGTTGTTTCCATTCTAGAGCTCCTTCCTCAAGCTTTTGGGGTGCATGCTGAGGATCTTGCTTCTATCTACCTCCTCCAGTCATCTGTATTCATTTCTCTCCACTAGAAAAAAAAGAGAAGTAGAGGGGAGTTAAGTGCTACAGCTAAATTTAAGGGCTCTCCCTGTTCCCCATTCTGTCATCTTCCCATGTCACAGTCGTCCCTCTCCCATGAATTGTTCTTCTTCCCATCCTTCCCTTCCACCCACCTGTCTCTCTTTGCATTTCTTGGAGGTACAGAAGTGTGGCTGCGGGAAGAAATCCCAGGGACCTACATAAAAGCCCAGTTTAAAGAAGGATGTGCATACAAGGCACTTTCCCAGCATCACAGCTTAATAAAAACCCCAGGAGTCCCAATTTCTAGGCTGGCAAACCAGTAGTTACTTAAGTATTCTGCGTAACTGAGCAAACCCACAGGGCTCTGATGGTAAAGACAAGATGGGTAAGACAGGGATTCTCCCAGTTGAGATCTGGTCCCATGGGAAGTTTGAGCTAATTGCAAAAAAGGCGTTGGAAAAAATGTGACCAGGGCGGGAGAGATTTTAATGGGAAAATATTGGGGGGTGAAGGGAGGTGGTGGCTACAACCTAGGAGGCTGCCACTGAAGTCTTGGCTAAACATGTCAAGGTTGTGACGTGAAGAAGGGGGCTCAGGCCCACACTGAAGACTCCTATATATTGTAGACCCATTAGCAGTGAGGTCAGTAGGGGTCCGTGAGAAGAGCTGAGGAGGGAAACCAAAGACAAAGCCTGGGCCACCTCCCCAGATCAGACTGGTTTTCCTGTCCAGGGTCCAGCTTCCTCTTTTGTCCTCATTTCATATTGGGGGGAGGGCATCTCTCCAGGAGCGAGAGGCCAGAGGAGGAGCTTCTCAGCTAGGGCAGGGCCAGAGTGGCTGACTGTTGAGTAATGTTAGTTCTAAATCATGAATGCACCAGGATGGGTGGGCATGAGGGCCTGGGAACTTGGAAGCAAAAAGGGCTCAGATGTAAGTCAACCCACCCTTTGGTCCATTTTCTGAAGGAATAAACTATGGTGGGGTTGTCCTGAATGAGGTTAAAGAGATGGTTGGTCCATTCTCAGGCCGGAGTTAGAATCCTCACCTTCTCTCCTTTGTAGAAGTAGCATAAGGATGGAGGTGAGAAGACCTGACCCTTGTCCTAGATTTGCTACCAACTGTATATAATCCTGGTCAACTTGGTTTCGCTTGGCTCCATTTCAGCATTAAGGAGTTGCATATCAGTACCTCCAAAGGGGACAGTGAACATCCTGTCTCTGACTCTTCCTCCCCCAAGAGACTCCTCATAGCAGTGCCCCTCACTCTGGGCCCTCGTGTCTTAGCCTCAATTTGACAGGTCTGAGTAGTCTCTACATATGTATCTGTCCAGGGATAGAACTGTGGCCCTTTCCCCAAGCACAAGGATCATTAGAGCTTGAGAGATAAGAAGGCAGAGAATGTTGGGGATTTTGCCAGGGGGTAGTAAGATGGAGTACCCTGTCTCCTGCTCCAGCTCTGCCTCACTGACAGTGGAAAATAGATGCCGGAGTTTCCTCCCTGATGTTATTTTCCCTTGTGGAAACCCCCTCAAGCCTTGGGCGGGGCTAAAGGGACTGGGTAGCCCTGGGTCTCTCTGTGGGTATTTTCAGGTGGGGGTGCCAGGATTGGGAGGATGGCACTTCTGTACAGCCTCATATGAAATTAGCAAAGGCAAAGGAAGTGCCAGTTCACAGGCCTTTGGTGGGGCCCAGGGACTGCTGAGCTGCTGCTAGGCGGGGGAGGAGGAAGCCAGTGTGCACCCTTCCTCTGTGCTGCATGGGGGAGGGGGCAGCTTCCTTGGCTCCCCCAGCCAGAGCCATCCTGGTCCTGAGGCTCACTTTTTTTTTTTTTTTTTTTTTGAGATGGAGTCTTGCTCTGTCGCCCAGGCTGGAGTGCAATGGCACAATCTCGGCTCACTGCAACCTCCACCTCCCAGGTTCAAGTTGTTCTCCTGTATCAGCCTCCCAGGTAGCTGGGACTGCAGGCATGTGCCACTAGGCCCGGCTAATTTTTTTTGTATTTTTAGTAGAGATGGGGTTTCACCATGCTGGCGAGGCTGGTCTCAAATTCCTGACCTCAAGTGATCTGCCAGCCTCAGCCTCCCAAAGTGCTGGGATTACAGACGTGAGCCACGTGCCCAGCTGAGGCTCACCTTTTATGGAACACTTGGGGTGCTGGGACAATGAATGAAGAAGGTTGGGAACTAGGACTTAGTGAAAGGGTCCTGGACTGCCCCTCAGCCTTCCCAGCTACCACTGTCTCATTTCCTAGTGGGTAGCATCAACTCTTTCCTTCCCTGCTGCAGTGTAGGATCCTCTCCAGGGGCTGAAGGATGAATGGCAAGAGGTGGAGAGTCCTCCAGCATGGATTTTTTTTTTCTTCTTTTTTTTTTTTTTTTTTTTTGAGACGGAGTCTTGCTCTGTTGCCCAGGCTGGAATGCAGTGGCATGATCTCTGCTCACTGCAACCTCTGCCTCCTGGGTTCAAGTGATTCTCCTCCCTCAGCCTTCCGAGTAGCTGGGATTACAGTCACCCACCACCACACCCAGCTAATTTTTGTATTTTTAGTAGAGATGGGGTTTCACCATGTTGGGCAGGCTGGTTTTGAACTCCTGATCTCAAGTGATCTGCCTGCCTTGACTCCCAAAGTGCTGGGATTACAGGCGTGAGCCACAGCACCCAGGGGATTTTTTTTTTTTTTTTTTTTTTAAGACTAGGAACTGGGCTATCTTGGGTTCTTCCCTGCTGATAGGGAGAAAAGGAAGAAAGAGACTCAGCCCTTGGCCTGGTCCCAGCCCCACACTGACCTCATGTCTCCCCCAGCTTCCTCCTCCCAGCCCAGCTGCAGCCAGCTGCAGCCCCTTTGAGTCTCTTTATATCACCTCTCCTCTATTCCTCCCTTCAAAACAAACAAACAAACTTGTAGAGCTTCAGAAGTCTTTCCACCAGTGCCCCTGCCCCTTGCCTTGTCTTTGACCAAGGGTCCTCAGATATTCCCAGTCTGTAGCCTGTCAGGACCACTTTTCCTTCCCATCTTTCTCATCATCTCTGAGCTAGATCTGCCAGCTTCACCTCTCACCCTTCCAGTTGAAGACAAGACGGTATAACTTATGTGTTTATTATCCCAACTTGGAGCTCTTCAGGGTGAGTGAGAAAGAAGTTGGTTACTTTTGTCTTGTGTCTCCTGGTCATAGAGGTTCTTCCTTGTTCCCAGCATCAGAGTCTGTGGATTGATGGGGGAGGAGGGGTATGTCATTCTATAGCTTTTGCTCAGCCCTTCCCTGGGCTTCTGGAAATAAACAGAAGGTCAGACTACCCTCCCCCTGAAGCATCCAGTTAGTTCAGCACAATGAAGAGTACAGTCAGTGTTGGGAAAGGTAAGGCAGGAGAGGGGGTTGCTGTGATGTCCTGGAGAAGCTGGGGAACAGTACTGGGCCTGAAGGACAGGAAGGATCTGAAGGGGGGTGAGTCGCATTCCAGGAAGAGGAACTCCCATATGCAAAGACATGATTGCATCGAGTTCATTCAGTTATTTACTGACAGCTGCTACATGCTGTGCTCAGCTTAGGGTGCTCAGCAAGGTCCAGTCAACCAGGACCTTGCCCTCTAGACACTCCCAGTCTAATAACAAGAGATTAAGATTCACATCAGCCTCTCCATGCCTGTGAGAGAGACAGGGACCAGATAGGATAAGTCACTTCTGACTTGGATAATTTACGCTTTCCTCAAAGAGGCGGCAATGGTGCATGGTTCCATATTACTACTTGATGTATTTTAGGGAAGAGAATATGGAGGCCCCTTTGTAGAGGATCAGGATTGGAATGGCCAGAGATGGATTATAGTTATAATGTCATTATAGTTATAATGAGGTTCAGGGAGGGCTGCAGAAAGGGAGCCCCATGTTAGGGAGGCAGGTTATAGAAGGCTGAGGTAAGTTCCCATCACCTCCATACTCGCCTATCTCTTAAGAGCCCGTTCCTCCCCTCCCCCACTCCCAGTTGGGACACTTCCCCTGCTGTAACAGTCACAGAGATCTGGCAATCAAGCTACTTCCTTTACCTCCCCCATTCTGGGCCTGCCTGGGCCACACCCCAAGGCCAGGCCCCACCGGGTGCAAGCCAGGCTCCAGGGACCACACTCAGACAGGGTTAGACCCCCATGGGCTATATTCCCTGCCAGAGCCAGGTCAAGCTGGTACTGGGAAGAGAGGTTTTTGCCTATTTCAGGCATAGCTTTTGCCTGTCATTGCTGTCCAATAAGATTCAGCATTGAGTCTTGTCTGTTGTGGGGTAGGCAGGGAGTGTCCGGTACTGGGCTTCAGAGAGGTGTCTCCATATCTCAGTAATGAGTGCTGGCACAAGCAGATCAAAAGGCAATGGTTGTACAGTCCTGTGTGCCTAGCCCTATACTTAGAGGTTTTTTTTTTTTTTGTCATTTAGTCCAGAGAAGCCAAGACTTCAGACTGAAGGGCATCCACAGCTGGGAAACTTACGTATGACTGTTGGAAAAGGAGAATCACACAGAGCCAAAGCGGGATTAAAAGGGGGGCCATGGGTGCAGTAGCTCACTCCTGTAATCCCAGCACTTTCAGAGGCCTAGGCAGGTGGATCACTTGAGGCCAGGTGTTCGAGACCAGCCTGGCCAACATGATGAAACCCTGTCTCTACTAAAAATACAAAAATTAGCTGGGCATGATGGCACCTGCATGTAATCCCAGTTACTCAGGAGGCTGAGGCAGGAGAATCGCTTGAACCTGGGAGGTGGAGGTTGCAGTGAGCTGAGATCGCGGCACTGCACTCGAGCCTGGGTGACAGATGGCCATGCAACGGATATCCAAAGAAGAATTCAGTAACCTTATGGAACTGTGAAACTTAAGTTAGGCCCTAAGGAATAAGAAAGATTAGAGAAGGGAGAGGGAATAGTAGCAGAGGGAAAAACAAGAGTAAAAGTTCAGAGGCAAGAATGATCCTGACTTGTTTGCAGAGGACATTGAAAATCCCTCTGGACCAGGGAACTGGGAACTCACACTTGCAAAGTACCTAGATTGTGTACATATTATACATTAATGCACTTAGTCCTTGTAACACTGCTATGTGGTAGGTACCCTACGTTGCTGCTGCATTTGAAAGATAAGGAAATTGAAGCTTAAAGAGGCAAATCATCATAAGCTCCGGGTCACAGAGCTGGTAAGAGGCAGAACTAGGGTTCAAACCCAAGTCTATATAACTCTAATACCCCTTAACAAACTGTGAAGAACTCTGAATGACAATATGAGGGACCAGGCATGATGTGAATTGGGACTAAAAAGCCAGAATAAGTCATCGTAATTTGTCTAATAACATACAGATCTGGCCAGGCGTGGTGACCCACACCTGTAATCCCAGCACTTTGGGAGGCCTAGTCAGGAGGATCGCTTGAGATCAGGAGTTCAAGACCAGCCTGGGCAACATAGCAAGACCCTGTCTCTACAAACAAACAAAAAATAAATAAAAAATACAAAAATTAGCCAGGTGTGGTGGTGCCTGCCTGTAGTCCCAGCTACTCAGGAGGCTGAGGTAGGATGCCTTGAGCCTGGGAGGTTGAGACTAAAGTGAGCTGTGATGGCACCACTGTATTCCAGCCTGGGCAACAGAACAAGACCTTGTCTCCAAAAGAAAAAACAAATCAAAACAGATCGGCAACCACTGATTTACTAAATAACTTTTTTTTTTTTTTTTTTTTTTTGAGACATGGGGTCTTGCTGCGTTGCTCAGGCTGGAGTGCAGTGGCTACTCACAGGGACAATAACCTTGACTAGTGTAGCACACTACAACCCTTCACTTCTGGGCTCAGTCTCCCTAGTAGCTGGGACTGCAGGTGCACCACTGAGCTGGGCTTAATGTTTTTTTTTTTTAAAAAGCCACTTAGTGAATAAGTCATCGTTGAACCCCGCTCCAGGTAGGTCACACTCCTGGTTTGGCCACCTGCCGCACTGACATCCCTTCTTCCTATTTGGCGCAGTTTAGACTCTACCTTTTAGCATATGCTCTCCTGAAATGGGCTATGGGAACTTAATTCAACCCAGTTCAGGCCAAAGGATTTCAGAAAGAGTTGTTTTGGGAGAGAGAATAAAGGTCTGAACTAGACCTGAGTAGGGAGGACTGGGCTGATCCCCCACCACAGACACAGGCATACTCAGTGCTTCCTGCCTTCTGGGATGAAAGGCTTTGCTCCTGTCACCTCCTGTGTGCACAACACTTCAGTTTACAAAGCGTATTCATTCCCATGGTCAGGTTCCTTGATGCTGCCCGTGAGGCTGGGAGGGCTACTATTATTACTTCTACTGTATAGATGAAGAAACGGAGGCTCCAAGAAGGGCAGTAACTTACCTGATCAATGTCACACAGTTAGCTGGTAAGGGGTAACTTGAAGACTGTAAGATGCACCGTGGAAAACAGGACTTTGGGTCACAAAACTGGGTTTGTGTTCTGGCTGCCATACTAACTAGCTGTGTGATGTAGAGTTACTTTTACTGCTCTGAATTTGTTTCCTCATCTGTAAAATAGGAATAGTACTGACAGGTTGTTACAAAGGTCAATGACATAATAACATGCAATCTATAAAGGCTTATACCATATGAGGGCTTTTTTTTTTTTTTTATCAAGGGTAAAGGTCAGCAGATAAACTCAAGACATCAGAGTCAGGTATCCAGTACTCTTGGCCCTATACCACACTGCCTTTGCTCTGCTTGTTTCTGGACAGTACCATACTTACCATCCTTTTCCAGTGTCAGTCCCTGTTCCCTTCCCAGCCCAGAAGCTACCCTGTCCTTCCCCTCTCCTTTGAGAGCTGATTTACTGATTGCTAGTTGATAACCACCTCCTTAGAGAGCTGTACTTCCAGTTTCTTGGGCCTTGTGACAGCCAGCCAGAGTTCCTTCCTTGTCTTCCTGCCTGGGCCAGCCCAGCGCTGGGCTTTTCAGTCAGACTGTCAACACCCACTCCCCTGCTCCGTGTGGAACTGAAGATTGCAGGCCCAGGAGTTCTGCTTTGAATGTCAGGGCTTCCCGCATAATCCATTGGGGCACAAGTAATGCCACCTGCCTCCAAGGAGCTTTAAGTCTCAGTTCATCTACCTAGTGCTCTTGTAACAACCATTGTAATCTCCAATTCCTGGATAGGAAAACTGAGGCCCAGCAAGCGTAAATGCCTCATGCTTGGTTGTAGTGAGTCAGCAGAACTGGGGTTAGAACTTAGGTCTCTCAACTTGTAGTCTGAAGTCTCTATTCAACTCTCCACTGACCTAGAAGGTCCTTATGCCCTTGCCTGACCCACACTCTGAGGGTCTCCATCTGAATGTCCTGAGGTTGCATGCACATACATGTGCACACGCACACACGCACACTCATTCATGCAAATAGGATGGAAATATTTTTTAATGTGAACCAGAGACACAACTTCATAAAGTGAAATCATTTCTTTCCCAGCTGAGTCCAAGGGAAACTGTACCCTGGGAGGGAGCTGGGACCAAGCCCTGGGTCCTTTGCATCCCCCATACCACGAAAGTTTCTTTTCCACTTCCCAGTGGGGATTTTCTTCTCCACTTGTCATTGATTTTTGAAGCTTCTGAACCAGTGGTGAGAGCTCAGGCTGCCGGGGTAAGGGGTTCCCAGACCAGGGTGCAGCCTTGCAGTATAGCAAGTGAAATGGAGAAAATGGGCTAGTGGTGATGGTGCTTGGGTGGAGCCAGGGATAAGGAATACTCAGGGATTTGGTTGTGTTTAAAACAGGGCTGCCCCCTCTCAGGGAGCAGGCCCTGGTTGTGGGAGACAGTCAGGGAAAGGGAGTCACATATTGACCACCAAGAGTCCCCCATGGCCAAAAAGTAGCTGATGAGAGAAGGACCCTTGCCATAGCAGTGTAAATAATCGCAGGGTTTCTGGAAGCTTTGCTTCAGAACTCAGAAAAGCAGTTCCTCACCCCGAGGCACCTGCAGAGGTGACCAGATGTTGGCTGGAGCTGGGACTCCTCATACTTACCCCACTAATAAATACAGCAGCCCATTTATTGGGCACTTGCTATGTGCCATACCTCATGCTGGACACCTTCTATACATTATTAACTCTTTTTTTTTTTTTTTTTTTTTTTTGAGACAGGGTCTTGCTCTGTCACACAGGCTGGAGTGCAGTGGTATGAACATAGCCCACTGCAGGCTTGACCACCCTGCGATCAAGTGATGCTCCCACCTCAGCCTCCCAAGTAGCTGGGACTACAGGCGTGTACCACCACACCCTGATAATTTTTTCATTTTTTGTAGAGTCACGGTTTTGCCATGTTGCCCAGGCTAGTCTCAAACTCCTGGGCTCAATCGACCTACCTGCCTCGTTCTCCCAAAGTGCTAGGATTATACTGTGCCTGGCCTCATTTCATATTCTGAGCAATTGTAATGCAATAGGCAAGATTATGCCCATTTTACAGATGAGAAAATTGAGGCTTGGGGAACAAATATATTGCCAAGATCACATATAACTAGTTGGTGGAACTGTGATTAGAATCCCTGCCAGTCTTAATCTAGCATCTATGTTCTTAATGATGGTATTTTCTACCCAAGAGTCTGGAAGGCTCTAAAATCTTTCAGAGGCACATGCCAGGGTCTCAGGAAATGGACAGAAGATTGAGGGGAAAGTCAAGTTTTTTTTGTCTTACTCTTGACTTCATCCTTCCTAGTTGGGCTTGAAAGATTTGCTCCAGGCCAGGCACGGTGGCTCATGCCTGTAATCCCAGCACTTTGGGAGGCCAAGGCGGGCGGATCACAAGGTCAGGAGTTCAAGACCAACCTGACCAACATGGTGAAACCCCATCTCTACTAAAAATACAAAAATTAGCCAGGCATGGTGGCAGGTGCCTATAATCCCAGCCACTCAGGAGGGTGAGGCATGAGAATCACTTGAACCCGGGAGGCAGAGGTTGCAGTGAGCCAAGATTGTGCCACTGCACTCCAGCCTGGGCAACAGAGCGAGACTCCATCTCCAAAAACAAAAAAAAAGATTTGCTCCACCCCACCAAGGACCTTGAGAGAAGATACTGTCTGGGAGCCTCAGCCTCTACCTCATTCATCATAACATACCCAGACCCCAGTCCAAATCCCAGGTTCAACTGAATCTCCAGTAATCCCCTGCATTGAATTGGCTGTACTGAATTGGCAACCAGAGTGTGCACGGCCAGATAGGGTTTTCAGTACTTCTAAGAATGATGGGGTGGCCAGGTGTGGTGACTCACGCCTGTAATCCCACCACTTTGGAAGGATGAGGCAGGTGGATCACCTGAAGTCAGGAGCTTGAGACCAGCATGGCTAACATGGCGAAATTCTATCTCTACTAAAAATATAAAAATTAGCCGGATGCAGTGGCATGTGCCTATAGTCCCGGCCACTCGGGAGGCTGAGGCAGGAGACACTTGAACTTGGGAGGCGAAGGTTGCAACGAGCTGAGATCGCGCCACTGCACTCCAGCGTGGGCGACAGAGTGAAACTCTTATCTCAAAAAAAAAAAAAAGATTTCCCCCTTGCCAGAATACCCTGGATTGGGATAGGGCAGCTCTCTGAAGAATTGAGCCCCTTACTCAGCAGGTTTCTTACTGTGCCTTTTGGTTTGTACTCAGTAGCCAAGATACCAGGTTTGGAGAGGGCAGGGTGGGCCCTGAGTTGAGAGAGGTTCTACCTATGGCTGCATCAGAGTGACCTGGAACAGCTGTCCTGTGCCAGAACCCTTTCCAGTCTCCTGGTGGAAAGCGTCCATATTTAGTAGAGGATCTAGTGGATCCCTAAATTTGTGCACTCTCCTTTTGTGTCTGTATAGCCTGGAAAATAGCTAATACTGGCCAGGCACGGTGGCTCACACCTGTAATCCCAGCACTTTGGGAGACCAAGGTGGGCGGATCACAAGGTCAGGAGATCAAGACCATCCTGGCTAACTCAGTAAAACCCTGTCTCTACTAAAAACACAAAAAATTAGCTGGGTGTGGTGGTGGGTGCGTGTAGTCCCAGCTCCTCGAGAGGCTGAGGCAGAATGGCGTGAACCCAGGTGGCGGAGGTTGCAGTGAGCAGACATCGCACCACTGCACACCAGCCTGGGTGACAGAGTGAGACTCTGTCTAAAAAAAAAAAGAAAAAGAAAAGCTAATACTTACGGATGAGGCACTGTTTTAAATGCTTTACATGTATTATATAATCCTTATAATGACCCAATGAGGTAGATATTACTTTATCCTCATTTTACTGGTAAGAAAACTTAGGCATAGAGAGGTTAAGCAATTTGTTCAGGGTTACACAGCTAGGAAATAGCAAAACCAAGATTTGACCTTAGTTTATCTGGCGCCAGAGCTTATGTGCTTTCTACCACATTATACTGCATCTTTGCTCAGTCTCAGGGCCTTTCATTGTGTATCTTTCTGATGATTGTCTTGATGGGATTTTGGGATAGTGTCAGGTTAAGGGAACAGGAGCCGGTTTCCCTTTGTGTGCCCTTATCTTTTCTTCCCAGTAGGCAGAGGCCTCCCTAACCAAGAATGTCCCCTTTCATCTGTCCACAGGTCACTGCAGCCAGAGGGGTCCAGAAGAGAGAGGAGGCACTGCCTCCACTACAGCAACTGCACCCACGATGCAGAGCATCAAGTGCGTGGTGGTGGGTGATGGGGCTGTGGGCAAGACATGCCTGCTCATCTGCTACACAACTAATGCTTTCCCCAAAGAGTACATCCCCACCGTGTTCGACAATTACAGCGCGCAGAGCGCAGTTGACGGGCGCACAGTGAACCTGAACCTGTGGGACACTGCGGGCCAGGAGGAGTATGACCGCCTCCGTACACTGTCCTACCCTCAGACCAACGTCTTTGTCATCTGTTTCTCCATTGCCAGTCCGCCTTCCTATGAGAACGTGCGACACAAGTGGCATCCAGAGGTGTGCCACCACTGCCCTGATGTGCCCATCCTGCTGGTGGGCACCAAGAAGGACCTGAGAGCCCAGCCTGACACTCTACGGCGCCTCAAGGAGCAGGGCCAGGCGCCCATCACACCGCAGCAGGGCCAGGCACTGGCCAAGCAGATCCACGCTGTGCGCTACCTCGAATGTTCAGCCCTGCAACAGGATGGTGTCAAGGAAGTGTTCGCTGAGGCTGTCCGGGCTGTGCTCAACCCCACTCCGATCAAGCGGGGGCGGTCCTGCGTCCTCTTGTGACCCTGGCACTCGGCTTGGAGGCTGCCCCTGCCCTCCCCCACCAGTTTTGCCTTGGTGCCTTGTCTGCCCCAGCTGTGCCTTAAGGACTAATTCTGGCACCCCTTTCCAGGGGGCTCCCTGAATGCCTTTTTCTCTGAGTGCCTTTTTCTCCTTAAGGAGGCCTGCAGAGAAAGGGGCTTTGGGCTCTACCCCGCTCTGCTTGGGAACACCGGGTATTCTCATGAGCTCATCCCAGCCAAGGTTGGACCCCTCCCCAAGAGGCCAACCCAGTGCCCCCTCCCATTTTCCGCTACTGACCAGTTCATCTAGCTTTCCACACAGTTGTTGCTGCCTATTGTGGTGCCTCCTCAGGTTAGGGGCTCTCAGCCATCTCTAACCTCTGCCCTCGCTGTTCTTGGAATTGCACCCCCAAGATGCTCTCTCCCTTCTCCAGTGAGGGAGCCACAGAATCCTGAGAAGGTGAAAGTGCCCTAACCTGCTCCTCTGTGCCCAGGCCTTATGCATTTGCTGACTGACTCAGCCCCCATGCTTCTGGGGGCCTTTCCTACCCCCATCAGCATCAATAAAACCTCCTGTCTCCAGTGGCCCTGGCTCCTCCCTGTGTGCTGGGCATTAGCGGGTGGGCATGGGCTAGGGCTCCCCAGAGACTGGGAGCCTTTTGTTTCTTCTGGTAGACAATAGGCTTCATTGTGGTCCCCTCACCCCCCAATTTCCCTAACAAAGCCCTAGGCTCCCTTGGAGGGGGCAGTCTTGCTCTGGGGCCCAGTCACAGATGCTATAGTGGACTCATACACAAAACTTGAGGAAAGACTTCCTGATCTTAGGACTCAGAAAGGGAGAGGTTGAGAGCCATTAGCCTAAAGGCAGATGCTCTCACAGTCATGCATCTGAGAGCTGTACCTCACATCACCAAGAGGACAGCGCTTTAACAAGAGTTGGAGTTTGAACCCAGGTTCAAACCCAGCCTCAACTGAAGACTTCCAGGTATCCTAGCTTGCAGTCCCAGAATCATTACAGATAGCTCAGTCACTCCTGCTCACCAAAACAGAGGCTTAGGCCAGCCTTAGGAGACTCCAGACCTAAGGGGGATTGGGGGATGCTGCTAGGAGTCATACTCTGCCATGGACTTACTCCCTCCCCACTCTTGAGCCTGTTTCTCTCCCAGTTCCTATCAAACAAGATGAGCCCCAAGACTGGCAAGCCTAAGCGACTGTTGGCCCCCCCCAAAAAATTTATTTTCCTTTAAGACAAAATGTACAACCAAAATTTAGGGTTTGGAGCAGTAGGGAAGACAGGAGATACCAGAGAGCCCATTTTACGGTAGAAATCTGCATCTGACCCCTGTATCCCATACCTTTGCAAAGGAAGGGAGGGGTCTATAAGCCAGAATTTTCAGAAGAGAGAAGAAAATACATGGTGTGTTGGTGCTGTTTCTGGAGCAGGTCATCCTTTAGGTACAGAACACCACCTCCACCCAATGACATCGGAACCACTGACTGGTAGAGCCCTTGGAAATCATACAGCCCACCCATCCCCCATCAGACACACGGACACACTGAGGCTCAGATAGGGAAGGGTACATACCATAGGGCACACACCACATCAAAAAGGTGAAGTCAGGACTAGAACACCTGAGCAGCTTTAGCAGGGGACTGTGGCCACAGGCCTGGATGTGCACAGTAGATCATGAAATACATTAGTCCTGTGAATGACCCCGTGGAGAGAAATGGCTGTGGTTGTCAGGGAGCAGCAACTGCTCAGGGGCTCCTGACCTCAGTGAAAGGTGACTATGTAAAGGCCAGAAAGTGGATGGTGGTCATGAACCTCGGGATGTTTTTTTAGCACCAAATGGTGGAGCTCTCTGCCAGCTCAGCTTCTTGGGGCCTCTCAGGTAAAGGTGATGTTGCTTGAGGACCCCATGCCCATATGAGGGGTGGAGAGGAGAAGCCAGCAGCCTTGGCCTATGCCCTTCCTTCTTACCCTTCCCCCATCTTCAGTAAGGCCAAGAGAGGATGTAGGGTGGGGAAGGCCAGAATGGTATCTTGTTTCTTGTTTCTGGGCAGTGGGCTTCCTCCTTCCAAGCAGGACTGAAGGGTTCAGAATCGCTTTTCCTCAGGCTGAGAGGTTATGAGCAGCTCCTTGTTCCCGAAGTCCCACCAGGCCGTCATGTGGAACGCCATGTTGGTTAGGACAACAGTGTACTCCAGGATGGCAAAGATGGTGTACACTGTTGTGAGGACACAAGGAACAGGGCATGATGAACTTCCTGCTACCGCCTCAGGGGCCTCTTGATAAATCACACCACCATTAGTCTGCTACAGAGAGCACAATGGCAGTCAGTCCCCAAGACCATTGCCCATTATCAAAAACATCACTGCTGCCCCATAGCCACTCATGACTGCCTGTGGATCCTATCCTGACCTCACCTCCAGCCTCACAATACATGTTGTGCCGAAAGTAGACAGCCAGCGCCGAGAAGAAGGAGACGAAGTTGATGACGAAGAGCCGCTGTTTCCAGCTGTAGGACTTCCGATCCTAGGGAATGGGCTGTCTGATCACTCTGCAGCTTGCCGGGATGAGAGCTAGGGCTCCCCTCTCAGCCCTAGCTCCTAAGGGCTGGGCCTTATCTCCCTTGGCTCCCACTAGTGGTCATGGAAGGGAGCACAGGCAGGGGCAGCAAGAATGAGGAACGTGTTGACGTCCCTGCCTCTGGGGGAGTGATGGGCCAAGAAGCAGTGGTATTCCTGCCCCTTCCACTTCAGGGGGATGGAGTATGAAAGTTACATGGAGTCACCCACCAACCCCACCTCCAAATACTGTGGGGGGAAAGAAACCCATATACACATGTGGGGCGCTGAAATTATGACAGACCACAGTCCCCTGACACTGTTCCTAACTCACTGCCGCCTAGATGCGACTCCTCATTCTATCCCCTTTTGCAGCTTTCATCTCTTCTATTCTCCAGTCACCTACACTACCCAAACACAGTGCTATAGCCCTAGATTCTGACCAACCACCCTCAGTTTGTCACCAAGCCCCAGCCCCAACCCCAGCACCCCTCTGCCAGGGTTCCCATTAGAACTCAGTTCCCACCTCACCATTACCCGAATCCTGAGGACAGATGTCCTTGATTTTCTTCTGGGCTGCTTGGAGCCCCCGCTAGGGATAGACCGTACCTCCTGACTTACTGTGTGCTTCTTGGTCAACCGCCAGAGAATACAGGTGAGGAGCATATGCCCGAGGGATGAGGCGATGAACACAATGAAAGCATTCTCGTGGATGGCTAGAGGGAAAGAGGATTGGGAGCCACATTGCAGGGAGTGCCCACACCACTAAGTAGGAAGGTCCGAATGTGGTAGGGGCAGGCCCCTCCCCTCAGGGAACCCTTCCCCACTCCTCCCTCATCCGGGCACCCACTGAAGTCCTCGGAGGAGGAGACGTAAGTGAGCACTAGCAATGCAAGGTTCTCCACGACATTGAGGCTGAAGTTGAGGCGGCACAGCGGGCGATAGCAGGAACACGGGGAGGCGCAGCTGAGGTAGTGGTTCCAGTAGGCGAAGGCCACCAAGAAGCGAGGCGCGGAGTGCAGGCCGATGCAGAAACGCCACACGTAGCGCTGGGGCACCTCCCCGCCGATGGCCGAGCTCACCGAGGGCAGGTAATTAGGCACCTAGAGAGTTGTGACCTGTCTGGGCATCTGCCTCTGCCAGCCCCGCCCATGTGGAGAACCTTCTCTCCATCTAACAAAATCACTCTGGCCTCTCTGCTCCAGTCCCTCCCCTTGAAGGAAGTTCTCCTTCAGATGTCCCCACACCTCTCCCAAGGGACCTCTCCTTCCAGGTCCTAGGCCCAAAGTGCTGGATTCTCATTCCCCAGCTATCCTGGGATTTGTGCAGGAGCATGGTGGGACCTTCTCCATCTTCCCTGCAGACTGGAACCTGCCTGTGTTTGGTCAGTGTGTAGATGAGTTCAGATGCTCTACACCCATAGCTCAGAGCTGTGCCTCCACTAAGACCCTGGGTGAGTTCCAAGACCTCAGATTCATTCTAGAGGACAGGGATGAGTCACAGACTATCTGAGCTTCCTTAGAAAAGTGCTGGATTCACTGGTCAGCTAAGATGTTGCTCAGTCTGCTCCCAGCGCCATTCATTCCTCTAGGCAGGTGTGCCAAGGTGGTAGAACGGCAGCCCTGCTCTGATCATGATTAAGAAAGTGGGTGGGCTGGGCATGATGGCTCACACCTGTAATCCCAGCACTTCAGGAGGCCAAGATGGGTGGATCACCTGAGGTCAGGAGTTAAAGACCAGCCTGGCCAACACGGCGACACCCTATCCCTACTAAAAAAAAAAAAAAAAAAAAAAAAAACAGGCCGAGTGCGGTGGCTCACGCCTGTAATCCCAACACTTTGGGAGGCGGGCGGATCACAAGGTCAGGAGATCGAGACCATCTTAGCTAACCCGGTGAAACCCCGTCTCTACTAAAAATATAAAAAATTAGCCAGGCGTGGTGGTGGGCGCCTGTAGTCCCAGCTACTCGGAGACTGAGGCAGGAGAATTGCGTGAACCCGGGAGCCGGAGCTTGCAGTGAACCGAGATCATGCCACTGCACTCCAGCCTGGGCGACAAAGCGAGACTCCGTCTCAAAAGAAAGAAAGGAGGCCGGGCGCGGTGGCTCAAGCCTGTAATCCCAGCACTTTGGGAGGCCGAGGCGGGCGAATCACAAGGTCAGGAGATCGAGACCATCCTGGCTAACACGGTGAAACCCCATCACTACTAAAAAGTACAAAAAAACTAGCCGGGCGAGGTGGCGGGCGCCTGTAGTCCCAGCTACTCCGGAGGCTGAGGCAGGAGAATGGCGTGAACCCGGGAGGCAGAGCTTGCAGTGAGCTGAGATCCGGCCACTGCACTCCAGCTTGGGCGACAGAGCGAGACTCCGTCTAAAAAAAAAAAAAAAAAAAAAAAGGAAGAAAGGAAAGAGAGAGAGAGAGAGAAAGAAAGGAAAGGAAGGAAAAGAAGGAAAGGAAAGGAAGGAAAGAAAGGAAAGGAAAGAAAAGAAAAGAAAGGAAGGAAAGAAAGAAAAGAAAGGAAAGAAAAGAAAAGGAAGGAAAGAAAGGAAAGAAAAGAAAGAAAGAAAAGGGAAAGGAAAGAAAGAAGGAAAAGAAAGAAAGGAATGAAAGAAAAGAAAGAAAGGAAAGAAGGAAAGAAAAGAAGGAAAGAAAGAAAAAGAGAGGCCGGGTGCGGTGGCTCAAGCCTGTAATCCCAGCACTTTGGGTGGTCGAGACGGGTGGATCACGAGGTCAGGAGATCGAGAGCATCCTGGCTAACCTGGTGAAACCCCGTCTCTACTAAAAAATACAAAAAAACTAGCCGGGCGAGGTGGCGGGCCCCTGTAGTCCCAGCTACTCGGGAGGCTGAGGCAGGAGAATGGCATAAACCCGGGAGTTGGAGCTTGCAGTGAGCTGAAATCTGGCCACTGCAGTCCAGCCTGGGCCACAGAGTGAGACTCCGTCTCAAAAAAAAAAAAAAAAAAGAAAAGAAAAAGAGAAAAAAAAGGAAAGAAAGGAAGAAAGGAAGAAAAAAAGAGAAAAAAAGAAAGAAAGAAAAAGAGAAAGAAAGAAAAAGAAAGTGGGTGCTCCTAACCTGGGGTAGTCTAAGGAAATGACCATGTTCTCCACCATCCATCTTTCTCAATGCCTGGAACTCCTATTGAAGCCTCAGTCCTTAAAGCTGAGAAAAAAGGAGGAGATAATACACAGCTGCAGGGACTGGCGTCTTCCTTGTTTGAGAGGTGAAAGGATGGAGGATGACTGAACAATGGTTTAGACAGGGACAGGAAAGCCAAAGATGGGAAGAGGCTCTCTTAGACTTCAGGGCCTAGAGCAGTGCTTCACAAATTTTAATTACCCATACAACTAACTCACTGGGGGAATTGTTTGAAATTGCAGAAGGCTTGGAACCTGAGGATCAGCATTTTTAAATTTTTTCATTTTGTTTTCCCCCTTTCTGAGTCAGGGTCTCACTCTGTCACCCAGGCTGGAGTGCAGTAGCATGATCATGACTCACTGCAGCCTTGACCTCCTGGGCTCAGGTGATCCTCTCACTTCAGCCTCCTGAGTAGCAGGCTAATTTTTGTAGAGACAGGGTTTCTTCATGTGTCCCATGATGGTCTCAAACTCCTGGGTTTAAGCTATCCATCTGCCTTGGCCTCCCAAAGTGCTGGGACTACAGGCATGAGCCACCTCACCTGGCCAGAATCTGTTTTTTGTTTTGTTTTTTTTTTTGAGACGGAGTCTCGCGCTGTCACCCAGGCTGCAGTGCAGTGGCGTGATCTCTGCTCACTGCAACCTCCGCCTCCAGGGTTCATGCCATTCTCCTGCCTCAGCCTCCGGAGTAGCTGGGACTACAGGCGCCCACCACCATGCCCGGCTAATTTTTTGTATTTTTAGTAGAGATGAGGTTTCACCGTGTTAGCCAGGATGGTCTCGATCTCCTGACCTCATGATCTGCCCTCCTCAGCCTCCCAAAGTGCTGGGATTACAGGCGTGAGCCACCGTACCCAGCCATTTTGTTTTTATTTTTGTTTTGGACACAGGGTCTCACTTTGGTTGCCCAGGCTGGAGTGCCATAGCATGATCTCAGCTCACTGCAGCCTCTACTTCCTGGGCTCAGGTGATTCTCCCACCTTAGCCTCCCAAGTAGCCACCACCATGCCTGGCTAATTTTTTGGATTGTTTTGTTTTGTTTTGTTTTTTAGTAGCAACAGGGTTTTGCCATGTTGCCCAGGCTGGTCTAGAACTCCTGGACTCAAACAATCCACCGCCCTCGGCCTCTCAAAGTGCTGGGATTACAGGCATAAGCCAACATGCCAGGCCAGAATATGCTTTTTTTTTTTTTGAGATGGAGTCTCGCTCTGTTGCTCAGGTTGGAGTGCAGTGGCACGATCTTGGCTCACTGCAACCTCTGCCTCCTGCGGTTAAGCAATTATCCTGCCTCAGCCTCCCAAGTAGCTGGGATTACAGGCAGCTGCTGCCACGCCCAGGTAATGTCATGTTTTTAATAGAGATGGGGTTTCACCAAGTTGGGCAGGCTGGTCTCGAACTCCTGACCGGTGATCCGCCTGCCTCGGCCTCCCAAAGTGCTGGGATTACAGGCGTGAGCTACCATGCCCAGCAAGAATATGCATTTTTAAAAGATTCCCAAACTGTGGAAATATCTAGTCCATTGCCCACACTTTCTGTGCACTTTTGCAGACCTCCAAAGAGGGCCAGCACAGTGCCAGAGCCCAGTAACACAGCAAGGGAATGAACTTGCTCTAACTATGGAGGGACAGTCTTTGGAAGTGGAGTTCTGAAGGACCATCATTCCTTTCTTTCAATGAGATGCTAGACTGCTGAGAAGGTGAGCAATGCTGCAGGCAGCTCACAGAGTAACCCACAGGTAGGCCTGGGGCAAGACTAGACAGGGGGCTTCACAGCCTCCACAAAAAAGGAGATGGATTCCCCTCTGCACTGTCAGAGGAAGCTAAATGCAGAGCTCTGGGAGAGAAGATGCTGGCCTCAAAGCCATAGCTTAAGATATCATAGCTTGAGACCAGGCTCAGACATGCACTCTGAGTAATGTGAAGGGGCAGCGTAGAGGCTCAGGAACTGCACAAAGCTGAGTCTGCACCCCAGCTCTGCCTTTATTAGCTGGGTGACCTTGAGCAAGTCACTTCACCTCTCTGAGCTCCAATTTCCTCATTGGTAAAATGGATATAACACCACCTACCTTGCAGGGTGTTTATGAATTCTCTTTATTTATTTATTTTCTTGAGACAGGGTCTCGCTCTGTTGCCCAGGCTGGAGTACACTGACGTAATCTCGGCTCATTGCAACCTCCACCTCTCAGGTTCAAGCAATTCTTGTGCCTCAGCCTGCCAAGTAGCTGGGACTAGAGGTGCCACCACTCTCAGCTAATTTTTTATTTTGAGATAGAGTTTCACTCTTGTTGCCCAGGCTGGAGTGCAGTGGTGTGGCCTCAACTCACTGCAAACTCCACCTCCCAGGTTCAAGCAATTCTCCTGCCTCAGCCTCCCGAGTAGCTGGGATTATAGGCGCCCGGCCTCTAATTTTTGTATTTTTAGTAAAGATGGGGTTTCACCACGTTGGTTAGGCTGGTCTTAAACTCCTGACTTGAAGTGATTCGCCTGCCAAGGTGCTGGGATTACAGGTGTGAGCCAACATGCCCAGCCATAGGAATTCTAAATATAACATGTATAAAACATCTGCAGTATCTGGCATGCAGTAAGTGCAGTAAGTGATGATTTTCAGAAGACAAAATTTCCTGTAAAGAATGCAAAAACACTGTGAGCTACATGGCCACAGAGCATGGGAAGGTCTGCTTCTGGGTGAGAGGCAGGAGCCTCTCAGTTTCCTTACTAGATTTTTCTGCGTTGAGTTACTCTGAGTTGGGTTAGTCAGAGTGTTGCCTCTGCTTCCTAGAATATTCATTCTGAAAACTATTCCCCAATCTCAACTACTTTAAGGAAAACAGGACCACCATTTAAAGCTTGACTGGGAGAGCCTAAAGGATTCAAGGGCCCTGAACCCTGACCACTGTTGGGAATGGGTACTGGGGAGAAACAATACAGGGTTTGGGGAAGACCTCAGGAGGAAATGTGAGTTAGGGCATTGTGGCTGCTGGTCCTGTCTTCATGAGCTTCTCTCAGATTAGGGATGGGGGTGGGATTCTAAGAGCCAGGACTGTCTCTTCCATCACATACACACACACGCACACATAACACACAGACACATGCATATAATCAGGTACATGTACTCCTACCCCCAGCCCCATTCCCAGTACACAAGTTCCCCACTCACCGACTGCACCAGCAACAAGCAACATCAGGAGCTATGAGAAACCAGGTACACAGCTCACCCCAAACTTCCCCATGTGCCCAGAGCTAAGAGTACTGAGAGACAGGAGGATAAGCCCTTTCTGATAGGACAGCAGATCAGAAACCCATATGGTATAAAGACAGGGTTCCCCAAAATCCCCTTTCACAGCACCTCAGATTTCACCATGAGATTCATTCCTTTGGCCTCAGGTAAAAGTCCCCTCACATTATAGATGCCTTCTCTAGCTACCCTACTGTCCCCCACCCCATGCCAACTGCACAAAAACTCCAATTGCTGTCAATCCCACTTTCTACAGCTCTCTGGACTCCATCCCTCCTCTCTATCCTCACAGTATGCATCTTAGCTCTGGTTCCCCCAGTAGCATGAGCTACTGCACTAGCCTCCTTATACCCTAGTCTTGCCCCTGCCCTTAAAGCTGTTCTCCACTCAGAAGCTAGAATGGTCTTCTAAAGCACAAACCTCCAGCCTACACAACATGGCAAAACCGCATCTCTACAAAAAATATAAAAATTAGCCAGGCATGGTGGCATGCACCTGTAGTCTCAGCTACCCAAGGCTGAGGCTGAGGTGAGGAATCACCTGAGCCCAGGAGGTCAAGGCTGCAATAAGTCAAGATCAGGTCACTGTAATCCAGCCTAGGAGACAGAGTGATATCCTGTCTCTAAATAATTAAATACATAAAGCACAAATCTGATCATGTCCCTTTCCTACCTAAAATCTTTCCAAAGCTCTTGATAAAAATTGCCCTCTGGATAATATCAAAAGTTGTCAGCCTGGCATTCACAAAAAGCCTTCTTTACCACAGAGCAACAATGTCCTCTCCTCCCAAGAAGAAAGTGATCCCCAATTTCCAAGCTGGGTGAAGTGCCTCCTCTGAGCCCCACAGTCACTGTACTCTTTTTTATCATAATAGGAACCCTAGGTCACTGTGTTGTGACAGTCTGTGTCTAAGGACTGACTCTCGTAACAGTGAGATGTTAAGGGCAAGTACATATCTAATTCCATGCCCCTAGCACAGAACCTTTATCCCTGGGCCCCCAGGAAAGGCCTAGTGGACTGATTCTGGGAGACAGAAGTCCATCCAGGTTTCTGGCTGGCAGATCCCTGTGTGGACACAGGTTGTGGGGCCCGGGGCTGCCAGTAAGAGAAACAAAGCTTGAGGATCCAGATCAGAGCTGAGGATGGATCCTCCAAGGTCAGTCCCTGAGTCTGGGCCAAAGCCACTTGTTACATCTCCCATCTTCTGGCCTTACTTTACCTCCTCAGTCCTGGCTTCCTTTCCAATCTGTCTCCTTCCTCTCATGATCTCTCCTGTCCACTCCAAACCCTTCCCTTCCCCATCACCTCCCTCTAACCCCCCACTCCCTTGCACTGTTATTTTTGTTTTTGTTTTTTTGGCACAATCTCTGCTCACTGCAACCTCTGCCTCCAGGGTTCAAGCAATTCTCTTGCCTCAAGCCTCCTGAGTAGCTGGGATTACAGGCACACATCACCATGTGCAGCTAATTTTTTTGTATTTTTTTAGTAGAGACACGGTTTCACCATGTTGGCCACACTGGTCTCAAACTCCTGACCTCAGGTGATCCTCCTGTCTCGGCCTCCCAAAGTGCTGGGATCATAGGCATGAGCCGCGGCGTAGAGCCTGCTTTTTTTTTTTATTTTGTTTTGTTTTTGAGACAGGGTTTTACTCCTGTCACCCAGGCTGGACTGTAATGGCGTGATCTCAGCTCACTGAAACACCCACTTCCCAGCCTCAAGCAATTCTCCTGCCTTAGCCTCCCAAGTAGCTGGGACTACAGGGGCATGCCAGGGCACCCAGCTAATTTTTTTGCATTTTTTTAATACAGATGGGGTTTCACCATGTTGCCCAGGCTGGTCTCGAACTGAACTCGAGCGATCCACTGGCTTCGCCCTCCCAAGGTGCTGAGATTACAGGTGTGAGCCACTGCACCCGGCATCTCCCTTGTATTTCTATCATCATCTTCCAACTCAGGGAAGACTGTGATTCTATTCTCTCTGAGTCTCCCCCCATGAATTCTCTGACTCTGACTTACCTACCCTTCCCCCATCCCCTTGTCCTTCTCCCTCTCTCTGACCCTCCACTTGCTCTCCACTATCTAATTCTACCCTAACTGCCACCTCCTGACCTGGTCTTGACCCAGGGGCTGGGGAGCTGGCACTCACCCCACAGTCAGTGGCCACCGTGTACTCAAAGTGGAACACCATGGACCAGATGATGCAGAAGAAGAAGCCGAACACAGGAAAAGTGATGACCCACCAGACCATGGCCGTGAAGCGAAGCCGGAACAAGGTCCCATCGGGGTCCAAAGGCTGGGAGGCCGCAGAGAACATCCTGTAGGGCGTGGCCTAAGCAGCGCAAGGGATACAACTTGGGGCCTGCTGGGATACCTGGGCCTAGGAAAGTGAGGCCTTTTCCAGAGATGGCTCCTTAGAGTATAAGGAAAAGCCAGAGCAGAAAGGGTAGAAAAGGCATAAGGGAAAAAGGAAGACGGTGCAGAGGAGAAGGAACAAAGGGAGATGGGACAGGAGCAGCAGAGACAGGCAGGGTCAGAGCTTAGGAATCCCCTTGGCACACTGATACTCTAGGTCCATCTCTTGAAGAGCCTACAGAGGAGAGGCTCCCGGTGGCTTGGACAGGGAGCTCTGGTGGCCCACTTCACTCTCACAACCCTCATAGCCACTCAGGAGAAGGGTCAGAGGTAGAAAGGTTATTATTCCCATTCCACAGAAGGGGAGACTGAGGCCCAGAACTGTGCCAGGATCAAACACCAGGACTAAGGCCTCTTGCCACCTGACAGCTTCAGGTTCTAAGTCAAGACTTCTTTCAGGCCAGCTAACAAAGGACCGTTGGCTCAGAAAGGCCAAAGCCCGGCTACTGACCCTGTCTGACCACATTCCTGCTCCTTACCCAAGTTCAACTAGGAACAGAGGGAGTGCCCCAGAACCTATCTCAATGGGGCCACAGGCTGCCAGCCATCCCACCCCCAGGCTCTGAATGATCCAAGCCTCAGGCCAGTGGTACCCTGAACCTAAAATACCAGGTCCCTGTGGAGGCCCAGACCTACATCTCCTCCCTATCTGAGGAGACACAATGTTACCCAATCCAAGATTTGGGAGAATCTGAGGGTCATGGGAACCTTCTCTGCTGAGCTTCAGCCTGCAGTCCTGGGCCAGACCCAGGAGGCCTCTGTCCAGATCAGACCCAGACCCAGGGAACCGAGCTTCCTCCAATCCCTTCTCCCTCCTGGCAGACAACTCCCCCTCACAACCCCACTGCCCAACCACCTTGACCCAAGCTGGGCTTCCTCTGGATCAAGCTGGGGCAGACGGAGATGGCTTAATATTAAAAGGCCTAGAACCTTATCTCCCCTCGGGACTCATACTTCCCTCCACTAAGGAGACCCAGGAATGGGGTCAGGGTGGGGGCCTCACGAAGCAACACTCACACTCGGTGCTGAAGAATCTGGGTCTTGGGTTGAAGGTTGTAGCCAGACTGGGACTATTCTAAGACTGGAGGGTCCCACCCCCTGCTCCTCAGGGCCTGCCCTCCCGCCCACAGTACTCAATTCTCCACGCCTGCCCAGGCACACATCCTTCAGGATCAACAAGCATATGTCATAAATCCTAGAACACTGTGCAAAGGTAAGATGTGATAGTGGCTGAGGTCAGCTGGCAGTAGCTTCTTTGCCAGTGATGGGGGCAGGGACCTTTCTAAGAGTTGTGTCCAGGGACGCAGGCAGGTTTCCAATAAGGTAAAGAGAGAAAGCAAAGAGGGATCTGGCCCTTTTTTGTTAGAGCAGGACTGAGAGGGCTTGTTGGGCCTCACTGGAGAAATGGCTAAATCCTATGATGATAGAAGCAGGATACAAAAGAGATCTCAACAAGCCTAAATATGAGATAGCAATGTTCAGCCTGCACCTGTGCAGAAACAGCTAATGGCAGCTCAGACTGCATCAACAGAGGACTAACAGAAAGGAATAAGAATGAATAGTCCTACTTTTGCCTGTACTGCCCAGGCCACGTAGAGTCCTACACCCAAATCAAGGCCCAGCAGAGAAAAGTGACCAACTGGGTCAAGCTCAAGGGTACATTCAGGATAGGGAAGAGCCTAGAAACCATGTCCTGGGAAGGTTGCCTAAAGGAACTGGATTGCCTGAGCTCAGGAGTTCAAGACCAGCGTGGGTAACACAGTGAAACCCCGTCTCTACTAAAATACAAAAAGTTAGCCAGGCATGGTGGCATGCACCTGTAATCCCAGCTACTCGGGAGCCTGAAACAAGAGAATCTCTTGAACCTGGGAGGAGGAGGTTGCAGTGAGCCGAGATCGCGCCATTGCACTCCAGCCTGGGTGACAGAGCAAGACTCCATCTGGAGAAAAAAAAAAAAAGAAGATAGACTCAAGGCCCCTCATTACTGTCTTCTTGTCTCTGCAGGGCTGACCTGAAGCCATGAGGAGAGAATAGTTCTACAGCTATCAAAGAAGAGCCAGGGCCAAGGCAGAGACTCACTGGAAAGTAGGTACATACTCACTATAAGTAAAAGCCTCAGCCTGGCCAAGACAGTGAAACCCCGTCTCTACTAAAAATACAAAAAATGAGCCGGGTGTGGTGGCGCATACCTGTAATCTCAGCTACTCTGGACGCTGAGGCATAAGAATGGCTGGAACTCAGGAGGCAGAGGTTGCAGTGAGCTGAGATCGTGCCACTGCACTCCAGCCTGGGCAACACAGCAAGACCCTGCCTCAAAAAAAAAAAAAGAAAGAAAGAAAGAAAAAGTTTGGGCTAGGCACAGTGGCTCAAGCCTGTCATCCTAGCACTCTGGAAGGCTGAGGCAGGAGGATCACTTGAGCTCAGGAGTTCAAGACCAGCCTAGGCAACATAGTGAGACCCTATCTCTATTAAAAAAAAAAAAAGAAAGAACGAAAAGAAAAGAAAAAAAGAGGCTGAGCATGGTGGCTCGCGCCTTTAATCCTAGCACTTTGGGAGGCCAAGGCAGGTGGATCACCTGAGGTCAGGAGTTTGAGAACAGCCTGGCCAACATGGTGAAACCCCATCAATAACAAAAATACCAGGTGTAGTGGTGGGTGCCTGTAATCCCAGCTACTCGGGAGGCTGAGACAGGAGAATCACTTGAACCCAAGAGGGGTAGGCTGCGGTGAGACGAAATCACGCCACTGCACTCAAGCCTGGGCAACAGAATGAGACTCTATCTCAATAAAAAAAAAAAAGAAAGAAAAGAAAAGAAAGAAAAGAAAAAGGCTAATTATTAGTTATTAAGCTTCCTTAGAACAGGCTACCTGGGGAGGAAGGAAGCTCCCCATCACTGGGGATCTGTGAGCAGAGGCAAAGTAATCAATTATAGATATGATGGACTAGCTTGCTTCTTTTATTCCTTGGCCTGGCCATTTCTGGGATACTCTGAGTAGGAAATGCAGAGCAAATGTAAAAATTCCAAGGTGGAACCAACACCGTAGTCTCAGGGAGTGGGGACAACATACCCTCAGGGTCACAGACCTAGTACTGCTCCAGAGGGACCAAGTACTCCAGCAACTATCTATGTCTTAATTCCCTTACTGGTATACCAAGAACAGGTAATAGGCATGCAAGGTATGCAGTAACCTAGCTAATAAACCAAGGCTATTGATGCCATTAGCCCTTGGAGTCAGTCACAAGGGGCAGAGCAAACAGCCTAGTCTGTTTAACTCCATATGCCATACAAATACTATAATTTTGCTTGGACTACGATTGACTTATACCATGCCTTCCTTTCCCCAGGGCACTGGGCTAGGGAGTCCTAATCATTTATTCAACTAACACTTTCTGGCCAGGCACAGTGGCTCACGCCTATAATCCCAGTGCTTTGGGAGGATTGCTTGAGGTCAGGAGTTCAAGACCAGCCTGGGCAACAGTGTGAGACCCCATCTCCACACACATACACAAAAATTAGCTGGGCATGGTTGTGCATACCTATTGTCCTAGCTACTCAGGAGGCTGAGGCAGGAGGATTACTTGTGCCCTGGTGGTTGAGGCTGCAGTGAGCTATGATCATGCCACTGTACTCCAGCCTAGGCAACATGGCGAGACCCCATCTCACAATTTTTTTTTAAATTAAGCTGGGTGTGGTGGCTCATACCTGTAGTCCTAGCTACTCAGGAGGCTGAGGTTAGGAAGACTGCTTGATCCCAGGAATTTGAGGCTGCAGTGAGCTATGATATGCCACTGTACTCTGGCCTGGGCGACAGAATGAGACCCTGCCTCTAAAACAAACCAAAAAAAAACCCAAATACTTTCTCACTCAAATGCAGTGCCGACCCTCAAGGAGATTCCCATCTGGTGGGGAAGACAGACACAAATATTATGTGATAGATAACACAGGGAACTGTGGGCATCCAGAGGAGACAGTGATTAAGTTAGACCCAAGGAGGACAGGGAAGACATTTTAGAGCTAGCTGGGCAGGGTTTTGCGGGATGATCAGGAGTGGCTAGCGTAACAGGAACATCTGATGCATTATCTGAGATAAGCACTAGGTCAGGAAAAGGTCATCCTTCCCTTCAGATCACCTGTTCACCCTTTTCTTTCAGTTCTAATAGCTCCCAGCCCCAGGTCTCATCAGATTGGGTGTCCATACCTCAACGCCCATGTCTACCCACTGACAAATCAGGAGGAGCGGAAACTCCAGTCACATGAAGAAAAGAAGTGAGGCTCCACCCCATACTTGCAGCTAGACCACACTGCTAATCCTAGTCATTTCTCTGAAGCAGATGCTCTTTACATGAAGGGGAGATCCAGCTGGCTAGTGCCTTCAAAACTCTGAGGGACCCCAAAGATGCATATGCAGAACCTGCCTCTTCTCCACCTACAGCCCCTAGGCTAAGTTCATTTCCTGCCCTGCCTTCCAACCTGACAGTCTCTTCCTCCTCCTCCTTCTGCTCCTCACACTTCATCATCTTCCCTAAACTACTTTCCCATCCTTCTTTACCTAGAGCTCTACACTAGACCTGGGAAGGAGCAGGACAGGAATTATCAACCCTATTTTATTTTTTAGAGATGGGAGTCTCACTGTCACCAGGCTGAAGTACAGTCAGACAACCATAGCTCGCTGCAGCCTCAGACTTCTAGGCTCAAGCAATCCTCCCACCTTAGGCTCCCGACGAGCTAGGACTACAGGTGCACACCCCCATGCCCAGCTAATCCATTATATTTCAGACATGAGGAAACTGAGGATGGGTCTCTGTCTCAGGTAATAAAGAGTCAGTAAATGAATTACAAGTATAACAGAGTTTGACACATGTCCCACCCCATTTACTTTGATATCCTAGAGAAAGTAGTCTTACATCTTTCTTCCTGGCCCCGCGCCCCATATCCCTGTCCAGAGGGTACACAGACATCTATGGAACCTTAGAGGCCATGGGACTCACCCCAAGACATGTACACATTTACATAATCAGATTTCCATACAGACAGGCACAGATATAGTCTCTCTCACACACGACCCACTCAAACAGTCATGACCCTCACAATCACACACACGTATACTGAATCACATTTCTACAGACAGGCAGAGCCCATAGTGGTACATTAAGAGGCCCAAAACACCCTCTAGCCCAATCCTGTTCTCTCTCCACTTCTCAGAAAACCCTGGGGTTCCAGAATCTGCTCTTCTATGAAGTACAGATTTGACTCTAGGTCTGCCCTCTGGACGGGGATATGGGCGTGGGGCAGGAAGAAAGATGTAAGACTACTTTCTCTAGGATATCAAAGTAAATGGGGTGGGACATGTGTCAAACTCTGTTATACTTGTAATTCATTTACTGACTCTATATTACACTTCAGTGACTCCAGCCTCCAGAAACTCACAGAAGGCGGAGGGAGACTAACCCTTGAGATTTCAATTTGCAGGTAGCCCCCCAGCAGCCCCATATGTTTGATGGGCCCCAGTGGAGAGCTGGCTAATCTTGTTAAAAGATATTCAAGATCTAAAGAAGATCCAGATCGGCCTGAATATGAGGCTATCAGTGTCCCCATGCCCTACCCCACAGTGTGTGGCCGTTGTCTCCTTGAAGTGGAAGAGCAGGGACCAGAGGATGCAGAAGAGGAAGGCGACAAGTGGACAGCAGACTGTGACCAGGGCCACCACGGTGAAGCGGAGCCGTACCAGGGTCCCATCCCGATCCAGTGGCAGTGGGACCTGGTACATCTTGTCAGACCTGGGGATGGAGTGGCATGCTGTCAGGGCCCCAGGCAGCAAGGCTGGGACTCAGTGATAAAGTCAGCCCTTGTGCTCAGTCCTAAAATTAGCTGTGTGCCATGGGGTGGGGAGTACGAGGAGGAAGTCACCTAAACTTGGATAGCTCCCGCCCTGGATGAGGAAGACTGACTCAGAATCGAAAGACAACATTCTACCTCAATTTCAGCGGGAAGACAATGAACCAAATCTGTGCTAGGATAAAGCTTGAATGGATTGGGAGAGCTTCTCCTCACTCCTCTCCGCCTAGCTTGACAGGCCTAGGACTAGAGAAGCTGCTTTAAGTGTCTCTACTTATTTCAAGAACCAACCCTAAAACCTACCAGTGGATGCAGTGGCCCATCTCCTCCCCCAGGCCTTTGAGCCTCAGGCCCAGTCTCCAGGCTTCAAGACCTCTCATCAGCTCTCATTGCTCCCCACTGGCCCAGGGCCCTCCCGCACCTTCAGTCCCTTCCCAGACTCTGTGTGCTCTGTGTGCCTGCACCACAGTCCACAGCGGCAGGGATTCCATGGAAGCTGACAGAACCCCGAGCCCTCTGCTTGTCCCAGCCTGCTCTCTCACATGCCCCGAGAGTGAAAGGCTTTGCAGAATCAGGTCTGGTGCTAGCCTGGGCTTGCTGTTTGCTGGAGAGAGCTGCTTGGTCAGCTTCTGGAGGCTCCCCAGTGCTCAGGGGGCTGTCCACACCACCCTCCTGTGAACAGATGAGGGTTCCTGGGGGCTGTGATTTCCCCCTTGCATAAGGGTAGCTAAGGTCAGGAACTATAACAAGTAAGTGTATACCAACAATCCCAGCTCAGCTCCCCACAGTGTACAGAAGGGAAAGTTGGGGCAGGAATCTGCTCAGGATCACATAACAAAGAGATACATGTGGGACCCACAGTTGCAGTTACACACTGCAACTCTGGCCTTCCTTGACCCCTTCCTCTCTGGGTCTGAGCTTGAGACAGAAAGGTCAGGTTAGGACTGGAGTGAGAGAGGCAGAAGAGGCACCTGTTCACAGAAGGAAAAAAAGGAAAAACCAAATTCTACATAGATGAGGCAGTTAGCCCTATTCCCATTGTAAAGATAGAGAAACCAAGACACTCAGAGAGAGAGAAAGGCTCTTCCACAAAGCCCTATGCTGAGTTGGAGGGAAAGCCATCCCTGGAACGCTGGCTTGTTGTTGCCAAGCTAGGGCTGGCTCCAGACACATAAAGAATATACCCTTCTGGGCTCAAAGCCCTTGTCAAATCAAGTCCCAACTCTTCCTGGCCCCACCCACAAGACTCTCCCTTTAGTCCCACCCTCAAAAAGAACCTTGATCTCAGTTAGGTTGGCATCCTGGCATTCCAGAACAAGCCAGGTGGCTACGCCTCCACATTCTCACCCATTTTCCCCCAGCTGCCAGGCCTGATCAGGAAGCCTGCTCCAATTGCTCAAGTTCCTCTCTCCCTTTTAGGAGCATCAGGAATCTCCCCAGGGAGCTGGAAGTGGCTCTGGTGACCCTCCCAGAAAAAAAAAAAAAAAAATTCCCTGGATCATCCCTAAATGAACTCTGAGTCCCTTAGGGCCCTAGATGGGGAACATCTTCCTCACTCAGCGCAAACCTAGACTCTGAAGTTGCAGTAGCACTAGTCTTCCCTCCCAGCATCCATCCCTGAAGCTTGCAGCTCTAGATCTCTGAGGAACCACTAGGATTCCCAAACTGAAAACTAGATCTTCAGGGAATGAAGAGGCACTGCCCAAATCAGGAGTTGATGAGGAGGTTCAAGGGACAGTCCATTCCAATTCTTGGAGGTATGCCTGGCCTCCCATTTAGCTGTGTGACCTTTGGCAAGCCACTTACCCACTCTAGGTCTGTTTCCACAGTTCGGCAACATGGGAATCAAAGGGTTTAGATTATCTCTAAGGTCCTTCCAACTTAGTCATTCTACTCCACACCTCACGGTGGAGCTGAAGGGCAATTGTTCAGTCTGCAGACAGCTCTACAGTCCTCACAGGTACTACTTAGCTGAAAATCGCTTTCTTTGGAGCTACCTCAGCTCCAAAGTCCCTAGAGATGTTCTCAGCCTCGAGTCTGAACCCACATTTACTGAGTGCCTACGGAATACTAGGCCCCCTGCTCTGTACTTGATACCCATTGTCTCTTTTAATCCTCACCATAATTCTATGAGGTAGGTGCTACAGCCTGTATATTTCCATTTTACAGATGAGGAAATTGAGGCTCAGGGAGGTTCAAAACACTTAAGGCCAAGGCTAATAAATGGCAGAGCTGCCATTCAAAACTAGTCTATGGGGTTCCAACCCTGGGGCCCCATCCTCCCCACCTAGGGCTCCTGACCAGGAGGCCCTGCGGAATAAAGAAGGGAGAGCTCAACCCCTGCACACCCGGCCCCATGCTGGGGAGGGAGAAGAAGGGGGCCAGCTCGGCAAGTCCAGACAGTTCCTGGGAAACAGAGTGTGTGCGATAGCAGGGCAGGCACCAGGACTCCCAGAGCGTGGGGCTCGGCCCTGCAGACGCCAGACCGCGCGGCCAAGCTCCCCTGAGTGGGGCTGCCCGGCAGCCCACCACACCCATGCCCATACTCACCCACGCGGTGGTGGCGAGATTGCCGGAGGAACCCTGGGGCCCGGGCGGCCCGGGGTCGGGGGCTGACTCTGCTGGCTGGTCAGAGCGTGAACGGCGGGGGCGGGGCCGGCGCTCTCTGGGCGGAACTTAGAGAGGAAACTGTGCCCAGATCCTCTGCTGGCTCCTCCCTGCTTCTGGAGACCCCGACCCGTGGCTCTGCCCCTCAATCTGGTGTATCCTCAAACTATGCTTTACAGCCCGGGACTGCCCCCACTAATTTCGGCTGCGTGCGGGCAGCCGTAAGAGCTCTGGATACCTGAGTTTAGCATGTTAGATAAGCCACCTTGTCGCCTTACCTCTCAGCTGCGTTCCATCACCTGTTGAAAGAATACAAAATTAATTCAACAGGGGCCGGATTTCTTTCTCATCCGCCCGTCTCTCCTGCCCCGCACCTCCATTCTAACAGAATAATCCAGCCTCGCCCTTCTGAAATATTAAGCCAGTTTCCTCCCAGCCTTAGCGCCCCTCCCCCAAACTTTGCTCGCCAGGGTGGTTGGGGACATTTCAGCAACGGTCAGAGCACCTTTGCAGGCAATGAGACCCGGTAAGGCACATCCCAGAAAGACTGGCCTAGTGCTGTTCCCGCATTTTGTTCAGGAGAGGGCGCCCTGTCCTGTGTACAGCGCAGAAAGAGGATCTCTGGCCACCAGCCCTTAGGTCTCTCCACAATGAGAGGATTGATCCCCAAAAACCAGCTGCCAGAGTTCCCTCCCTACCCTGACCATGACTGACCCATAAAAGAACTTGAGGGGGACCCCTGGCTCCCTTTGCAAAGACCATCTACCCCAACGGGAAAGGAGGGTGAAGAGACCAAGCATCTCTCCTGCAAGCACACAGGGGTAGTCAGAGCATCTGCAGCGGGTGGAGGACCTCTAAGCTAGCCAGCCACAGCTAACATCGCACTTTTCCACTTAAATCCTTAGCAATAACACATTCTGAGCACTCAGTATGTCCCAGGCACTCTTACTTTTTATGTTATCTCATTTATTTAATCCTCATAAAACCCCTGTGAGGGCCGGGTGCGGTGGCTCATGCCTGTAATCCCAGCACTTTAGGAGGCCGAGGCGGGCGGATCACCTAGGGTCAGGAGTTTGACACCAGCCTGGCCAACATGGCGAAACCCCGTCTCTACTAAAAATACAAAAATTAGCTGGGTGCGGTGGCGGGCGCCTGTAATCCCAGCTACTTGGGAGGGTGAGGCAGGAGAATCGCTTGAACCTGAACCCGGGAGGCGGAGGTTGCAGTGAGCCGAGATCGCGCTACTGTACTCAAGCCTGGGCGACAAGAGCGAAACTCCGTCTAAAAAAAAAACAAAAAACAAAAAACAAACCCGTGAAAATAGATCCGATCACGGCTCGCTGCATCCTCCGCCTCCCGGGTTCAAGCGATTCTCCTGCCTCAGCCTCCCGAGTAGCTGGGATTACAGGTGGATCACAAGGTCAAGAGATTGAGTCCATCCTGGCCAACATGATGAAACCCTGTCTCTACTAAAAATATAAAAATTAGCTGGACCTGGTGGTGTGTGCCTGTAGTCCCAGCTACTCGGGAGGCTGAGGCAGGAGAATCACCTGAACCCCGGAGACAGAGGTTACAGTGAGCCGAGATTGTGCCACTGCGACAGAGCAAGACTGTGTCTCAAAAAAAAAAAAAAAGGTCTCACTGTCTTCACTGTCTTGCCTAGGCTATTCTTGAACTCATAGGCTCAAGCGATCCTCCTTCCTTGGCCTCCCAAAGTGTTGGTATTACAAGCGTAAGCCACCATGCCCAGCCTGTAAAACTGATTTAGGAATATCCACGCTGGGTGTGGTGGTTTTACACCTATAATCCCAGCAATTTAGGAGACCAAGGCAGGAGGATCACTTGAGTCCAGGAGTTCAAGATCAGCCTCGGCAACACGGTGAATCCGTCTCTACCAAAAGATACAAAAAATTAGCCGCGTGTGGTGGCACATACTTGTACTCCCAGCTACTCAGGAAACTGAGGTGGGAGGATTGCTTGAACTCTGGAGGCAGAGGTTGCAGTCAACTGAGATCATACCACTCCACAACAGCCTGAGTGACAGAGCAAGACCCTGTCTCAAAAAAAAAAAACAAAAACAAAAAGGAATATCCACATCATAGGGTTGTTGTATTAGAGATAATTTAGCAGTGTGCTAGGCATGTGGAAGGTACTCAACACATGATGGTCATTATGATTAGACATGTCAGCTACAGCCTGAACTTGTCCTGAGCTTTTTCTGTGTTGTCTGACCTTGGCTGTCACAGACGCTCTCTGAATTTCTTTATTTCACTGTCAATTTGAAAGACCTCGCCTACCTTGATTTACATAAGGGAAGATAAAAGAAATAAAAGGAGTTCTTGGGCCAGATGCAGTGGCTCATGCCTGTAATCCCATCACTTTGGGAGGCTGAGGTGAGCAGATCACCTGAGGTCAGGAGTTCGAGACCAGCCTGGTCAACATGGCAAAACCACATCTCTACTAAAAATACAAAAATTAGCCAGGCCTGGTGGCGGGTGCCTGTAATCCCAGCTACTTGGGAGGCTAAGGCAGGAGAATCGCTTGAACCCAGGAGGCAGAGATTGCAGTGAGCCAAGATTGCGCCACTGCACTCCAGCCTGGGCGATAGAGCGAGACTCCACCTCAAAAAAATAAAGAAATTCAAATTAAAAATAAAGGCCGGGCGCGGTGGCTCAAGCCTGTAATCCCAGCACTTTGGGAGGCCGAGACGGGCGGATCACGAGGTCAGGAGATCGAGACCATCCTGGCTAACACGGTGAAACCTTGTCTCTACTAAAAAAGAAAAATACAAAAAAAAAAAACTAGCCGGGCGAGGTGTTGGGCGCCTGTAGTCCCAGCTACCCGGGAGGCTGAGGCAGGAGAATGGCGTAAACCCGGGAGGCGGAGCTTGCAGTGAGCTGAGATCCGGCCACTGCACTCCAGCCTGGGTGACAGAGCAAGACTCCGTCTCAAAAAAAAAAATAAAAAATAAAAAAAATTAAAAAAAATAAAAATACAAAAAGAAAAAGAAAAAATATCCGTTGGATCGATTTAACGGAACTGGGTTCTGAAGAATGGGCAGTATTTATACAGGTAAGCAGAGATTGAGGAAGAGAAAGGGGACAGAGTAAGCATGGCTGGGGTAGGTATAGAGGCAGGGACAGACTGCTAAAGACATCCAGCTTTAGACCAAGCTCTGCCATTGCCTCCTGGGAAGCCTCAGGAAAATCAGTGTTCTTCCTGGGTTGAGGAGGAGTTATTCTTGTTCTTCTCAAAGATCTTTTTCATGACCAAGACATCCTTCCTGGATGGCTTTACACCACCCACCCCCAGCTCACTCATCTTGCTCTAGCCTCACTCTGACTCAAAAAAGAATTAAATCTTTCCCTATTCATCTGCTTGCTTCCCTGTTCATTTAGCTTGGAATGTTTTCTCTTCCTGCCTCCATCTTAGGGAACTCTATCTTTCCTGTAAAGGTATTTATTAGCATGACACTTTGGTAAGTTAAGAATGCATGTGGTAATTTCTAGGGAGATCACTAAAATAATACTAATAGGAAAAGAGAATTTAACTTTCAAACTGGTATAGTGGGAAAAATGGGCCGGGCATAGTGGCTCATGCCTGTAATCCCAGCACTTTGGGAGGCTGAGGCAGGTGGGTCACCTGAGGTCTGGAGTTTGAGACCAGCCTGGCCAACATGATAAAACCTTATTTCTACTAAAAATGCAAAAATTAGCCAGGTGTGGTGGCACACGCCTATAATCCCAGCTACTAGGAAGGCTGAGACACGAGAATCACTTGAATCTGGGAGGCGGAGGCTGCAGTGAGTCATGATCATGCCACTGTACTCCAGCCTGGGCAACAGAGTGAGACTAAAAAAAAAAAAAAAAAGATGAATACAGCAGTAAATTTATTAAATGCATTAGACTAAATGCTATGGTTAAAAGCCAAAGTATTGGCTGGACACAGTGGCTCAGGCCCGTAATCCCAACACTTTGGGAGGCCAAGGCAGGTGGAATATTTAATGTCAGGAGCTTGAGACCAGCCTGGCCAACATGGTGAAACTCCATCTCTACTAAAAATACAAAAATTAGCCGGGTGTGGTGGCAGAAGCCTGTAATCCTAGCTACTTGGGAGGCTGAGGAATGAGAATTGCTTGAACCCGGGAGGTGGAGGTTGCAGTGAGCCGAGGTTGCACCACTGCACTCCAGTCTGGGTGACACAGTGAGACTCCATCTCAAAAAAAAAAAATACAAAGTATTGCTCCCATGTCATAGACAAGGAATTGGGACAGAGAAGAGTTAAATAACTTAGGCAAGATATAAAAAGTAGCAGATCTACAACTTAAGCTTAGCTCTGACTCCAACTCTGCTGCTTCTCTGGAAGGAAGTCTCATCCTTCCACAATTCTTTTTTTTTTTTTTTTTGAGATGGAGTCTCATTCTGTCACCCAGGCTGGAGTGCAGTGGTGCAACCTCGGCTCACTGCAAGCTCCACCTCCTGGGTTCACACCATTCTCCTGCCTCAGCCTCCCGAGTAGCTGGGACTCTAGGCGCCTGCCACCGTGCCCAGCTAATTTATTTTTTATTAGTAGAGACAGGGTTTCACCGTGTTAGCCAGGATGGTCTCGATCTCCTGACCTTGTGATCCACCCACCTTGGCCTCCCAAAGTGCTGGGATTACAGGCCTGAGCCACTGCGCCTGGCCGGCAACATTTTTAAACAATGCAAACAATACCATTTATTGAGGCCGTATGTGTGCCAGGTAGTATGCTAAGTGTTTTAAATGTATTCTCTCGTTTAATTCTCACTATGACCCTGTAAGGCAAATATGGTTGTTATCCCCATTTTATACAAAAGAAAATTGAGGTTCAGAGGGATTAGGAAATTTGCCCACGTTTTTTGCTTTTCTTTCGTCTCTTTTCTTTTCTTTCTTTTTTTTTTTTGGAGACAGACTTTCACTCTTGTTGCCCAGGCTAGAGTGCAATGGTGCGATCTCAGCTCACTGCAGCGTCTGCCTCCCCGGTTCAAGCGATTCTCCTGCCTCAGCCTCCCAAGTAGCTGGGATTACAGGCATGCGCCACCACACCCAGCTAATTTTTTGTAAATTTAGTAGAGACAGGGTTTCACCATGTTGACCAGGCTGGTTTCGAACTCCTGACCTCACGTGATCCACCTGCTTCAGCCTCCAAAAGTGCTGGGATTACAGGCGTGAGCCACCGTGCCCTGCAGGAAATTTGCCCAAATTTCTTTTTTTTTTTAGAGACAGAGTCTCGCTCTGTGGCCCACGATGGAGTACGGTGGCTCGATCTCAGTTCACTGCAACCTCCGCCTCCCAGATTCAAGCAATTCTCCTGCCTCAACCTCCCTAGTAGCTGGGACTACAGGTGTCCACCACCACACCTGGCTAATTTTTTCTATTTTTAGTAGAGACGGGGTTTTACCATGTTAGCCAGGCTGGTCTCAATCTCCTGACCTCGTGATTCGCCTGCCTTGGCCTCCCAAAACGCTGGGATTACAGGCATGAGCCATCCTGCCTGGCCCAAATTTCTTAATTAAATTAAATTAATTAAACAGAATTAAATTAAATCTGCATCCAGATTTAAACCAGGTCCTCTGACTCAAAGTCCAACACTTCTACTACTAATCCCCAACTGAAGAAAATAATTCACTCATTCCTGCATCAACTATCTAATGTGTAACTACTATGTGCCTTGCCTTAGGGAATACCAAAATAAGTCAGTAGAGGAGAGGCTTAAAAATAATTGGGCTTGGAGATTAAAGGGCAAGAAATTCAAGGTTCTAGAGGGCAGTTATGAAGCCACTGTAACTATCTAGGGAGAGTTAATGACTTTCTAAAGTCTAGCAAAGGCAAGGGAGTGTGGTTGTAAAGGAGGGGTGTTTTGGATGGAGGAGATGGGGGAAGATGGCTGCAGTCAGATGTTTAAAGTAACTTTACTATTTGGCCAACCGTACATTGATTTTCTTCCTTCAAGTATCTACTGAGCACCTACAATCTACCATGTTTCTTCCATCTACTATCTTATTCCATCTTTACGACCCAGCACTTTTTTTTTCTTTTTCCCAGACGGAGTCTCCCTCTGTTGCCCAGGTGGGAGTGGCGTGGCTATAATCACAGCTCACTGCAGCTTTAACCTCTTGGGCTCAAACGATCCTCCTACTTCAGCCTCCCAAGTAGCTGAGACTACAGGCGCGTGCCACCACACCTGGCCTTGGGTAATGTTTCGTAGAGGTGGGGACTCACTATTTTGTCCGAGCTGGTCTCGAACTCCTGGGTTCAAGTGATCCTCCTGCCTTGAACTCCCAAGTGCTGGGATTACAGGCGTGAGCCCCCACTCCCAGCCTCCCATCCATTTTTTTTTTTTTTTTTTTGAGACGGAGTCTCGCTCTGTGGCCCAGGCTGGAGTGCAGTGGCCAGATCTCAGCTCACTGCAAGCTCCGCCCCCCAGGTTTACGCCATTCTCCTGCCTCAGTCTCTGGAGTAGCTGGGACTACAGGCGCCCGCCACCTCGCCCGGCTAGTTTTTTGTATTTTTAGTAGAGACAGGGTTTCACCGTGTTAGCCAGCATGGTCTCGATCTCCTGACCTTGTGATCCGCCCGTCTCGGCCTCCCAAAGTGCTGGGATTACAGGCTTGAGCCACCGCGACCGGCCGAAGCCTCCCATTTTTTAAACAAATAAATCAATTATCTCTAATCCCTTGCCATCACCAAAAACCCACATGTATTTAAACACATTTACATTTGAAGTAAAGCCCATTTCAATTTTGCATTGATGTCCCACAAAGAGGTGGTGGTGGTGGTTTTTTGTTTTTTGTTTTTGAGACGGAATCTTGCTCTGTCGCCCGGGCTGGAGTGCAGTGGCCGGATCGTGATCCGCCCGTCTCCACCTCCCAAAGTGCTGGGATTACAGGCTTGAGCCACCACGCCCGGCAGTGGTGGAGGTTTTTTTGTTTTGTTTTGTTTTTTTCTTTTTTTTGGAGATCACTCTGGAGTGCCTGGCAGGATCCTTGCTCACTGCAATCTCCGCCTCCCGGGTTCAAGCGATTCTCATGCGTCAGGAACCCGAAGAAGCAGCTGGGATTATAGGTGCCCACCACCACGCCTAGCTAATTTTTCTATTTTTAGTAGCAACAGGGTTTCATCATGTTGGCCAGGCTGGTCTCGAACTCCCGGCCTCGAGTGATCTGCCCGCCTCAGCCTCCCAAAGTGCTCAGATTACAGGCGTGAGCCACCAGTCTGGCCAGTATATGCTTTGCTTTCTGAGCACAGCTCCTGCTGTGAGACTCAGTTACTAAAGATGTCTAGTTTCTAGAAAATGCCCACCTTTCACTTTTGTAGTATCAGTCTTCTGCTCTGCGCTAGGCCCCAGGAGGACTTCCAAGAGCCCAAGGCGCAGAAAACCGAGGGTAAATAATAGGATACAAAGTGACAACACTTCAACAGAGGCCTGCCCAAGCATTAGCTCAACTCGCTGGGAAAGCTTGGCAAATGTATCACTGAGAAGATGGGAACATTTAAAATACCCGTCCTTTAACAATAAGCAGGGGTTCGGCTGGGAGCGGTGGCTCACGCCTGTAAGGCCAGCACTGTGGGAGGCCGAGGCGGGCGGATCACCTGAGTTCTGGAGTTCGAGACCAGCCTGGCCAACCTGGCAAAACTCAGTCTCTACTAAAAATACAAAAATTAGCCGGGCGCCGCGGCGAGCGCCTGTTATCCCACCTACTCGGGAGGTTAAGGCAGGAGAATCTCTTGTACCCGGGAGCCGGAGATTGCAGAGAGCCGAGATGAGCCACTGCACTCCAGCCTGGGAGACAGAGGGGGCAGGGCAAGACTCCATCTCAAAAAAAAAAAAAAAAAAAAAAGTAGGAGGTCACGGGGAAGGTGGCTCACGCCTGTAATCCCAGCACTTTGGGAGGCTGAGGCGGGTGTATCACTTGAGGTCCGGAGTTCGAGACCAGCCTGACCAAACGGTGAAACCCCCGTCTCTACTATAAATACAAAAATTAGCTGGGCCTGGTGGCGGGTGCCTGTTAACCCAGCTACTTGGGGGGCTAAGGCAGGAGAACCGCTTGAACCCGGGAGGCGGAGGTTGCAGTGAGCCAAGGTTGCGCCAACGGACTCCAGCCTAGGCGACAAAGCAAGACTCCATCTTAAAATTAAAAAAAAAAAAAAAAAAAAAAAAAAGGCCAGGCGCGGTGGCTCAAGCCTGTAATCCCAGCACTTTGGGAGGCCGAGACGGGCGGATCACGAGGTCAGGAGATCGAGACCATCCTGGCTAACATGGTGAAACCCCGTCCTTACTAAAAATATAAAAAACTAGCCGGACGACGTGGCGGACGCCTGTAGTCCCAGCTAATCGGGAGGCTGAGGCAGGAGAATGGCGTGAACCCGGGAGGCGGAGCTTGCAGTGAGCCGAGATCGCGCCACTGCACTCCAGCCCGGGCGACAGAGCGAGACTCCGTCTCAAAAAAAAAAAAAAAAGTAGGGGTTCTCTAAGTGCAACCGGGAAAGACGTTCCAACAAACCTCATTTGTACCAGGCCCTTTGGTGGGCCAGGCCCTTAGGGCATCTCTAATGCTCCTAATGCCTATCCTAGAAATTCAGGGAGGGAAAGAATGTGCTGGGGCAAGCATGGGTCAGGAGAGAATAGGGTCAGCATTTAGGGCCCTGAAGCAGCCTCAGGCAAACTCTTTGGACAGACAGACCTTCCAAGAGGGCCCTCAGGCTCCGCACGTGGTCTGGGCAGGAAGTGCGGGCAGAGAGAATAGGAAGCCTTCCCAGCAGCGCCCGCGGATCGGGGCAAGGAAAGGGTCGAATAGTTACCATGCCATTCTGGGGCTGTCCCTCTGATTGGCCCGAGGTCCCTCAGCCCGAGTCGCTGCACTCCAAGGAAGGGGGCGGAGTCTCTATGTTGCGTCACCACTCTTCCCGACACCCAGCCGGTACTTCCCAATCTAGCCATTCACAAGCCCACATCGAGAGGCCCTGTGTGACGTCACGACTCGCTCCCGCCAGCCGCGGCGGCGAGGGGCGGGACTCCACGGCCCTCTCACCGCCAGACCCCTGTGCCTCCCCGAACTCCTTGTGCCCCTCCTCTTCCCTCTCGCCCCTTCCCCCCCCGAAGACCGCCCCCACGTTCGGTTTCAAAAGACGCGTTGCCCAATGAATAACAGGGCCGACCCAGAGTGGCGGCAGCAACCACCAATGCGCGGACGGCGAGGGCGGAGCTCCCGCAACGAGCCTCTGACGCCAGGCGGCGTATGACGCAGTCGGGCCCTCTGCGCGCTGCGCCCGAAGCGGCGGTCGGTAGCAGTGGTGGTAGCGGTGGCGGCGACGGTTTCGTGGGGGCCGCGCGCTGCTCTGTGAGTGGCGGGTGGCAGACGGGCCTGGGCCCGGACTTCTGACACGTCCCCTTCCCCACTGAACCGCGGTAAGTCGGGAGCCCGAGCTGCAGCGGCCGAGACCGGTAGGCTTCTACTTTCTTCCGGGCGGGCGGACGCGCGGGGCGTCCCAGGGCCTCTCTGCGTCGAAGTCTCGCGCAGCGGCGCGCACCTTCTGGCCTGAGAGAGGGGCGGGGCCCAGGACCCAGAGGCCGGGAGGTCCGGCTTTGGAGGCCCTGGGAGAGAATGAACATCAGTGGGGTCTAGGCTTGGAGGTTTCCGGTTGTCGTGGGCGTCTGTCTGGTTGTACTCATTCATTCGGTGGTGTAAGGACCCCACGGTGGGCTGGCCTTTCCGGAGTCAGCGCTTTGAGACCCTGAATACTGTCTGCCCGCACTTCCTTGAGCGTCATGTGGGACTGGGCTTTATTTTGCCTTGGCTTCTCCATAAGGAAAATGGGCACCCCGAGGATTAGGGTGAGTCCGAAGTTTGTGAGATTTTTAAGATAGTATCTGAGAATAGGAGTCGGTTCGGTGGAGCAAAAGGTTCTTTTATTTTCCCACGTGTTCAGTGTAAAGCCAGATGAGAAAGATTGAGTTTCTGGATTACTATAGCCATAAGGACTTTAGAAATTGTTTAAGTCAATCCCCCTACCTTACATCAGTTTTGTAGATAGGGGAAATCGAGGCCCGGAGTAACAGGCAGGATTAGTCAACGCCGGATCTTTGATAGTCTAAAAATTTTTCTACTACCTCATCCTCCCTGAATGTTTCAGTCTCCCATTATTAAGAATTCCCTATGGGAGGTAGGTGCGGCATGGACGTTAGGTAGCTAGACGTAGATGTAGTCTTCATAGCGTTTTCCATTTAGTTGCTACCAGCTCTGTTCACGGGTAAGGTGGAAGCTTTGTTAGTGGTACCCTAACCTGGACCTGGAGAACTAAACTTAGAAGATGGTTAAAGAATGTCATTGTTGTTATGTATTGGAAACAAATCGATAAAACTACAAGCCATTATTTCCCTTTCTAAATCTGAATTTTTTGACTTGTGTCAGCTGATGAGGACTCGGAGTCAGTTAGGGATTTATAACAGTACTGGAGTAGAAAGCAGGAAATTTTCATTGACAAGACTTAGAAAGCCAGGCAGGAGTCCGTTTGTAGTAGTTGTACCTTGGAATTCATGGCTCCTTTCAGGTACAGAATTCAAAGTGAAGTATTATAGTAGAATAAGGTGAGGGAAAAAAACTCCGTTTTGTAGGAAGAAGCTAACTGGAATAAAGAAAGAAAAGAGCCGTGATCATTCCCTGTGACGGTCTTATAAATTCAAGAAGAAACTAAATTCAAGAAGAAACTCGAGTTAACTGAGTTACAGTATGTTTACCTGGTGGAGGAAGTTAGGGTATTTAAAAACCGAAACTAGAGGTTGGACAGGATAAAGATACTGGGAAATACTTGGGTAAAATTATTATTTTTGACTCTTCAGATTTGATGAAATTGAATTCGTTGACACTTGGTTCTGTTCTTATCAGTAAGATTGTTACTTTGCTCTTGTTTAGATGACAGAGCATAAACTCAAAACTAGTAGTGCAGAAGAGAACCGTAGTCTAAATAGTAAAGTGTGAACAGGTTATGTTTTCCGTGACATTTTCTCAGTTCAAGCATCACCCTTTTCTGGGAAGGTGTTCTTGGCATTCTGTCCTCTGCAAGCTTCCATAACACTTATTTGATACTTGCATTTATAGAACATATTTTTATTTTAGCTGTTTTTTTATTAGGCTGGTAAAATATTTTCATCTTATCTTTGTTGTCCAGTTGCATGCCATGTAGTAGGCCCGCAGTAAGTGTGTTTACTTGAATGAATAGACAAATATGGAGGAGTTATACCTAGCAGTAGTCAATAGAGAGAGGCTCCTGAAATATGGGGCCCAGATAAGATGGTTTCTGCTGTTTATGTGTTATAGGATACTTTGGTACCTGACATTTATGTGTTTACTTATTTAATGAGATAGGGTCTCACTCTATCACCCAGGCTGGAGTGCAGTGGTGCAGTCTCGGTTCACAGCAGCCTCAACCTCCTGGGCTCAAGCAGTCCTCCCACCTTAGCCTCCCATGTAGCTGGGACCTCAGGTGTGCACCACCATACCCAGCTAATTTTTTTTGTATTTTTTTGGTTGAGATGGAGTTTTGCTATGTTGCCCAGGCTGGTATTGAATCCTGGGCTCAAGCCACCCCCCACCTCAGCCTCCCAAAGTGCTGAGATTACAGGCATGAGCCACTGCGTCTAGCTGGTACCTGACTTTGTTTATGTCTACTAGGTTCTAGATAACTAAGAGCAAGCAGAATTTTTAAGGAACTAAAATTTACAGCTTTGAAAAAATTAGTTATTATTTTCTTGTAATATGATTTATGTGGTGGTAGTTAACCTGGAAAGTAAAGAATGATGGTACTAATGTTTAATTTCCAATAATGAGACTATATGCAGTTATGCAATTTGTTGAAAGGTTAGGGGAATAAGAAATTCAGAGATTTGACGATAAGTATTGGCCGAGCATGGTGACTCACTCCTGTAATCCCAGCACCTTGAAGGTCGAGGTAGGTGGATTGCTTGAGCCCAGAAGTTGAAGACTAGCCTGGGCAGCATGGGGAAACCCTGTCTCTATGAAAAATACAAAAATTATCCAGGTATGGTGGCTTGCACCTGTACTCCCACTACTCAGTAGGCTGAAATCAGAGAATCGCCAGAGCCCTGGAGATTGAGGCTACAGTGCTGTGATTGCAGTTCCAACCTGGGAAACCGCGTGAGGCCCTGTCTCAAAACAAAACAAAGGCCCGGTGCAGTGGCTCACACCTGTAATCCTAGCACTTTGGGAGGCCGAGTTGGGTGGATCGCCTGAGCTCAGGAGTTTGAGACCAGCCTGGGCAACACGGTGAAACCCCATCTCTACTTAAAAAAAAAAAATACAAAAAATTCGCTGGGCGTGGCCTCATGCGCCTGTAATCCCAGCTACTCAGTAGGCTGAGGAAGGAGAATTGCTTGAACTCGGGAGGCGGAGGTTGCAGTGAGCATCGGTTGCAGTGAGCTGAGATGCGCCACTGCACTCCAGCCTAGGTGACAGCGAGACTCTGACTCAAGAGAAAAGAAAAGAAAAAAAAAGCAGTATGTATTAGAGGCAAGGTAGGTAAACATTTCCTGAGAACTTGGTGCATTCTTTTTGTTTGAAATTGACCCTAAGTATTTGGCACAGCATGGCTCTAGAGAAAGGTTTCTCAGCTTTGGAACTTTTGAGACTTTGGGCCAGATAATTATCGTGAGGCCTCTGTTGTATATTGTAGGATATTTAGCGACATTCCTACCTCTGTCCGTTAGATACCCATAACACGTCCTGTGCAGGTTTTAACAATCAGGAATGTCTGAAGAAATTGTCACAGTTGCCCTTGATTGAGACTACTACTCTAGTGAAAACTTTTCAAATATATTATTAAAATAACACTGTGGCTTGGCATTTGTTTGCATTACATTTTGTTAAAATGTCTGCGAAAACCTTTTTTTTTTTTTTTTTTTTTTGAGACAGAGTCTTACTCTGTCGCCCAGGCTGGAGTGCAGTGGCACAATCTCAGCTCACTGCAAGCTCCGCCTCCCGGGTTCACGGCAGTCTCCTGCCTCAGCCTTCTAGGTAGCTGGGACTACAGGCGCCCGCCACCACGCCTGGCTAATTTTTTGTATTTTTAGTAGAGACAGGTTTTCACCGTGTTAGCCAGGATGGTCTTGATTTCCTGACCTCGTGGTCAACCCGCCTTGGCCTCCCAAAGTGCTGGGATTACAGGCGTGAGCCACCACGGCTGACTCCGTGAAAAACTCCTTAACTTTCTTTTTTTTTTTTTTTTCTTGAGATGGAGTTTCGCTTTTGTCATCCATGCTGGAATACAATGGTACAATTTCGTGATCTTGGCTCACTGCAACCTCTGCGTCCTGGGTTCAAGCAATTCTTTTGCCTCAGCCTCCCAAGTAGCTGGATGACAGGTGCGTGCCACCACGCCCAGCTAATTTTGTATTTTTAGTAGAGACAAGGTTTCACCATATTGGCCAGGCTGATCTGGAACTCCTGACCTCAAGCAATCCACCCGCTTCGGCCTCCCAAAGTGCTGGGATTACAGGCGTGAGCCACCATGCCCAGCCATAATTACCGCATTGAAGAGTTTGTACTTAATTCAGTGTAATGGTAAATACTTGCAGTTTTTTTTTTAGTAAGGAAAGAAAAATTCTTAAAAATACAGTGATAGCTGGCCGGGCATGGTGTCTCACCGCCTGTAGTCCCAGCACTTTGGGAGGCTGAAGCAGGTGGATCACAAGGTTAGGAGTTTGAGACCAGCCTCACCAACGTGGTGAAACCCCATCTCTACTAAAAATAAAAAAATTAGTTGGGCACAGTGACACGCACCTGTAGTCCCAGCTACTTGGGAGGCTGAGGCAGAGAATCGCTTGACCCTGGGAGGCAGAGGTTGCAGTGAGCCCAGATTACACCACTGTGCTCCATCCTAGGCGACAGAGCAAGACTCCATATCATAAAAAAAAAAAAAAAAAAAAAAAAAAGACGCCGGGCATGGTGGCTCAAGCCTATAATCCCAGCACTTTGGGAGGCCGAGACAGGTGGATCACGAGGTCAGGAGATCGAGACCATCCTGGCTAACACGGTGAAACCCCGTCTCTACTAAAAAAAATACAAAAAACTAGCCAGGCGAGGTGGCGGGCGCCTATAGTCCCAGCTACTCGGGAGGCTGAGCCAGGAGAATGGCATGAACCCGGGAGGCGGAGCTTGCAGTGAGCTAAGATCTGGCCACTGCACTCCAGCCTGGGTGACAGAGCCAGACTCCGTCTCAAAAAAAAGAAAAAAAAAAGCTATTAGATGTAACAGTCTCTGCATTCTGACACATGATATGTTGTTTTGGTTGAAGTATATGAAGAAAATCTAGCCTCATACAGATGCATAATTGGAAAAGGGAGGAGTATTTTGATAGCCTTTTCAAATAATTCTAACTGTTCTTTGACACTGCACTCAAACCTTTTTATTTGTTTTTTTGGGACGGAGTCTTGCTCTGTTGCCCAAGCTGGAGTGCAGTAGCACTATCTCAGCCTACTCCAACCTCCGCCTCCCAGGTTCAAGCGATTCTCCTGCCTCAGCCTCCTGAGTAGCTGGGACTACAGGTGCACATCACCACGCCAGGCTAGTTTTTTGTATTTTTAGTAGAGACGAGGTTTTGCCACGTTGGGTTAGAACTCCTGGCCTCAAGTGATCTGCCCACCTTGGCCTCCCAAAGTGCTAGGATTTCAGACGTGAGCCACTGCGCCTGGCCTCATAGCCTTTTGAAGGGTCATTGTAGTATGGAATCTGAAACTGTGTCATTGAACTTTTGTACTCTGTTGTATTAAAAACCATTGGTCTGTATTGTACTTTGAATGGATCTTTACACTTCTATGATTTTATAACATGATGCATTCGTTGTTTGGAAATACTGATTTACTGAGTTACGCAGATCTTCCTTTTTTTATTATTTTTTATTTTTTTGTTTTTGAGACAGAGTCTCACTTTGTCACCTGAGCTGGAGTGTCGTGGCACAATCTTGGCTCACTGTAACCTCTGCATTCCACGTTCAAGCAGTTCTCATGCCTCAGCCTCCTGAGTAGCTGGGACTACAGGTGTGCACCACCACACCCAGCTAATTTTTGTATTTTTTGTAGAGACGAGGTTTCAACATGTTGGCCATGGCTGGTCTGGGACTCCTGACCTCAAGTGATCTTCCCGTCTCAGCCTCCTAAAGAGCTGGGATTACAGGCATGAGCCCCATTGGCCCAGCCCAGATCTTCCAAATGTTGACAAATTTAATTATACAATTGTTTCTGTTTCCACCCATCTCATCAAATAAGTCTTTTTAAGAATTGAGAAGCTTACAACCTGATAGTGGTGAATACCTGTTTTTAGAATTCTAATTTTTATATCAACTCTTTTTATTTTTATTTTATTTTATTTTATTTATTTTTGTTGTTGTTGTTGTTGAGACGGAGTCTCGCTCTATCACCCAAGCTGGAGTGCAGTGGCTGGATCTCAGCTCACTGCAAGCTCCGCCTCCCGGGTTCCCGCCATTCTCCTGTCTCAGCCTCCTGAGTAGCTGGGACTACAGGCGCCTGCCACCTCACCCGGCTAGATTTTTGTTTTTTTGTTTTTTTTTTTTTTGAGACGGAGTCTCGCTCTGTCACCCGGGCTGGAGTGCTGTGGCCGGATCTCAGCTCACTGCAAGCTCCGCCTCCCGGGTTCACGCCATTCTCCTGCCTCAGCCTCCCGGGTAGCTGGGACTACAGGCGCCACCACCTCGCCCGGCTAGTTTTTTGTAGTTTTTAGTAGAGACGGGGTTTCACCGTGTTAGCCAGGATGGGATTTTTGTATTTTTTTTTAGTAGAGACGGGGTTTCACCGTGTTAGCCAGGATGGTCTCGATCTCCTGACCTCGTGATCCGCCTGTCTCGGCCTCCCAAAGTGCTGGGATTACAGGCTTGAGCCACCGTGCCCGGCCAACTCTTTATTTTTTTAGATGGAGTCTCACTCTCTCACCTAGGCTGGAGTGCAGTAACATGATCTCAGCTCACTGCAACCTCGCCTCCTGGGTTCAAGCAATTCTCCTGCCTCAGCCTCCTGAGTAGCTGGGATTACAGGCGGGTGCCGCCACACGTGGCTGATTTTTGTATTTTTAGTAGAGGCAGGGTTTCATCGTGTCGGTCAGGCTAGTCTTGAACTCCTGACCTCGTGATCTGCCCGCCTCGGCCTCCCAAAGTGCTGGGATTATAGGCGTGAGCCACCGTGCCCGGCCTGTCTTCTTCTTTTTTTTTTTGAGACGAAGTCTTGTTCTTTCCCCCAGCCTGGAGTACAATGGTGGGATCTCAGCTCACTGCAACCTCCGCCTCCCGGGTTCCCGTGATTCTTCTGTCTCCGCCTCCCAAGTAGCTGGGATTACAGGCGTTCACCACCATGCCTGGCTAATTCTTTGTATTTTTAGTAGAGACGAGGTTTCATCATGTTGGCCAGGCTGGTTTTGAACTCCTGACCTCAAGTGATCCACCCCTCCTTGGCCTCCCAAAGTGCTAGGATTACAGGTGTGAGCCACCATGCCCGGCCAGTACCAAATCTTAATAGCCATAGTTTGTCAGTCATTCTTTGAAATTAAAATGGTGGGCTGGGCGCAGTGGCTCACACCTGTAATCCCAGCACTTTGGGAGGCAGAGGCGGGCGGATCACAAGGTCAGGAGATCAAGACCATCCTGGCTAACACGGTGAAAACCCGTCTCTACTAAAAATAACAAAAAGTTAGCCGGGCGTGGTGGCGGGTGCCTGTAATCCCAGCTACTTGGGAGGTCGAGGCAGGAGAATGGCATGAACCCAGGAGGCAGAGGTTGCATTGAGCCGAGATTGCGCCCCTGCACTCCAGCCTGGGTGACAGAGCAAGACTCTGTCTCAGAAAAAAAGAAAGAAAGGGGGGGGGTTAAAATGGTGTTCCATGAGAAAAACAACTTCATTTAGCTTTCAGAAGTAATCACAGGTGGTTTGCCCCTTGATATCCTTTGTATTTGAGTATGCAGAAGTTTTTGAGTATTTTCCAATACCGAATTAAAAGAAGTGTGCTGTAGTGTTGAGAAATAATACAACTAATAATTTTTACTGCTTCATTAAGGACCCTCTTAAGTGAACGTGGAATTTTTTGTATTGTAAATTGTAGGGTCCAGCCCCACAGGGTTGGTGGGTTTTTCTCCCTGCGTGTGGAGGCGAGAGATTGTAGGAATAAAGACACAAGATAAAGAAAAAACAGCTGGGCCTGGGGGACCACTACCACCAAGATGCAGAGACTGGTAGTGGCTCCAAATGCCAGACTGCGCTGATATTTATTGGATACAAGACAAAGGGGCAGGGTAAGGAGTGAGAACCATCTCCAGTGATAGGTAGGGTCACGTGGGTCACGTGTCCACTGGATGGGGGGGTGGGTCCTTCCCTGCCTGGCAGCCGAGGCAGAGAGGAGAGACAGAGAGACACGGCTTACGCCATTATTTCTGCATGTCAGAGACTTTCAGTACTTTCACTAATTCGCTACTGTTATCTAAAAGGCAGAGCCAGGTGTACAGGATGGAACATGAAGGTGGACTAGGAACATGACCACTGAAGCACAGCATCACAGGGAGACGGGTAGGCCTCCGGATAACTGCGGACAGGCCTGACTTATGTCAGACCCGCCACAAGAGGTGGAGGAGTAGAGTCTTCTCTGAACTCCTCTGGGGAAAGGGAGATTCCCTTTCCTGGTCTGCTAAGTGGCGGATGTTTTTCCTTGACACTGACGCTACTGCTAGACCACGGTCCGCCTGGCAACGGGCATCTTCCCAGACGATGGCATTACCGCTAGACCAAGGAGCCCTCTGGTGGCCCTGTCTGGGCTTGACAGAAGGCTCGCACTCTTGTCTTCTGGTCACTTCTCACTATGTCCCCTCAGCTCTTACCTCTGTATGGCCTGGTTTTTCTTTAGTTATAATTATAGAGCAAGGACTACTATAATATTGGAGTAAAGAATAATTGCTACAAACTAATGATTAATGATATTCATACATAATCATAATCTATTACCTGTATCTAGTATAACTATTCTTATTTTATATATTTTATTATAGTGGAACAGCTCGTGCCCTCGATCTCTTGCCTCGGCACATAGGTGGCTTGCCGCCCACAGTAGATGGGTAACAGTGAAGAATTCCATGTTAGTTCAGCACCATTTGGGTTGTTTCTTTGATTGATGCTGAGTTTCCAGCATTTTTACACACCATTGATATTGCACCTCATCACAGAGGTCAGAACAGTAAAGAAAAAAGGCAAAATGTCTTAGTTTTATTGCGAAAATGTTTTTGATTTCATGGAACCCCGGAAGAAGTGTTGGGGACTTTTAGGCGTCTTTGGATCACACTTTGAGAACCACTAATCTCAAACTATTTCACATTGGTTCATAGAGCCCTAAGCTGCTTCATGGGGCAGAGCTGATGGTGTTCTACCCTACCTACTCCCTCTTCACTTCAGCCAGAGCAGTTTCTGCTTATGTCTGTTTTATATGTCGGGTTTCATAGCTAAGAAATACTTGAAAATCATTGGTCAAGGGGAGAAGAATTGAGCACCTGATTTAGGGCTGGTCTGTTCACGAAGGGACCAGTTCATCCTCCATAAATGTTACAGTCACTCATCACTTCACATCTTTGTTTAATTTTACTTCCTTTGACACAGAGCTTACTAGTATTTACATGCTTAACCTTCTCGATAGGTAAATGGGACCGGGTGCAATGGCTCACGCCTGTAATCCCAGCACTTTGGGAGGCTGAGGCAGGCGGATGACGAGATCAGGAGATCGAGACCATCCTGGCCAATATGGTGAAACCCCATCTCTACTAAAATACAAAAAATTAACCAGGTGTGGTGGTGGGTGCTTGTAGTCCCATCTTATCGTGAGGCTGAGGCAGGGAAATCGCTTGAACCCAGGAGGCAGAGGTTGCAGTGAGCCGAGATCACGCCACTGCACTCCAGCCTGTCAACAGAGCAAGACTGTGTCTCAAAAAAAAAAAAAAAGAAAAAGAGGTAAATGGGCCTGGCACAGGGCTCACCTATAATCCCTGCTCTTTAGGAGGCCAAAGCAGGAAGATGGTTTGAGTCCAGGAGTTAGAGACGAGTCTGGGCAAAATAGTGGCACATACCTGTGGTCTCAGCTACTTGGGAGGCTAAAGTGGGAGGATCACTTAAACCCAGGAGGTCCAGGCTGCAGTGAGCCATGGTCATGCCACTGCATTCCAGCCTGGGCAACAGAGTGAGACCTCGTCTCAAAACAAAAACCAAAAAGAAAACAGATATAGGTAAATAAATTTGTAAATTAAAAAGATGGATAGTTGAGAATAAAGATGTGAGATTGATGGAAGAGATTGAGTGATCAGTAATCTCAATATATTGTGTTTATGCAGGGATGGGATTTGTTTTTGTTTACAGTGGTGCTTTATACTTGTGCTAAGTGATCAGTGGATGACACTTAAGCATGGAGAAATAAGAAATTATGGCATTCTAGCTAGCCATTGATGAACCAAAGTTTAAAGTGAGGGGACATTTATTACACTTTTTAAATTATAAATACCTGTAAAATACCAGTTGAAAAACGAAACCAAATGCTGCTTTTCAGGAGCTCTAGTATGAGGCAACTTTGTGCTCCTACCAGTCTTTTGGTGTAGGCTGTACAATCCCTATTGTTCAGATGTAGAAATTGAGGTCTGAAAGATTGAATATTATGAGTTACACAGTAGCAAGTGGCAGAGGAATTTTTTATTTTTTTAAGTTTTTAATTTCAATTAACTTTAGATTTTAAGAGTTACAACATTAGTAACTGACCGGGTTTTTTTTGTTGTTTTTTTGAGATGGAGTTTCGCTCTTGTTACCTCACTGCAATCTCTGTCTCCTGGGTTCAAGCGATTCTCCTGCCTCAGCCTCCCAAGTAGCTAGGATGAAGGCATGCGCCACCACAACCGGCTAATTATGTATTTCTAGTAGAGATGGGGGTTTCTCCATGTTCCTCAGGCTGGTCTTGAACTCCTGACCTCAGGTGATCCGCCCACTTTGGGCCTCCCAAAGTGGTGGGATTACATGCATGAGCCACTGTGCCCAGCCTTATACAGTGATTCTTAATAGTTAGATATATATTCTTTCATTTTATAAATTTATTTATTTGGTTTTGGAAACAGAGTTTCACTGTTGTCACCCAGGCTGGAGTGCAGTTGCATCATCTGGGCTCACAGCAACCTCCGCCTCCCAGGTTCAAGTAATTCTTCTGCCTCAGCCTCCTGAGTAGCGTGCAGGCTAATTTTTGTATTAGTAGAAACGGGGTTTCACCATGTTGGCCAGGCTGGTCTCGAACTCCTGAGCTCAGGTGATCCACCAGCCTTGGCCTCCCAAAGTGCTGGGATTACAGGCGTGAGCCACCGCGCCTAGCCGAGTGACAGAGATTTAAACACAGATGTCTCACACCAAAGCTAATATACTCTTCACTCTAAAATGATTAGGGTTATGTTAAGGGAATGGAAAAAATGCTGTTCAGTGCTGTTAGGAAGGAGCTATGTAAGATACTATGGACTCTTTAAAATTAATTTACACCCAGTGAGCAAAGTCAAGACTTTTTTTTACCCAGAGCAGCAAACAGGTAAAACACTCAGGTGGCAGGTATAATAACAAATTATTGCACAGCTAAAAGCAGCTGAGTGATAGTAGTTTACGTAATCAGTGTTGGAAAGGAGGAGGGGAAGTAAAGTGTTTTATTTTTTTTAAGATGGAGTCTGACTCTGTTGCCAGGCTGAAGTGCAGTGGCCCAATCTCGGCTCACTGCAACCTCTGCCTCCTGGATTCAAGTGATTCTCCTGCCTCAGCCTCCCAAGTAGCTGGGACTAGAGGCACACACCGCCATGCCCAGCTAATTTTTGTATTTTCAATAGAGACAGGGTTTCACCATGTTGGCCAGGATGGTCTCAATCTCTTGACCTCGTGATCTGCCCTCCTGAGCCTGCCAGAGTGCTAGGATTACAGACATGAGCCACTGCGCCTGGCCTTTGAAGTGTTTTTATAGTAATAAAGAGTTTAAGGGTGTGCGGCAGTCTTGTGAAAGCAGGTGAGGCTTGAGCAACAATTTTTAGGAAGAAGAGATGATTTTTAGAGAGGGTATGATGTTCTGTTTTTGTTTGAGACAGAGTGTTGCTCTGTTTTCCAGGCTGGAATGCAGTGGCGTGATCTTGACTCACTGCAACCTCCGCCTCCTGGGTTCAAACGACTCTTGCCTCAGTCTCCCGAGTAGCTGGGATTACAGGCATGCGCCACTGCTTCTGGCTGATTTTTGTATTTTTAGTAGAGACGGGGTTTCTCCATATTGGCCAGGCAGGTCTTGAACCCCTGGCCTCAGGTGATCCACCCACCTCGGCCTCCCAAAGTGCTGGGATTACAGACGTGAGCCACCGTGCCCAGCCTTATAGAGGATATGATGTTCTAACCAAGGGAATGGCTTGATCAAAGATCTATCCTAGGGAGGATACCGTAAAACAGAAGGTTCCAGATAGTTTTGTTGGGATATGTTATTAGGTTACATTAGGCTAATTAGTCTCTTCTTCCTGGAATTCCACCCAGCCTCCTTTCCCAGCCCTCTTGTCTAGGGCAAAAATTTTCATTCAGTCTGACTGTGTGATAATCCCTGCCTGTTAGTATTTTTGTGAAGATTAGATGAGAGGACGTATCAAAAAATGCTTTGTAAAGTGGGAAGTACTATACTAGTCCATTCATCTAACAAATATTTATTGTTTTTGCTCTTTGCTGGCTTTGATACAAAGGAGCTTAATGAAGTGAGAGGAAAAACTACTTCCCATTTGTGTCTGGAGTTAGCAGCAAATTGGAAATGTCTTGGGAAGCTTGCATATATGCGTCTTTCAGATAGTCTTAAAGTTGACAGTTGCGTGGAGTTGTTTGTTTTGTTTTGACAACATTTCAGGATATCCACCACTTTTCTGGGTAGAAAACTGAATTTTGTTATTGTACCCAGAGTTACAGAGATCATAAAAGTTAGATGTGTAAAGCAGTATATCAGTTTATAGAACTTCACTTTGGACGGTGTCAGAATATTTGTCCATTGATTGGTCTACTGATGTGTATTATAAGGCATACTTCTTGTATCTGAGAATCTGAATTATTAATTAGGAGATTTTTGAACATAGAGAACAGAGTAAAATTAAGGGTAAAGTTAAAGGTCTCTTTTCTATATAACACAATTTCATTTTTCTTTTTTCTTTTTAAATATACCAAAAAGAAAAACTTGCAACGGGTATAAGTCCATTCATAAAGAAAAAAAGGAGAAAGGTTAATCTTTGTTGTAAATTTCATCTTTGCCATGGGTATGCCTTATACATTATCCTTACTCCATGAAAGAGATTATTTCTGGTGACTAGAACTCTCATATTTGCCAGAGAAGTGTCTTTCCCTGATAGTGCTGGATCTGTAGTGCCAAATGTTGGTTTTGTAGGTTCCCCGTTTATAGTGAATGCAAGGTCATTTCCCTTTAATTAGCAGTGTTCTTTCTCTAGGAGCTGTAGGCTCTAGATTCTAGAAGCATCAGCCATGCTAAGGTCAACAATAGCTCTGTCTTGGGCAAATAGATTCTTGTGCCTTAATTTCATCCTTGTAAAATAGAGATAAAAATACTTACATCATTGGATTCTTGGGAGGTTTACATGAGATACTTCATAAACAGCATTTAGAACAGTGCCTGGGACATAGTAAGAACTCAAATGTTATCTTGTATTTCTTCCTGGGGGAGGTTTCAGCTTGGGCCAGTTTAACATATTTGAAATAATAAAGGCTTAAGTGTGATATACCTTTAAACTTTAATGGGTTTATTTCTGTCTCTAGGATTACTTTTTTTTTTAATGGATTTTACTACATTTTTGGAGTAAAATCCAAATGGAGTGGAAAATAGTTAATGCAAACATCTGTATTATCTAGTTCTGTTATTTGTTTGTTGAGACAGAGTCTCACTGTGTTGCCTAGACTGTACTGCAGTGGCATGATCTCAACTAACTGCAACCTCCGCTTCCTGAGTTCAAGTGATTCTCCTGCGTCAGCCACCCAAGTAGCTGGGATCACAGGTGTGCACCACTGCTATCAGCTGAATTGTGTATTTTTAGTAGAGACGGGATTTTGCCATGTTGGCGAAGCTGGTCTCAAACTCTTGGCCTCAAGTGATCTGCCCACCTTGGCCTCCCAAAGTGCTGGAATTACAGGCGGTGAGCCACTGCATCCAGCCTTATTGTTAATAGAGGAAGTAAAATGCTACATGTTCTTTCTCTGATTGTGTCAGTAGTCACAAACTGAAAACCCATGGGAACCAGGCAGTTGATGTAAATGAGTGATATTGGGTGGGTATTGTGGCATGCTCTCACAGAAGAGAGGTAAATAGAGGGAATTGCTACTAAGCTCCAGCCTGTCATTGCCATGAAGTGATTACAGTCATAGTTTGGTTAATTATCAGGTGTTTCACGAGAAGCCAAAAATCCCTCGTCGTTTTTTGGCCATAACCTTATTTTATTTTTTTATTTTGTTCATTTGTATTTCTTGAGACGGAGGCTCACTCTGTTGCCCAGGCTGGAGTGCAGTGGCACGATCTCAGCTCATTGCAAGCTCTACCTCCAGGGTTCAAGTAATTCTCCTGTCTCAGCCTCCTGAGTAGCTGGGAGTACAGGTGCCACCAACATGCCCGACTAGTTTTTGTATTTTTAGTAGAGACAGGGTTTCACCATGTTGGCCAGGCTGGTCTCAAACTCCTGGCCTCAGGTGATCTGCCTGCCTCTGCCTCTCAGAGTGTTGGAATTACAGGCGTGAGCCACTGCACCCGGCCAAGGGTGTGCTTTAGAGTAACTTGAACTTTTTCTGAATGCAAATGTCTATACCCCAGCCCTAGACATTTTGGTTCAGTATTTCTAGAATGGAGCCTGGCAATTTGTATTTTTGTTTGTTTGCTTGCTTGCTGGAGTGCGGTGGCACCATTCATAGCTTGCTGCAGGCCTGAACTCCTGGGCTAAAGTGATTCACTAGCTTCAACCTCACTGGTAGCTGGTGCTGCATACAGGTATGCACCACCATGCCTCGTTTGTATTTTATTTTATTTTTTTAATAGAGATGGAGTCTTGCTGTGTTGTCCAAGCTGGTCTGGCTTTAAGCAGATCTTCCTGCCTCAACTTCCCAAAGCATTGGGATCTACAGATGTGAGCCACTGTAACCGGCCAGAGTTTGTATTTTGAAAAGCTTGCCACCTAATTCTGATGTGGCCCTCTAGAACCACTGGTTTTAGTGAGCTTTGTTTAATCAAAGGAGTTACTCAATTTTTGGATACTGAGATAAATAACTATTTAATTTTTTTTCCTAGGGAATTTTAGGAGAGAGAATATTTCTGTAAAGCATCATTTATTTAAGGAACAGCCTTATCTTTTTCAATGTTGCACAAAATGTTGGGGTATTAGAGCGACTAGAAGTGTTAGTGGGACACTAGAATTTGGGGAAGACCTCAAAATGTAGTATTTAATTCTATTATATGAACATGGCGTGAGTTTCTTAGAAGAAAAGACTACACACATTGTGTGGCTATAATAGAAAAATCATCATACCTGTCACAAAATCCAGATAAGCATGATTGGCTGTTTTCAGAGTTTTTATACTGAAAGTAGTTTACTTATTAACCTATTGTCTACTGGCAGCTAAGAGGTAGCAGGCATCTAAATTTAAGGAAAATTTATGGAGGGGGGAAGCTCTTGAGTAAACCATACAGCTATTTTTATTCAGATGGGGGTAATCAAACTTTTCTTTGTAGTCGTTCTTGGAACAGTTTGGTCCAGTTCATTAAATAACCAGGTGCATAGTTTGGATACAGGAGTGAAATAATTTATATGAGGTGAGGGTTTTTGTTTTTGAGACAGAGTTTCACTCTTGTCAGCCATGCTGGAGTACAGTGGTGTGATCTCAGCTTACTGCAACCTCTGCCTTCCAGGTTCAAGCAGTTCTCCTGCCTCAGCCTCCCAAGTAACTGGGATTACAGGCATGCACCACCTCGCCTGGCTAATTTTTTTTTTTTTTTTTTTTGGAGATGGAGTCTCGCTTTGTCGCCCAGGCTGGAGTGTGGTGGCCAGATCTCAGCTCACTGCAAGCTCCGTCTCCCAGGTTCACGCCATTCTCCTACCTCAGCCTCCTGAGTAGCTGGGACTACAGGCGCCACCACCTCACCCGGCTAGTTTTTTTTGTATTTTTTAGTAGAGACGGGGTTTCACCGTGTTAGCCAGGATGGTCTCGATCTCCTGACCTCGTGGTCCGCCCGCCTCGGCCTCCCAAAGTGCTGGGATTACAGGCTTGAGCCACTGCACCCGGCTTAATTTTTGTACTATTAGTAGAGACCAGCTTTCACTGTGTTAGCCAGGCTGGTCTCGAACTCCTGAGCTCAGGTGATCCGCCCACCTTGGCCTCCTAAAGTGCTGGGATTACAGGCGTGAGCCACTGCGCCTGGCCAAGGTGAGGGTTTTTTTGTTTGTTTTTGAGACAGGGTCTCACCCTGTCACCTTTACTGGAGGGAAGTGGCAGGATCATGGCTCATGGCAACCTCCACCTCCTGGGCTCAAGCAGTCCTCCCACCTCAGCTAACCGAGTAACTGGGACTACAATCCTCTGTCACCACACCAGTCCAACTTCGATTTTTTGTAGAGCCAGGGCTTCACCATGTTGCCCAGGCTAGTCTCGAACTCCTGGGCTCAAGCAATCAGCCAGCTTCAGCCCCCCAAGCTGCCGGGATTAGAGTTTGAGCCACTGTGCCTGGCCAGAGGTGAGGAATTTTCATCAAAGGTTTTCTGTAATCTTAGAAGTAGAAGATAGATAAGTAGGGGACCATAGAGAATAGTCTTAAAACGTAATCTCCAAGAGAATGTCAGGGCACCAGAATCTCTAGAATTTAGAGATAGAAGGCAGGGCATGCATAATTTGGAAAACATTTACTATTATAATGTTTTATATACCTCGAAGATAGGGGAAAAATAAACTTTGTAATGCAAACTATGGAAAATAAAGTCTTGTCTGGGTGCGGTAGCTCGTGCCTGTAATCCCAGGACTTTGGGAGGCCCAGGTGGGTGGACCACTTGAGATGAGGAGTTTAAGACCAGCCTGGCCAGCATGGTGAAACCCTGTCTCTACTAAAAATACAAATAATTAGACACATGCCTGTAATCCCAGTTACTCTGAGACTGAGGCTGGAGAATAACTTGAACCCAGGAGGAGGAGGTTGCAGTGAGCCACTGCATACCATTCCATTTCAAAAAAAAAAAAGAAAACCTGACAAAAATGTTAGCTTTTTAGGTGGTTGGGGTAGCAGACTGTGGTTATAATTTTTTGATGGGTATGATTCATAACCTCCTAGGTGGATCATATAAACATCTTGCCTCGTAGACCTGAAATACTTACTGATTAAAAGGGGGACTTAGGTTAAAAAAAAAAAAAGGTTGAAAACATTATTTTAAATGGATGGTTAATGTTGGGATCTGAAGTTTAACCTCAAATTATGAAGTTTAACCTTACTGTTCGGCTCAGGAACGTTGTAGATTAAAGATCATTTTACAAGGTTTATTTTATCATACAGTTTGAGGATATTGAATGAGAGTATATACGGTAGTTTGAATAGGCCTAAGTTTGTGGAATGATAGATTTTCTAAAACAATTACATTCCATTTTGTGCTCTTTAAGAAAGAGTGATAATGTTTTCTTCTTCCCAGCTTTCTGAAACAAAGACTCATTTTGAAGATGTTTAACAAATCATTTGGAACACCCTTTGGGGGTGGCACAGGTGGCTTTGGCACAACTTCAACATTTGGACAGAGTAAGTTTTTAAAAAGGATAAAAGGGGGAAACCTTAATTACTCTATTCTTACTAAGAACAAATCCACTCTGATAAGCTTTAGGTGGGAATTTTATTTATACTTTTGTATTTACAGCAAAGTCGTCTTGAAAAAATAACTAAGGTAAGATCTCTTTAACAGTTTTTAAGAAAGTAGAAATAAATTCTAAGTTTTCATGGCCTTCCTCTGATCATCAGTAGAAGATAACCTAAAATATTTGCATTATTTTGGTTGACAGAAAGTTATAATTTGTTACTGATTTTCAGACCAGAAAATAATTCTTTTAATGTTGAAGTCTAAAATGCAGACCCGGTGAACATGATGTGACATTCAGATGTCACAGAAGTGTTAAAATGTGGAAGTGTCTAATCCCCATCAACCCTCCTGAGATCTAACTCCCTTCCTACCCAGTATTGTATATGACTGATGTCTTATACATATCGTATATGACTAATTGCCTATAGCAATCCTTATTTACATTTAAACTTTTTTTGGAGGTGTTTTGTTGTTGTTGTTTTTTTACCAGAAAGCCCCCCCCAAAAAAAATTTTTTTTTTCCAGTAAAAACCGGAAACCCTGCTAGACAAATTCTAAAAGAACTGTGACACTTTGTTAAAAATGTTTATACTCATCCAAGGCTGGAAAGAATGGTATAATGAACTCTCATGTACTTATATCCCAATTTTAACAATCAGCATTTTCCCAGTCTTGTTTTTATCTCTTTCTTTCCAGGGGGAGGAGAGCATCTTAACAGAATATTTTAAATCCCAGAAACTTTCTCTACTTGATGAAATTTATTTATTTAGTTTTTGAGATAGGATCCTGCACTGTCACCGAGGCTGGTGTGCATTGGCAGTATCATGGTTCTCTACAGCCTCAACCTCCCAGACCCAAGCAATCCTCATACCTCAGCCTCCTAAGTAACTGGGACCACAGTTGCACACCACCATGCCTGGCTCATTTTTCTCAGCTCGCTGTAACCTCCACCTCCTGGGTTCAAGCAGTTCTCCTGCTTAAGCCTGCTAAAGCGAGGGGATTACAAGCATAAGCCACGGCACTGGGCTAAGGATTCTTTAAGAAGCATAACAAGCCTCTATCATACTTAATAAAATTAATAATAGAGGAAGTTTGTTTTGTTGTTTTTTTTTTTTTTTTTTTTTTGGGGGTGGAGTCTCACTCTGTCACCCAGGATGGAGTGCAGTGGCGCGATCTCAGCTCACTGCAACTTCTGCCTTCTGGGTTCAAGCAATTCTCCTGCCTCAGCCTCCCGAGTAGCTGGGACTATAGGCGCCCACCACCAGGCCTGGCTAATTTTTTTTTTTTTTTTTTTTTTTTTTTGTATTTTAAGTAGAGACGAGGTTTCACCGTGTTAACCAGGATGGTCTCGATCTCCTGACCTCGTGATCCGCTCACGTTGACCTCCCAAAGTACTGAGGTTACAGGTGTGAGCCACCGCACCTGGCAAGGAAGTTTTCTTAAGTGGCTCCTGACCTCTTTAGAGAACTCTAGATCCACGTCTGTGGTTTTTAACTAGAAGTGCCCGTCACAGTCACCTTTGGAAGTTTTATTCAAAATACATATCTCATCAAAAATTACAGAATTAGAATTTCTGGAGTTGAAACCTGGACGTGTGTATTTTGAAAAAGCTTCCCAAGTTGTTCTGATGTGTTCCCCTGATGAAAGACCATTTATCTCAGTGACTATGGAGTGTCACTAATTTTTTTGAATTTTTAGTAGAGGCGGGATTTCACCATGTTGGTCAGGCTGGTCTTGAACTCCTGACCTCAAATGATTCGTCCGCCTTGGCCTCCCAAAATGCTGGGATTACAGGTGTGAACCACTGCGCCTGGCCAGCACTTTTCTTTTTTATTTTTTTAACCTATGAACATCTGTAACTTTTATTGAAAAGTCACTTCTTTTGACTTCAAATTTTCATACTTACCCTGGGGACAGTGAATAAAATGTCTGTGGTTTGGTTTTTACTCTGTAATTCAAACTCTGATGGGATTTTGAAAAAATGTTTTCAATTAGACTAGTAGTTCAAATTCAGAAGTTTAAGAAATATTAAAACACCTTTTCATTTGGTCATCTTATGTAGATTCTATTCTAAATTCTAATTTAATCTGAATTTTGCTTTTGCAGATACTGGCTTTGGCACTACTAGTGGAGGGGCATTTGGAACATCTGCATTTGGTTCTAGCAACAATACTGGAGGCCTGTTTGGAAATTCACAGACTAAACCAGGTAAGGTCTTCATTTGTGATATAACTGGTTTGTTTGTAGCTGGTATAGGCATTGACTTAGCGGCTCTGATCTACTTAACTTTTTCCCTCCTTCTCCATCTCCTCAGGAGGATTATTTGGAACCAGTTCATTTAGCCAGCCAGCTACCTCCACAAGCACTGGCTTTGGGTTTGGTACATCAACAGGAACAGCAAATACCTTGTTTGGAACTGCAAGCACAGGGACCAGTCTTTTCTCATCCCAAAACAATGCCTTTGCACAAAATAAACCAACTGGCTTTGGGAGTAAGTAGGATATTGCTGGAGCTCTGCATCTAATAATTTGGTTTGCTTATTGAATGTGTTGTCTTTTCTCCTTTTTTATATGTTCATCTACCTTCTTTTCCCGCTAATTGGCAAAAATATGGGAAGAGGAAAACTTCAATATGTACTGAAAAGGTTAATAGGCTGAAAAGGAAGACAGCATGTACATCTCTATAAGGATAGAAATTTGAAGTACTGTTACTTAAGGGATATACAGAGGAAGAGCTTCCTGATGTAGAATGGCCAGAGAAAGGATGAAAAGCCAGGTCAGAGTAGTGTAGTTCATGTTAAAATGGGAGAATTTCAAGGAGGAATATGTTATAGTCAGCCGTATTGTGCTGCAGAGGCACCTTCTTGTCTCTGTTTTATATTTGGCATGAAGAGATTAGAGCAAGAATGACATATTGGACATGACATGGTTACTCCTCCATTCTTTGTCCCTGGCAGATGTTTTTATTTGATGGCTTTTTTCACTTTAAGTCCAAACATGTCTTGGGGATACTTCTCCACACAACACTATACTTTGAGGCAACCGCTGCTAGTTCATCAGGTATGCCTTATCAAATGATGCCATTCCTGGCACAAGAGTATAGAAGAATGAATATTTAGCCAGCCATCAGTATTTTCCAGAGGGAAAGTTGTTTGTATAACATTGAAATATTTAACCATAGCAATATGTAATGCAGTCTAAAGTAGTAATTCAAAAGAAATGTGCCTATTTGCTTTAAACTATATATTAAGACATGTTTTAGAAAGAAGTAGTAGCAGTTTGCCAGTGAGAAATCATAGTACTCTTTAACCTGGTAATTAGGATGTTACTAATTCTAAATATTGGCAATACATTTCTATTGCTTAGTGACATTTCTGGCACCATATGTATAACCTCTTTTTTTTTTGAGATGGAGTCTCGATCTTTTACCCAGACTGGAGTGCGGTGGCATGATCTCTGCTCACCACTGCAACCTCTGCCTCCCCGGTTCAAGTGAGTCTCTTGCCTCAGCTTCCCGAGTAGTTGGGACTTACAGGTGCCCGCTGTCATGCCTAGCTAATTTTTGTATTTTTAGTAGAGATGGGGTTTCACCATATTAACCAGGGTGGTCTCAAATTCCTGACCCTCGTGTTCCATCCGCCTTGGCCTCCCAAAGTGCTGGGATTACAGGTGTGAGCCACCGCACCTGGCATAACTTCTTTAGAAGTAGTGTCTCTGATACTTTCAGCAATATATTCCTTAGCAACAATTAAATTCATTTATGTGTAATTTTTTTTTAAACTCAGCTTTTTGGAAACGTAAAGTAATCCAAGGATTTGCTATTTCTTTATTAGTTTCTGTGAAGTAATTGACAATGGCTGCTAATTTTTCTGAAATTTTGGGGGGTGAAATTTTCCATTAACCTATATTTGATTTCTCTAATAGGACCACTTGTATATTTTAAAGTTTTCGGTTATGTGTAGGTATATGTCATAATGTGTGTAAATAAAATGTACTGTGACCACTCTTGAAGTCTGTGACAAGATGTTTTCAGAAAGACAAGTTCGTTCAGCATCTAGTTAAACGAGAAAAGGAGAAATGAGATAAAATTTATGATGAAACAAAGTATTTCTTTTAAGTTGTCTTCCAAGTGTGACCCTAGGTCTTTATGGACACTTACCTGACCAAAGGATTCAGACTTTGTTTCACTTGAAAGTTGTGAGCTTGGAAGTATGTATTTTTCTGTATGAAATTTCTGTTTGGGCCAGGCGCGGTGGCTCATGCCTGTAATCCCAGCACTTTGGGAGGCAAAGATGGGTGGATCACGAGGTCAGGAAATCGAGACCATCCTGGCTAACTACAGTGAAACCTTGTCTCTACTGAAAAAAAAAAAAAAATACAAAAAATTAGCTGGACGTGGTGGCGGGCTAACCAGTAGTAGTCCCAGCTACTCAGGAGGCTGAGGCAGGAGAATGGCGTCAACCCAGGAGGCGGAGGTTGCAGTGAGCTGAGATCGCGCCACTGCACTCCAGCCTGGGCTACGCAGCGAGACTCGGTCTCAAAAAAAAAAAGGAAAGAAAAAAGAAATTTCTATTTGAATATATTTACTTGGGAGACTTGAAAGGTACAATATTTCAGGATGTGAGACCAGGTGCAGTGACTCACACCTGTAATCCCATCACTTTAGGAGGCCGAGGTGGGAGGATTGCTTGAGCCCAGCAATTTGAGACCAGCCTGAGCAGCATGGCAAGAGGCAGTCTCTACAAAAATAAAAAAAAAAAAATTAGCTGAGTGTGGCGGCACATGCCTGTGGTCCCGGCTACTTGGGAAACTGAGGCAGGAGTATTGCTTGAGCCTGTGAGGTCAAGGCTGCAGTGAGCTGTGATTGCACCACTACACTCCATCCTAGGAGACAGAGCAAGACACTGTCTTAAAAAAAAAAAAAAATTGGCCGGACGCGGGCAAGCCTGTAATCCCAGCACTTTGGGAGGCCGAGACAGGCGGATCACGAGGTCAGGAGATCGAGACCATCCTGGCTAACACGGTGAAACCTCGTCTCTACTAAAAAAATGCAAAAAACTGGCCGGGCGAGGTGGCGGGCACCTGTAGTCCCAGCTACTCGGGAGGCTGAGGCAGGAGAATGGCATGAACCCGGGAGGCAGAGCTTGTAGTGAGCTGAGATCCGGCCACTGCACTCCAGCCTGGGCCACAGAGCGAGACTCCGTCTCAAAAAAAAAAAAAAAAATTGAGAATGTGAAAAAGTACTGTGGCGCTAGTGCCATAGCCCAATTCCAAAGTATCTTATAGATTCTTAAATTTCTTACTGTTATCATCTCATTTTTCTTATTTTTAGATTTTGGAACCAGTACTAGCAGTGGAGGACTCTTTGGAACCACAAATACCACCTCTAATCCTTTTGGCAGCACATCTGGCTCCCTCTTTGGGCCAAGTAGTTTTACGGCTGCTCCTACTGGGACTACTATTAAATTTAACGTATGTATTTTCTTCCAGTCTTTGTGGAATGTTTTTTCCCGCATGTATGTTTCTTTGCAGGATGAATAGTAAAATTGCTTCTCATCCAGCTTAGCTTGACACTTCCTGAACAATGTGTTAAAAACAAAATCTATAAATAGTTGTATAGTAGACAGGGAAACTTGTGAAATGCAAATCTAGATTATGATGTATATTTGAATTAGGCTCATCCCAATCAAATGTGTATTCATAAAATTTTATAATAAGCTGGTATAAGATAGAATTTGAATTTACTTTGTTAAAAATGTGCTTCTGAATGGTCAGCTATTGGTTTGGTTTGGTTTAGTTTGGTTTGTTTTGTTTTGTTTTAAGACGGAGTTTCATTCTTGTTGCCCAGGCTGGAGGGCGGGGGTGTGATCTCAGCTCACTGCAGCCTCCACCTCCTGGGTTCAAGTGATTCTCCTGCCTCTGCCTCCCGAGTAGCTGGGATTACAGGAGTCCACCTCCATACCCAGCTAATATTTTTGTAGTTTTAGTAGAGATGGCGTTTCACCGTGGTGGCCAGGCTGGTCTTGAACTCCTGACCTCGGTGATCTGCCCACCTCTGCCTCCCAAAGTGTTGGAATTACAGGCGTGAGCCACCATTACCAGCCTGGTCAACTATCCTTTGTGGAAATAAAGAATGGGGGCAAATAAGAGTAACTCATCAACATTCTGTACCAGATTAAAAATACAGGTTTTGTTGATGAAGTGGCTAAATGGGGCCATAAAGTTTGTGTGTGTGTGTGCCTTTTTTGAGAGGGGTTGAGTGGAGGGCTAGAGTGGAGGATTTTGTTTACAGAAACATATGGAATACCACTTGATGTAAATGTTTGGGGGATTCTTAGGGTACGCTGAAAGTGCAGTTAGCCTAATGGAAATCTTTGGCAGAAATAAAACTTGTTAAAATATACTCCAGAAAATGAAGAATTTCTCAGTAAATTGGTTAATTCATAGTACTAAATTTACAACCCCGAATTTAAAGTTAAAATATAAACAATAGTGAAAAATACTGTGTGATACCTTTTATAAAGCACAATAGTTGAGAAAACTGGCAGTACAAGCAGGAATCATTAGTTTTGCTTATTGTAAACTATACTTTTTCCTTGTAAGTTTATCAGGGAAAAACAGGTTTCCGTATTTCTTTTTTTTTTTTTCTGAAGACAGACTGGAGTGCAGCGGTGCAATCTTGGCTCACTGCAACCTCCGCCTCTTGGGTTCAAGTGATTCTCCTGCCTCAGCCTCCCAAGTAGCTGGGATTACAGGCACCCACCCAAGCTAATTGTTGTATTTTTAGTAGAGACAGGGTTTCACCATGTTGGCCAGGCTGGTCTTGAACTCCTAACCTCAAGTGATCCACCCACGTCGGCCTCCCAAAGTGCTGGGACTGCAGGCATGAGCCACTGCGCCCGGTCGGTTTCCGTATTTTTGTTGTTGTTGTTGCTGTTTTTTGAGATGGAGTCTCACTCTGTTGCCCAGGCCAGAGTGCAGTGGCGCAGTCTTGACCCACTGCAACCTCCACTTTCCGAATTCAAGCGATTCTCCTGCCTCAGCCTCCTGAGTAGCTGGGACTACAGGTGCGTGCCACCATGCCTGGCTAATTTATTGTTTGTTTTTTTTTTAATTTTTTAGTAGAAACGAGGTTTCACCATATTGCCAGGCTGGTCTCAAACTCCTGACCCTGTGATCCACCCGCCTCGGCCTCCCTGAGTGCTAGGATTACAGGCGTGAGCCACCGTGCCCGGCCCTCTGTATTTTTTTAATGCAATATTACAGGGCAGAATAGAAAGGAGAACTTAGATATAGAGGTTTAAATGTATATATTGGGTAAAACTTTCCTTGTGCATAATATTACATGTATTTTATCGTGTAATTGGATGGCTTAGGTTATGGGATTAATCCTTGAGTTTGTGATTACTTTGTTACTAACATTGATTTATTCAGATAATCTTCATGTGGGGAGAGATCAGAAATGCAGTATATTTAATCAAGTGCCCTTGAAACCATCTCAGTATAAAAGACCTGGGAGGACTAGTTTTAGAGTTCAGTGGTTGAGAAATTGTGTCTGAGAGAGTAGGAATATAAAACTTGGACCTACAAATTTGCCTTTATTTCTTTGCAGCCTCCAACTGGTACAGATACTATGGTCAAAGCTGGAGTTAGCACTAACATAAGTACCAAGCACCAGTGTATTACTGCTATGAAAGAATATGAAAGCAAGTCACTAGAGGTCAGTAAAATACAATACAGAATGTCAGTCTAACCTTTTTGATTCTATTGGAATGCAGCTTTTAAAAATGGTTTTGATTATCTTTAGGATAGAGGGGTTCAGTTTGGGTTTATGTAAAAAATTAACAACCAAATTATTTTTAAAAATCAAGTATTATTTCTAGGTATCTACTTGTTTAGGCAGGGATAATATTCAGGGATATGTGAAGGTATGGTCTTTTTTTTTTTTTTTTTTTTTTTTTTGAGCTTTTTTGCCCAGGCTGGAATGCAGTGACACAATCACAGCTCACTGCAGTCTCAGCTTCCCAGGCTCCATGTCCTTAGCCTCTCAAATAGCTGGGACTGCTGGCTTGTGCCCCACGCCCAGCTAATGTTTAAATATTTTTTTGTAGAGATGAGGTCTTACTATGTTGCTCAGGCCGGTCTCAAACTCCTGAGCTCAAGTGATCTTTCTTCCTCGGCCTCCCAGTGTGCTGGGATAACAGGCATGAGCCCCTGAGCCCGGTCTAATCGTCTGTTCTGATTGGGTGTTGCTTCTGTTACTGGGCAATATGTATGTATGCATATGAAGTTGTTTTTAGTAAAATTATGCAAAGTCATACAGCTTAATAAAAGTTTTTCTTCTTTTTTTTTTTGAGCCAGTGTCTCACTCCGTCACCCAGGCTGGAGTGCAGTGGTGCATCTTGGCTCACTATGACCTCTGCCTCCCAGGTTCAAGCAATTCTTGCACCTCAGCCTCCCTAGTAGCTTGGATTACAGGTGTGGGCCACCACACCCAGCGAAATTTTTTTTTTTTTTTTGAAACGGAGTCTTGCTCTATTGCCTAGGCTGGAGTGCAGTGGCGTGATCTCAGCTCACTATAAATGCTGCCTCCTGGATTTAAGCAGTCTTCTACCTCAGTCTCCGGAGTAGCTGGGATTGCAGCTGCACGCCACTATGCCCGGCTAATTTTTGATTTTTTTGTAGAGACGGGATTTTGCTGTGTTGGCCAGGCTGTTCTTGAACCCTGGCCTTGTGATCCGTCTGCCTCGGCCTCCCAAAATGCTGGGATTACAGGCATGAGCTGCAGCGCCCAGCCACATTATGTACTTTTTAATAGCTATCTTTCAACATTGAGATATTCATCTGTGTTGTTGCATGAAGTTAGTTTGTTCATTCTTATTGTTTATGTAGTAGGTTGTTGTACGTTGTGATAGTCATTCCTGATTGTAGTGATTGCTTCTTTCTGCATACCAAACTATGCTTGCTTTATTGGGCTGTGCCAGGAGCATACTGACTTGAGACAAAATTGGTAAACTTTATTCTTTTTCTAAACTTTTTGCCCCACAGAATCTGCATCTTTTAATTCACTGTAATTTTTATTTTATTTTTATATTTTAGGGCTAGGGAGAGTTAGGATTATTTTATGGCATTTTACCGAAAGAGTGTATTGTTTGTAAAAGAAAACTGAGATTAAGATATGATTTACTCTTTGTCTTGTAGTTTTACGATAATTATGGTATGAATTTTAGTGTCTGTTGGAAATGTTTTTCTTTAATGATATAATGTCATTCCTTAGTTTTCTCTCTTGTAATCATGGTTCCTATGTGAAAGTAGAGCTTGAATACTAAATTCAAGTATTTAGCCTCCTAAATATTTTTAGCTACTACATATTAAGATTAGAAATATGTTTTCCATCCCTTCAGGAACTTCGTTTAGAGGATTATCAGGCTAACAGGAAAGGCCCACAGAACCAGGTGGGAGCAGGTACCACAACTGGCTTGTTTGGGTCTTCTCCAGCCACTTCCAGTGCAACAGGACTCTTCAGTTCCTCCACAACTAATTCAGGCTTTGCATATGGTCAGAACAAAACTGCCTTTGGAACTAGTAAGCACTTGATATCATATTAGATTATATTGAGGAGAGACAGATAACTAAAACTAAAACATAATTGCCATTTTGGGTTAAGTGCTATGGAGAAAAATAATAATTCTGGGATACCATAGGAATAGGGAGGAATGCCTGGATATATGTGGGGAAAGGGAGAAAGACAGTTTAAGATGAAGATGACTAAGAAATACTTCACATGAGAAGGTGATGTTTGAGCAGTGACGTATCTGAAGAAGATGAAAGAGCAAGTTGTACAGATTGCTGGGGGAAGAACATTCCAGCTAGTGGAAACTGAGTCTAAAAACTCTTGAGTTTTGGCCATTTGAAGAGAGGGCAAGGGAAAATACTGGGGGATATGGGACCATATTTTATATGACTTTGTAGACTAATATCAAGACTTGAATTTTTACTTGATTTAGGAAATCCTGAGAGTTGTTTAGACAGAGAAGTCATGTGATTGTGAGTTAAGGATGATTCTAAAGTCTCCTATATTGAGAGTAGGTGGCAAGAAAGAGTAGAAACAAATTACTTAGAAAGCTGTTACCAACATGAGAGGTGTTAGTGGCTTGGACAAGGATGGAAAAGAGGCCAAGTGGGGTGGCTCATACCTGCAATCCTAGCACTTTGGGAGGCCAAGGCAGGTGGGTTGCCTGAGGTCAGGAGTTCAAGACTAGCCTGGCCAACATGGTAAAACCCTGTCTCTACTAAAAATATGAAAATTAGTTGGACATGGTGGCAAGTGCCTGTAATCCCAACTACTTGGGAGGCTGAGGCAGGAGAATCGCTTGAACCTGGGGGGCAGAGGTTGCAGTGATCCTGAGATCGCACCATTGCACTCCAGCCTGGGTGACAGAGCAAGACTCTGTCTCAAAATAATAAGGATGGAAAAGAAAAAAGATGAGGTTCTGGACCCAGTTTGATTCTAGAACTGATGGGATTTGCCGATGGATTGGTTTAATGTGGGATGTGAAAGAGGAGTTAAAGATGATGACTAATTTACTTTACAAAAATACTACTTTTGCAAAAGTAATGCACATATATGATACAAAGTTCACAAAATATAGAAAACTAAATAACCAGAGGTTATATACTTTGCTTCTACACTTTCCCCAGCCACCAGTTTGCCTCTGTATAGAAAAGCAAAAATTAGAGCTTTTCATAGCCTTCTAAAGAGATGTACATACACATACACACACAAAAATACATATTTAAGTAATACTTAACCTACTTTTTCTTTTCTCTTTTTGAGACAGGGTCTTAGGTTCTTACTCCTGTTGCCCATGCTGGAGTGCAGTGGTGTGATCACAGCTCACTGCAGCCCCGACTTCCTGGGCTCAGGTGATTCTCCTACCTCAGCCACTCTATAGGCATGTGCCACCACACCCAGCTAATTTTATTTTATTTATTTATTTATTTTTTGAGATGGAGTCTCACTGTTGCTCAAGCTGCAGTGCAGTGCAACCTCCAACTCCCAGGTTCAAGTGATTCTCCTGCCTCAGCCTCCTGAGGAGCTGGGGTTATAGGCGCCCGCCACTATGCCTGGCTAATTTTTTATATTTTTAATAGAGTTGGGGTTTCACTACGTTGGCTAGGCTGGTCTCAAACCCCTGACATCAGGCGATTAACCAGCCTCAGCCTCCCAGAGTGCTGGGATTATAGGTGTGAGCCATGGTGCCAAGTCCTAATTTATTTTTTAGACGGAGTTTCGCTCTGTTGCCCAGGCTGGAGTGCAGTGGTGTGATCTCAGCTCAGTGCATCCTCCACCTCCCGAGTTCAAGCAGTTCTCTGCCTCGGCCTCTGAAGTAGCTGGGATTACAGACGCCCACCACCATGCCTGGCTGATTTTTTTGTATTTTTAGTACAGATGGGGTTTTACCATCTTGGCCAGGCTGATCTGAACTCCTGACCTCAGGTGATCACCCATCTCAGCCTCCCAGCTTGCTGGAATTACAGGCGTGAGCCACCGTGCCTGCCAGCATTGGCTAATTTTTGTATTTTTAGTAGAGATGGGGTTTTGCAATGTTGGCCAGGCTGATCTCGAACTCCTGGCCTCAAGCAGTCTGTCTGCTTCAGCCTCCCAAAGTACTGAGATTACCAGTGTGAACCACCATGTCCATCCTAATGTACTTTTCAATCTTGATATTCCATGATTTAGTTTAGTATGTGTTTTATTTGTTTGTTTGTTTGTTTTTGAGACAGAGTCCCACCTTGTTGACCGGGCTAGAGTGCAGTGGAGCAATCATAGCTCACTGCAGCCTTGAACTCTTGGGCCCAAGTAATATTCCCACCGGTCTGCCTGGCTAATGTTTCATAATTTTTTCTGTTTTTTGGTGGGAGTTGGAGGACACTGTCTAGCTCTGTCACCCAGGCTGTCATGCAGTGGCTCCATCACAGCTCCCCACAGCCTCAAACTCCCAGGCTCAAGCCATACTCCCACCTCAGTATCCCTAGTAGCTAAAACCACAGGCACAAGTCATTAATGCCTGACTAATTTTTACAATTTTTTTATAGAGATGGGGTCCCATTGTGTTGCGTATGCTGTTCAGGAACTGCTGTCCTCAAGTGATCCTCCTGCCTTGGCCTCCCAAAATGTTATTACAGATGTGAGCCACTGTGCCTGGCCCATATTCATTATTGAATATTACATATCGGACTCTGGGCTGGATATATTCATGTAAAGAAGCAGCCTTTGTTCTCAATAACTTAGACTAGCAAGTTTAAAATACACATGCTGACTTCTAGTGTATTATCTTGTAAAATAGAAGGAAGCTGTGGACTTACAAGGGAAGATCATTTAGCCTAGTTAGACTTCTTGGGGTCAGGGTGTTATTACAGAAGTTAAAGTTTAAATCTAGAAGCCGGGCGCGGTGGCTCAAGCCTGTAATCCCAGCACTTTAGGAGGCTGAGATGGGCGGATCATGAGGTCAGGAGATCGAGACCATCCTGGCTAACATGGTGAAACCCCGTCTGTACTAAAAAATACAAAAAACTAGCCGGGCAAGGTGGCAGGCGCCTGTAGTCCCAGCTACTCGGGAGGCTGAGGCAGGAGAATGGCGTAAACCCGGGAGGCGGAGCTTGCAGTGAGCTGAGATCCGGCCACTGCACTCCAGCCTGGGCGACAGAGCAAGACTCCGTCTCAAAAAAAAATAAAAATAAAAAAAAAAACAAATCTAGAGTTAGGTGAAGGATGGAAAATGAAAAGGTTATCAAGTAGTGAATGAAGGGTAGTAGATAACATAAGGACTTCAAATAACTGGACAATGAAGGTTTTGTATTTTGGGGTGTTTACATTTTTTTTCTTTTCTTTTTCCTAAAAGGTACAACTGGATTTGGAACAAATCCAGGTGGTCTCTTTGGCCAACAGAATCAGCAGACTACCAGCCTCTTCAGCAAACCATTTGGCCAGGCTACAACCACCCAGAACACTGGCTTTTCCTTTGGTAATACCAGCACTCTAGGACAGCCAAGCACCAACACCATGGTAAGGAAACAGACCGTTATTTACCTCCAGGTCTTACTTGTAGAGTTAAGTAATAATGTCTAACTAGCAAGTTCTGCCTCTGCTGCAGATCTTAAGAGTTGAGGGTATTTAATGAAGGAAAGAGAACAAAGTCTTAGAATAATTAAGACCTAGATTCTAGCCTGGGCTCTACTCTTTAATTGTTGAGATGCTATTGAGGCGGTCACTTATCCTTTCTGAAAGTATTTTTCTCATCACTAAGTAGGAACTACTTAGTGGGCTGGACTTGGCCCTCTTGAAGCTATACCTTGGAAGATTAACTGCAGCCATTCTATAGGGTATAGGAGAAAATACTTACTTATTACTGACTATATTTTGGAGTATAGCCAACAACAGGAACTAAGGGGGCTTTCAGCTACTTCCCTTAGGGGGAATCGTACAAATAAATTTTTTTTTTTTTTTAAAGGGAGACCTACAACTTAGAGCCATACTGTGTCCAAAGAGAAGGTCCTCATGGTCATTACTAGTTTATTTCTAGGGACCTTTTTTAGGGAAGTATGAAATGAAAGAATGAAGTGATATGTGAGTAATTGTTCAGAACTTGGAATTTACCTCGTCTTAAAATTAGAGATACTTTTACTGATTAAAAAACAAGTATGGGCTGGGCACAGTAGCTTATGCCTGTAATCCCATCACTGCCGAGGTGGGCAGATCACTTGAGATCAGGAGTTCGAGACCAGCCTGGTCAACATGGTAAAACCCCGTCTCTGCTAAAAATACAAAACTTAGCCAGGCATAGTGGTTGGTGCCTGTAATCCTGACTGCTTGGGAGGCTGAGGCACAAGAATAGCACAGTGAATTCCCTCTTTAGCAAGTCTGTTAGCACAATATTTTTCCTTTGTTAATGCATAAGTAAAATACATTGTTAAACATAGGATGATGCAGACTGCTCATTGGAAATGAGTGTAGTGTCTCATTTAGAATTAAGGCTTTTGGCTGGGTGCAGTGGCTTACGCCAGTGTTTTGGGAGGCCAAGGCGGATGGATCACCTGAGGTCAGGAGTTTGAGACCAGCCTGGGCACATTGTGAAACCCCATCTCTACTAAAAATGCAAAAATTAGCTGGATGTGGTGGTGTGCCCTTGTAGTCCCAGCTACTTGGGAGGCTGAGGCGACAGAATCACTTGAACCTAGGAGGCGGAGGCTGCAGTGAGCTGAGATTGTGCCACTGCACTTCAGCCTGGGCAACAGAACGAAACTCCATTATCAAAAAAGGAATAAGGCTCTTTAACATAACACTCCTACCTCAGTCCATGTTGATTTATTTTCGCTGATTATTTTTGGTTACTTGATTTTAAGTCCACTCCCCAGCTTGATAGTGATTAGTTCTTTTCACCTAAATCTAAGTTATTTAGCCTAGTATCTGTCATATAAGTTTGAAAAAATGGTAACTTTTTTTTGTTGTTAATCTGAGATTCCTTGTGGAAACTATTGTAGGGTATCTTTTAATCTATATAAACTTCTTTGCAGGGTTTATTTGGAGTAACCCAAGCCTCACAGCCTGGAGGTCTTTTTGGGACAGCTACAAACACCAGCACTGGGACAGCATTTGGAACAGGAACAGGTCTCTTTGGGCAGACCAATACTGGATTTGGTGCTGTTGGTTCGGTAGGTTTCTACAGTTGACTGTAATTTGAAGATATGTGTAGATTTGTTAAAGGAATTTTCTTCTAAGGATCTGACTCTCTTGCAAGTATTTTTATTGGGTATATTATTGCACCAGCCTAATATGATTTGATTTTGAGAACAAAAGGCTATGTGATATAAGATGTAATTTCAGGCTAACTTCAGGTTTGTTTTCAATTAATAAGTTATTTTCTTTTTAAAATTTCTTTGCCTCAGTGCTTATGTGCATCGTACTTCTGATAGCATTGGTTAAATTGTTGAGTCTAAATTCAAGTTCTTTTGCTTTGTTTGAATCAGATGATTTTTAACTCCTAGTTCTTCCCTCTTTTGTAGGTGATAAATTGGTATGATATTTGGGAATGAAATGTTTTTGGGGTTGATCAAGTTGTTGGAATTGTTGAGAGACTCATGGAAGAAGCTTTGAACTTGCTGTTGTGAGTCAGTTAAAAAAAGAAAAAAGGGCCAGGTGCAGTGGCTCACGCCTGTAATCCTAGCATTCTGGGTGGCCGAGGCCAGTGGATTACCTGAGGTCAGGAGTTCGAGACCAACCTGGCCAACATGGTGAAACCCCATCTCTCCTGAAAATACGAAAAAACACTAGCCGGGTGTGGTGGTGGGTGCCTGTAATCCCAGCTGCTTGAGATGCTAAGGCAAGAGAATCACTTGAACCCAGGAAGTGGAGGTTGCAGTGACCCAAGATCTCCCCATTACACTCTAGCCTGGGCAACAAGAGCAAAACTCCATCTTATAAAAAAGGAACACAAAGTCCCTAAAACATATGGTCCTGTTTTCATGGAGGTTGAAATTTCTCTTTTCTTTTTTTAAACTTTGGACAGATAATTGAGTTGAGAAATTGAGAAAATTAGATAATGCTTCAAGACATTCTGATATTTTTGTTGTTGTGGTTGTGGTTGTTTTTGAAACTGAGTCTTATTCTGTTGTCCAGGCTGTACTACAGCGGCATGATCTCGGCTCACTGCAACCTCTCCCTCCCAGGCTCAAGTGATTCTCGTGCCTCAGCCTCCCAAGTAGCTGGGATTACAGGCGTGTGACACCATGCCAGGCTAATTTTTTTTTTTCTTTTTTTGTTGGGACGGAGTCTCGCTGTGTTGCCCAGGCTGTAGTACAGTGGCGCACGATCTCAGCTCACTGCAATCTCTGCCTCCCAGGTTGAAGCAATTCTCTGCCTCAGCCTCCTGAGTAGCTGGGGTTACAGGCATCCGCCACCATGCCCAGCTAATTTTTGTATTTTTAGTAGAGACGGGGTTTCACCATGGTGGCCAGGCTGGTCTTGAACTCCTGACCTCATGACCCACCCGCCTTGGCCTCCCAGAGTGCTAGGATTACAGGCGTGAGCCACCACGCTTGGCCTTAATTTCTGTATTTTTTAGTAGAGATGGGATTTTGCCATGTTGGCCAGGCTGGTAACTCATGGCCTCAAGTGATCCTCCCACCTTGGCCTTTCAAAGTGCTGGGATTACAGGCGTGAGCTACTGTGCCCAGCTTCCAGTACTTTCTAGTGACAGATTTATTGATGTATAGTTCACATGCCATACAATTTGTCTCTTTACAGTGTACAGCTAGGTGGTTTTTAGTACATCGACAAAATGTGCAACTATCAGTAGTTTTAGAACATACTCATTATGCCAAAAAAAAATGCCATAGTCATTGGCAGTCACTCCCTGTTTTCCTCTAATCATCTTAAGCCTACTTTCTCTCTATGGATTTGACTATTTTGAACACTTCATGTAAATGGAATCATAATATATGGTCTTTTGTGATTGGTGTCTTTTACTTAGCATAGCGTTTTCAAGGTGCGTCCATGTTGCAGCATGTTCAAAGTTTTTCTTGTAATGATTTCTTCTGGCATAGTAAACATTTGCTACATTTCTCTTAACAGGTAAAAAGATATTTGATGGCCTTGTTTTTTTTTTCTTTGCCCCACTGAAATCTGGTTTCATGGATTCATTGTGTTTCAGTGGTAATCCTTAGGGGTCACCATTAACTTTTCAGGCCAGAAGCATTCTGTGTTTATATTTTTTGATAGCCTTTATTCATCTTTTTTCTACCTTTTTTATAAATGTTAGGACATCTTTCCCCCACCCCGTACCCAATCCAGTATACCTGAGGTAACCTGTGTTTAGTTTGGTGTGTGTCTTAATATTATTTTAAATTTTCCTGTATTCTATTCTTTTTAGACCCTGTTTGGCAATAACAAGCTTACTACATTTGGAAGCAGCACAACCAGTGCACCTTCATTTGGTACAACCAGTGGCGGGCTCTTTGGTAACAAACCAACCCTGACTTTAGGAACCAATACAAACACTTCTAATTTTGGTACATATAAAAAGCAGGTTTGGCTCTCTTAAAGTTACACTGACTATACCACACATTATTCTCCTGATTCGTATGATTGGAAATATTTAAAAGTTCTCAGGTAAGCCATAGCTTGATGTGAAGTACAAGAGGGAAAAGTTTAAAGTCCTGGGTATGGCTTGAGATAATTAGTAGGCATGTAAATTGCTTTTCATTTACTTTGGATTATCTCAGCAATAGCTGAGAAACCATAAAGGAAACACATTTGGTTAAGTGACACATTGTATGAGGCCAGCTTTCAAACCTGTGGTGGTATACAGGAGATATTTGGTTGTTCTTATTTTTGTTGTTGGTTTGTTGTGTTGTTTTGTTTTTGCTTTTTGTTTTTTGTTCTGTTTTTTGGGTTTTTTTTGGTGGATAACAGGGTCTTTATATCGCCTCAGCCTCCCAAAGTGCTGCAATTACAGGTGTGAGCCACTGCAACTGGCCTGGTTATTCTTAGTGAAAGTCGAAATATGCCAGGTATTGTGGTAAGCACCTGTAGTCCCAGCCATTATGGAGGCTGAGTCAGGTATATCACTTAGGAGTTCAAGGCTGCAGTGTGCTGTGATCACACTTGTGAATTGCCACTGCATTCCAGCCTAGGCAACATAGTGGAAGCAGGTCTCTAAAAAAATAAAATAAGAAAAATAATATAAGAAAGTTGAAACCTTTCTGATTTGGGGAATTATTCAGTAGTTTATTTTTTACTGTTTCAAAAATTTTGAATGCATGTTCATTGTATACATATTCGTTGTTAAAAATCTGGAAAATACAGAAAAGATTGAACAATAATTTTAAAAACCTTAACCTACTGTCTTGGAGATATGCTGGAAAAATTTAAACCAGTTTTATGGAACATGATATTCTTACTATTATTTTATTTTTTATTTTTTATTTTATTTTGAGGTGTAGTGTCACTGTGTCGCCCAGGCTGGAGTGCAGTGGCATGATCTCGATCTCGGCTCACTGCAACCTCTGCCTCCCGGTTTCAAGCGATTCTCCCGCCTCAGCCTCCCGAGTCACTGGGATTACAGGCACGCACCACTGTGCCTGGCTAATTTTTGTATTTTTAGTAGAGACAAGGTTTCACCATGTTGGCCAGGCTGGTCTGAACTCCTGAATTCAAGTGATCTACCTGCCTTGGCTTCCCAAAGTGCTGGGATTATAGGCGTGAGCCACCATGTCCAGTCAATATTTTCAATATGTCTTATAACGACCTAATTATGTTTTCAAAATTCAGCATCTGTCAGATCAGATATAGGAAGTTTATTCTGTTTGTCGAGGGAAATAGTGGTTCAAATATTTCTTGAGGATTTTGTGTGCCCGAGACATCACTAGGCACTGATAGGTTCTATTTGGGAGATGAGTACAAAGACATGGTTATTTGGTGTAGGTCAGCAGTTAACTCAGTTTTTTAATGGGCCTTTGAATGGTCTTGTACTGGAGAAGAGATCATATTGAACATCTGTTGGAAGATTAATATGTTTTATCTAACTGTCAACTACATGAGGAAGGTAGATAGGTCATTGATAGGTACCAATTCCTAAATTGATGTGTTTCGTTTCATTTTTATAATCCCTTTTAGTCGTTTTGCTCATTCACTGCCAGAAATGATTATAGTTCCTATAATTCCTTTTGGTCATACTCTGAAACAACCGTTTTGAGACAGTGGACTTGGTTACCGTAGATGAGATACTTGGCGTCTGTCTCTCTGTCTCTGTCTCTCTTTCTCTCTCTCTCTCTCTCCATCTCTCCCTCCCTCCTTCCCTCTTTCTCCCCCCTCCCCTCCCTCCCTCTCTCTCCCCCCTCCCTTCCTCTCTCTCTCTCTCTCTCCCTCCTCCCCTCCATCCTCCTCCCTCTCTCCCGCTCTCTCCCCCACTCCCCCTTCCCTCTCTCCCCCTCTCACCTCCCTCCCTTCCTCCCTCCCTCCCAGGCTGTAGTACAATGGCACAACCTTGGCTCACTGCAACCTCCACCACCTGTGTTTGAGTGATTTTCCTGTCTCAGCCTCCCGAGTAGCTGGGATTACAGGCGCCTGCCACCACACCCAGCTAATTTTTGTATTTAAAGTAGAGATGGGGTTTCACCACGTTGGCGAGGCTGGTCTGGAACTCATAACCTCAGGCGATCCGCCCTCCTCAGCCTCCCAAAGTGCTGGGATTACAGGTGTGAGCCACTGCACCCATCCCTACTTATTTCTTACCTATAAAATTAAAGTGAAAAGATGGTTAAGGGTCAATTAGCGTTTCTCAGCCTTTTCTGTTATCATTTACCCTTCCCCATGGACCCTTTGTAGACTATTTTTTTGTTTTTAAGTTTTACCTGTTGTAATGGAACTGTTTTTTCTTTCGTTTATTTATTTATTTATATTTTTGAGACAGAGTCTCGCTCTGTTGCCCAGGCTGGAGTGCAGTGGCCCGATCTGGGCTCAAGGCAAGCTCCACCTCCTGGGTTCACGCCATTCTGCTTCAGCCTCCCGAGTAACTGGGACTACAGGTGCCCACCACCACGCCTGGCTAATTTTTATTTTGTATTTTTAGTAGAGACGGGATTTCACCATGTTAGGCAGGATGGTCTCGATCTCCTGACCTCATGATCCACCCGCCTTGGCCTCCTAAAGTGCTGGGATTATAGGTGTGAGCCACCGCGCTCGGCCTGTCTTAATCATCTTCTCCCTTCCCCTGAGATTTTCATACCACACATATACTGTGTATCTGTTTATGTTGTGTGACTCTTTGGAGGGCCACAAACTATCATAATCTGTGATATTGTAGTCCCTCAAGAACCAATTTCCACTCCCTTTGAAAATGTGTGTGTTTAATAAAAGCTCTTTTTTTTTTGTAACATGCTTCATGTTCAAGATTAAATGCTATTTTTCTTTTTTCTTTTCTTTCTTCCTTTTTTTTTTTTGAGACGGAATTTTGCTCTTGTTGCCCAGGCTGGAGTGCAGTGGCGTGATCTCAGCTCACTGCAACCTCTGCCTCCTGGGTTCAAGCGATTCTTCTGCCTCAACCTCCCAAGTAGCTGGGATTACAGGCATGCACCACCACACCCAGCTAATTTTTGTATTTTTAGTAGAAACACGGTCCATGTTGGCCAGTCTAGTCTTGAACTCCTGACCTCAGGTGATCTGCCCACCTCAGTCTACCAAAGTGTTGGGATTACAGGTGTGAACCACCACCATGCTCGGCCCTTCCTTCCTTCCTTCCTCCCTCCCTCCCTTCCTCCCTTCGTCTGTTTTTCCTTCTTTCTTTCCTTTCTTTCTTTCTTTCTTTTCTTTCTTTTCTCTTCTTTCCTTCTCTTCTTTCTCCTCTCTTCTCTCTTCTCTCTTTTCTCACTGTCTCCCAGGCTAGAGTGTACTGGGGTGGTCTCAGCTCACTGCAACCTCCGCCTCCTGGGCTCAAGTGATCTCCCACCTCAGCCTCCTGAGTAGCTGGGACTACAGGCATGTGCTACCACATCTGGCTAATATTTGTATTTTTATAGAGGCAGGATTTACCATGTCACCCAGGCTGGCCTCAAACTCCTGAGTTCAGGTGATCCGCCTGCCTTGACCTCACAAAGTGCTGGGATTACAGGCATGAGCCACTGCCCGGCCGATAAAATTTTTTTTAAGATATATTTGATGTTAATCTATGGTTGCAGATTTCTGATTTGCTTAGAGTTTTGTTTTGTTTTTTTTTTTTGGTGTGTGAATATATTTACAGTCATGTTCAGTGATAGGACAATGAAAGGTGTCATCTTTATCTGAGTTGCCTTACTAACTTGTGTGCTGAATTTGAATTGTCTTTTTAATTGTTATTTTTAAAATTGAATTTTATAAGTTGATAAACTTGTCCATGAGAATCGGAGGAAATGTGTGGTATAAACAGTGTAAATTGGGATTTATTTCCCTCCTGTGGGTTTGAGGTAGTTCACGAGTATCTTGTTTTCTGCTGCTTATGGGGCTGTAAGATCCCTTTTGATTAAATTTTTATTCAAAAAGAAAAATCTCCAAGTACATTTTCTATTTTTTCATCAAGGAAAATTGATTGCTTGAGTAGGCAGCACTCCATTTTTGTGGTATAGCTATTAGAACAATTCAAGAGGAGATTCAATGAATGTCTGAGTCAAATATATAGCAATTAAGTCAGGTTACTTGTTTGGATTTTATTTTATGTATTTATTTTTTTTTTGAGATGGATTCTCGCTCTGTCACCCAGGCTGGAGTGCAGTGGCATGATTTTGGCTCACTGCAACCATCACCTCCCGAGTTCAAGCGATTCTCCGCCTTAGTCTCCCGAGTAACTGGGATTATAGGCACCCGCCACCATGCCCTGCTAATTTTTGTATTTTTGGTAGATACGGGATTTCACCATCTTGGCCAGGCTGGTCTTGAACTCCTGACCTTGTGATCCACCCGCGATCACAGTGATACGATCACTTGATCGATACGATATTAGTGATACTTTTTCGTCTTCCAAAATAGTCTCTTTACTGTGTTTGTTATCTTTTTGGACTGGTTTCCCTCCATGATTTTTTTTTTCTTTTGGAGACGGAGTCTTGCTCCGTTGCCCAGGCTGGAGTGCAGTGGTGTGATCTCAGCTCACTGCAACCCTCTGTCTCCTTGGTTCAAGTGATCTTCCTGCCTCAGCCTCCCAAGTCGCTGGAATTACAAATGTGCACCACCACAGCCAGCTGTGTGTTTTTTTTTTTTAGTGGTAGTAAAGAAGAGGTTTCACATGTTGGCTAGGCTAGTCTTAAACTCCTGATCTCAAGTAATCTACCTGCCTCTGCCTCCCAACGTGTTGGGATTACAGGTGTGAGCCATCGTGCCCAGTACTTTATGACTTTTAAATGACTTCATATGTTTTACAAACAGGGTTTTCTGGCTAGTTATTTTTTTCTCTTATGAGAAATTAATGACATATTCATTAATTGTTTCATTGATATTTAGTTCCAAAAGGAATAATGAAACTTTGTGAACATAGGTGAACAAAAGAAAAGTAATGGCAGCAGTACAGAATAGGATCTTTGTTTGATGCCTATGGATTTTTTAAATTTTTTTTTTTGAGCTAGTGTCTCGCTATGTCACCTAGGCTGGAGTGCAATGTTGTGATCTCGACTTACTGCAACCTCTGCCTCCTGGATTCAAGTGATTCTCCTGCTTCAGCCTCCCAAGTAGTTAGGATTCTGGGTGTGCACCACCATGCCAGCTAATTTGTGTATTTTTAGTAGAGATGGGGTTTCTCCATGTTGGCCAGACTGGTCTTGAACTTGTAACCTCCAGTGACCCACCCACCTTGGACTCCCAAAGTGCTGGGATTACAGTTGCCAGCCACTGTGTCTGGCTGATACCTGTGGATTTTAAAGGGGAATTATAGGATTTTGTCTAAATGGTGGCTCATAGTGAAGGAGACTTCTCATGTGTAATCATTTACACCTTACTATCCAGGCCTGGTTCATCTGTTCAAAATAAAAGCTACTATAGAGAGTTTTGGAGGTAATTTTTTTCTTAGCAAGGACTTTTAGGTTCAGTGAAAGTGTCTTTGTTGATTGTTTTATTTTTATTTCATTGTATTGCATTTTTTTTTAAACAGAGTCTCACTCTATCCAAGCTGGAGTGCAGTGGCGCGATCTTGGCTCACTGCAACTGCCATCTCCCGGGTTCAAGTGATTCTCCTGCCTCAGCCTCCCAAGTAGCTGGGATTATAGGCATGCGCCACCATGCCTGGCTAATTTTGTATTTTTTGTAGAGACGGGGTTTCACCATGTTCTCCAGGCTGTTCTCGAACTCCTGACCTCATGATCCGCCCACCTTGGCCTCCCAAAGTGTTGGGGTTACAGTTGTGAGCCAGCACGCCTGGCCAATTGTTTTATTTTTTTAGTACAACTTAAGAGGCGTGAATTTTTCTTCTAAATAAACTTGAATCATGCATTGAAAGCTTTGGGCCTCACAAAGGCAATGTTCCCAAAGCTCAAACACATTCACTTTGCTTGAATATTGATATTACCTTGTATTGAATTGATACTTCTTTATTTTATTTACTTATTTTTATTTGTTTTTGAGACAGAGTCCTGCTCTGTCGCCCAGGCTGGAGTGCAGTGACGCGATCTAGGCTCACTGCAACCTCTCTCTCCTGGGTTCAAACGATTTTCCCACGTCAGCCTCCTGAGTAGCTGGGATTACAGGCACCCACCATCATGCCTGGCCAATTTTTTTTGTATTTTTGTAGAGACGGGGTTTCACCATGTTGGCCAGGCTCCTCTTGAACTCTTGACTTCAGGTGATCCTTCTGCCTCGGCCTCCCAAAGTAGTGGGATTATAGGCGTGAGCCACCATGCCTGGCCTCTGAATTGATATTTCAAGGTTGAAACGTAATTAAGTAAATATGAAGACTTGTTAGCATATGTGAAAATTTTTTTTAAAGTTATCCTACAAGTTAGGAGTCCTAAATATTAACTGAAAGGTTCACAACTTAGAGTCAGACTGCTTTGTGTTAAACTGCCTTATAGAGGAAATTGAGAGTTATATTAAAAGTACAGTCCACTCATTCTTTTGTTTTCCTAGGTTTTGGCACAAATACCAGTGGGAATAGTATTTTTGGAAGTAAACCAGCACCTGGGACTCTTGGAACTGGGCTTGGTGCAGGATTTGGAACAGGTAAGAAACTGCTACCATGAGATCTAGGAAGTGACACAACTTGACTTTCTGGTTTCTGGAACATGAGAGATCTATTTGATTATATTACTGGAATTAAGAAGTCTACCTTTTCATTTTTCTAGTTGGGTTTATAAAACATTCCCAGCAGTTATGCTTTACCAGGCTTTAAAATATTGGCACATTTGTCTTAGAAGCAGTATGCTCCCTTTTCTACAAAGTGTCCTCTGATAGTCCTGGTCTATTTGAGATTTTTAATATTTAATATGACAATTGTCATGAGGACATTAACTTTCAGTTTCCCCATGTTACTTTTGTAACAGGGATTTGAGACCTTAAACTGTTTATCAAAGTAAGCCCTAATAGAAAGGGAGAGCAATAAGAGCACATGCTGATGTAATTCTCCTTTGCAAGGAGAATTTCATTTAGTTCGATTGTCATATAGACCAGTGTCACCCCTTTTCCCTGATCCTACTGTTAACAGCTGTTTTTCAGTGCCTTTGAAGATACCCACCCTTCTACCTGCCCAGTTGTTTTTAAACAGTTGGAGGGTGATGATGGTCATAAGATATATAAATGTTTTCGCATGTACAGTAAAATGAGGTTGTTTAATTAAACAGTTTAGCCTACTTTTTCAGTTCATTTGCCTGCAGGTGTGGTCAGTTAGTGTTAAACCATTTCCATAGTCTCTGCTTCCACTGTCCAGTAAATCTGTTTTTTTCCCTTGTATCATCTGAGCATTCATCTGTCATTTCCTTCTTTTTTTTTGTTGTTTTTTGTTTTTTGTTTTTTGTTTTTTGTTTTGGAGACGGAGTCTTGCTCTCTTGTTCAGGCTGGAGTGCAGTGGTGCAATTGCAGGTCACTGCAACCTCCGCCTCCCAGGTTGAAGCAATTCTCCTCCCTCTGCCTTCCTAGTAGCTGGGATTACAGGTGTACCACCATGCTTGGCTAATCATTGTATTTTTAGTAAAGACAGGGTTTCACTATGTTGGTCAGGCTGCTCTTGAACTCCTGACCTCAGGTGGTCCTCCCTCCTCGGCCTCCAAAGTGCTGGGATTACAGGTGCAAGCCACTGTACCTGGCTGTCATTTCCTTCTTAATGGAACCTGATTTTGTACTATGAGCTGCTTTTGTGGTTTTTATTTTTATTTTTTTCAATTTTCCTTTTTTAATTTTTTCAGATGGAGTCTTGCTCTGTCCCCCAGGCTGGAGTGCAGTGGCGTAATCTCGGCTCATTGCAACCTCCACCTCCCGAATAGCTGGGACTACAGTCGCACACCACCACGCCCAGCAAATTTTTGTATTTTTAGTAGGGACAGGGTTTCACTGTGTTGGCCAGGCTGGTCTTGAACTCCTGAGTTCGTGATCCTCCCGATTCAGCCTCCCTAAGTGCTGGGATTACAGGCATGAGCCACTGCGCCCAGCCTTCAGTTTTCTTTTTAAGATTAAAAGTGTTTTGTTTTGAGACAGGTTCTTGCTCTGTTGCCCGGGCTGGAGTGCATTGGCATGATCACAGCTCACTGCAGCCTCTACCTCCTGGGCTCAAACCATCCTGCCACCTCAGCCTCCCTAGTAATTGGGACAACAGATGCAAGCCACCATGCTCGGCTAATTTTTTAATATTTTGGAGAGATGAGATTGGCCTGTTTTGCCCAGTCTGGTCCCGAACCCCTGGGCTGAAGCCATCCTCCTGCCTTGAGCTCTTAAAGTGCTGGAAATACAGGCATGAGTCAGTGCTCCCTGCTTAAGATAAAAGATGTAAGTGCTGGTAAAAAGTGTTTTTTGTTTTTTTTTTTTTTGAGACGGAGTCTGGCTCTGTGGCCCAGGCTGGAGTGCAGTGGCCGGATCTCAGCTCACTGCAAGCTCTGCCTCCCGGGTTCACGCCATTCTCCTGCCTCAGCCTCCCGAGTAGCTGGGACTACAGGCGCCCGCCACCTTGCCCGGCTAGTTTTTTTTTTGTATTTTTTTAGTAGAGATGGGGTTTCACCATGTTAGCCAGGATGGTCTTGATCTCCTGACCTTGTGATCCGCCCGCCTTGGCCTCCCAGAGTTGCTGGGATTACAGGCTTGAGCCACCGCGCCCGGCCTGGTAAAAAATTTTTAACAATTCAGAAGTTTCATGAAAAGCCCAGTCTTTTTCAACTGTGAAGTAATTAGGTTTGTTGGGCATGTATCTTGTCAGACCCCTTTCTATGCATTTTTCGGACATGTTTACACACACACACACACGTCTATACATACATGTCTTTTATATTTAGGGGTTAGGATTATATTCTTGTTTGTTTTTTGAGACGGAGTTTCGCTCTTGTTCCCCAGGCTGGAGTGCAGTGGTGCGATCTTGGCTCACCACAACCTCCGCCTCCCGGGTTCAAGCGATTCTCCTGCCTCAGCCTCCCGAGTAGCTGGGATTATAGGCATGTGCCTCCATGCCCAGCTAATTTTGTATTTTTAGTAGAGACGGGGTTTCTCCACGTTGGTCAGGCTGGTCTCAAACTCCCGACCTCAGGTGATCCCCCTGCCTTGGCCTCCCAAAGTGTTGGGATTACGGGTGTGAGCCACCGCGCCCAGCCTAGAATTATATTTTTAAATGGAAACTATACCCTGCATGAGTGACTTTTAGGCCAAAGGCTGAGATGCATTAGTTGGTTGTAATTAATATAGTTGCCTGCAATCAGCATTTTAAGAAAATGAAGTAGAATTAAAAATCAGTAGGCTGGGCCTAATGGGTTATGCTTGTAATCCCAGCACTTTGGGAGGCCTAGGCAGGATTGCTTGAGGTCAGGAATTTAACATCATCTTGAGCAACATAGTAAGATGCTATTAAAAAAATAAATAAATAAAATAGATGTGCATGGTGACGTATGCCTATAGTCCTAGCTACTCAAGCAGCTGAATGAGATGTGCTGTGGGAGGATCACTCGAGCCTGGGAGGTAGATGCTACAGTGGGTTATGATCGTACCACTGCACTCCAGCCTGGGTAACAGAATGAGACTCTGTTTTTAAAAAAAAAAAAAAATCATTTGAAATATTAAGGTTAATATTCTTTTATGAAACTTTGTTTCAATTGTGTTTATGTTTATGTGTTTTGGATCTCAGTGTTTTTCATAGCATGTGCTGTAGTCGAAAATGTTTGAAAGCACTGTCTTACATGGTGTTCTGTGACTTGTATTTTCATTTCACATAATATCAGTTTTTCTTTTCGTCAGTACATACAGATCAATCTCATTTTTAAAAACCCTATTTAGAGCTGGATGAGGTGGCTCATGCTTGTAATCCCAGGTCTTTGGGAGGCTGAGGTGGGCAGATTGCTTGGGTAACATAAGGAGACCCTGTCTGTACTAAAAATGCAAAAAGTTAGCTGGGCTTAGTGGCTCGTGCCTGTAGTCCGAGCTACTCGGGAGGCTGAGGTGGGAGAATCACCTGAGCTTTGGAAGTCAAGACTGCAGTGAGCAGTGATCATTCCACTGCTCTCCACACAGGTTGATGGGAATGAGACTTTTTTCTCATTCCCCCCAAAATTTTTTAGTATTCCATTAAACACAATTTACACACATCATACATATACCTTTACTTATTTAACATTTCATCTGTTGATGGACATTTGAGTTATTTGATAATGTTGGCAAAGCCCTCAGTGAAGATTTTTTGTTACATAATTTTCCACGTGTTAGTTTATTGTAGGATTGCTACATCAACTTGGAATGGCAGTGTTGGAAGATATGCATATTTCAGATTTTGGTTGGATTTGCTAATTTGCCTTTCAAAAATAATACCAGTTTGTGTTGCTCACATTATATAAAATGTCCATTTTTCTGTATTTTCCATATTGTTGGGCTTTTTTGTCTTTGCATACATGATAATAGAAATTGGTGAATTCCAATTTGTACTTCACTGATTACTGGCAAAGGTGAATATCTTTGTTTTTTTATTTGCCATTTGAGTCAGTTCTCTGTTCAAAGTATTGGATTACTGTTTCTTTTTTCTGCACCTACTACTAACTTGAGATTCTTGTTAATTTACATTTTATTTATTTGTTTGTTTGTTTGTTTATTTATTTATTTATTTTGAAACTGAGTTTCTCTCATTGCCCAGGCTGGAGTACAGTGGTGTGATCTCAGCTCACAGCAACCTCCACCTCCCAGGTTCAAGTGATTCTCCTGCCTCAGCCTCCTAAGTAGCTGGGATTATAGGCATGCGCCACTGCACCCGGCTCATTTTGCCTTTTTTTAGTTAGAGACGGGGTTTCACCATGTTGGTCAGGCTGGTCTCGAACTCCTGGCCTCAAGTGATCCACCAGCCTCAGCCTCCCAAAGTGCTGGGATTACAGGCGTGAGCCACCGTGCCTGGCCTCTTAATTTATTTTTAAGGATGCTTTGCATATCATGGATATTAACTCTTTTTGGTTATATAATAGGTGTTTTTTTTTTTTTAATGAAAATTCCCCGGCCGGGCGCGGTGGCTCAAGCCTGTAATCCCAGCACTTTGGGAGGCCGAGACGGGCGGATCACGAGGTCAGGAGATCGAGACCATCCTGGCTAACACGGTGAAACCCTGTCTCTACTAAAAACTACAAAAAACCAGCCGGGCGAGGTGGCGGCGCCTGTAGTCCCAGCTACCCGGGAGGCTGAGGCAGGAGAATGGCCTGAACCCGGGAGGCGGAGCTTGCAGTGAGCTGAGATCCGGCCACAGCACTCCAGCCTGGGTGACAGAGCGAGACTCCGTCTCAAAAAAAAAAAAAAGAAAATTCCCCATTATACCCCAGAAAGAATTTCATTTGAGCTTTTCAACTTATCCAACTTCTGCCACATAAATTTTGCAAGAAATTAAAACTTAAAAACTCTCATTTCGTTGTGCTGTGTGATCCCTAAACATATGCAGAATGTATCATTTGAAATCAAATGTTTTCTTCCAACCCTGTAGGAAAAAATAGCTTTGGTACGGGCAAATTAAGGAAGGCTTTTCTTTTCTTTTCTTTTTTGCTCAAATTCAAATTAAAGAAGACTTTTCTTTTTTTTAAATATTTTTTGTAATTTTAGTAGAGACGGAATTTCACCATGTTGGCCAGGCTAGTCTTGAACTACTGACCTCAGGTGATCCGCCTGCCTCAGCCTCCCAGAGTGCTGGCATTAGAGGTTTGAGCCACTGCACTGGGCCACAAGTTGTTTTGTGATTTTTTTTTTTTTTTTTTTTTAATTATTATACTTTATGTTCTAGGTTACATGTGCACAATGTGCAGGTTTCTTATATATGTATACATGTGCCATGTTGGTGTGCTGCACCCATTAACTCATCATTTACATTAGGTGTATCTCCTAATGCTATCCCTCCCCCCCTGCCCACTGCAAGTTTTATTTTATTTTTTTCCAAGATGGACTCTTGGTCTGTTGCCTAGGCTGTAGTGCAGTGGCGTGATCTCGGCTCACTGCAACCTCTGCCTCCTGGGTTCAAGCAATTCTTCTGCCTCAGCCTAATTTTTGTATTTTTAGTAGAAATGGAGTTTCACCATTTTGGCCATGCTGGTCTGGAACTCTTGACCTCGTGATACCCCTGCTTCAGCCTCCCAAAGTACTGGGATTACAGTCATGAGCCACTGCACCCAGCCACAAGTTTTATTTTTATGTGATCAGAATTACTTATCTTTGATTCCTGAATCGTGTAGGTTTTGATTAGCAATGTCTTCCCCCATATTCCAAGACTCTGTAACTCCTTTTCTGATGCTTTTGTCTCTTATTCCACAATAATGTAATATCCTAACATTTTATTTTAATATACTCTGTTTTCCTCCGACAGTTCTCTCTCACAACAAACTGCATTTGTGTTGCTGTTGTATATGCCTTATACATGCCTCTCCTATAAACTAAAAGATGAATACAATCAATTAAGAATTTTACACCCACAACCTTAGCAGCAGTGTATCATGTAGGGAAATGAGAATTGTGAGTCACCAGACACACACACTGTTGCAATTCCCTAATTATCACATCTGCTGAAGCAGGCCCTTGGCTTTGAGAGGAACATTTCCTGAGACTTGCATATAAACACCCACATTCCTGAACTCTGCATTTCATTATTTAACAGGTAGACTAGCGCTGTAGCTTTCGGCTGTATTTTTGGGAGGCATTAGCTAAATGGGTGTTTCTCTGCAGCTTCTTATTTTCAGTGATGGAGATTCAAACTCAAGCCTCCTGTAACATGAGCATTTGGGTACTTAATGATTAGTTAATATACAAATGTTAAATGTACAGATACATAAGATTTTTTTGTATGCTTAGATTTAAGAAACCAATCTTAGTATAAAACGTTTTATACTGTCCCTTGGCATGTGATTTTTCTCCTGCACTATGTGTTCAGACTAAGAAACATCCATTAACTCATGGACATAATCATTTCTTGTTTTATAGTGATATTAACTATCATTAGCACTATCAATTGCACACCATTGCCTTGGTTACTTATTAATAATAATAAACCTTCGTTCTACAGGTTTTCCTTGAAGTAATGGCTACATATAGTAAAGTTGATTGTAATACTAAGAGACACATAGAAAAATCTTTCTGATGCTAATAGATGCCTTAGATCAATTTAATAAATTCTAACAATTTTGGAATGTCTCAAAAGGAAAATAACCATTTTCAATTTTTTCTTGATTTTCTGTGGAGTTTCTAAGGCCGCTATTACCATTTTGCCCCCCATATAGCTTCTTTATAACTGCTACAGCTAATCATAAATATAGCACATTTTTCCTATCTTGACAAATTACCAAAACTTTATTATATCACACAACATCGCACTCAGAATGTCTCTCATATTCTGGACCATTAGTTCTTTCATTAAACAAAAAGCCATTTGTGCATAAAAGAAGGCAAATCTGGATAAAAATACCTATTTTTCCATTGATAAATTGCAATAGTCAGTAGTCATTTTATGATAATTCCTTTACAGACAACCCAAACCTCACAGTGCCTTTTTTTTTTTTTTTTTTTTTTTTTTTTGAGATGGAGTTTTGCTCCTGTTGCCCAGGCTGGAGTGCAATGGCGTGATCTCGGCTCACTGCAACCTCCGCCTCCTGGGTTCAAGCGATTCTCCTGCTTCAGCCTTCCCGAGTAGCTGGGATTACAGGCATGTGCCGCACGCCCGGCTAATTTTGTATTTTTAGTAGAGACAGGGTTTCTCCATGTTTGTTAAGCTGGTCTCGAACTCCTGACCTTAGGTGATCTGCCCTCCTTGGCTTCCCAAAGTGCTAGGATTACAGGCGTGAGCCACCGCGCCTGGCCCACAGTGCCTTTTTTTATTCTTCTGTGGATTATTGAAATACAGTACAGTGATTTTAGACTGATTCATGGGTCATCATCCAGGGATGCTGTAAAGGTGAGGGCACACATTTAGAGTAGAATTTTTCATCTATTTTATATATTTGAGTTTCACCTAAGTTTTTGTTTGGAGGCAAGGAGGTATTAGACTACCAGAAAATAAAAAATTCTGTAATTGGTGCTGTAAACTATTTCCTTTGATGAAGTAATACAGTTTTAGTATTTCTTGGAGCTTACATGAATTACTAATGGTTTAGAACTTTAAAAGAAGTCTTATTCTTTGTCCCAAAGCTGTCCTTTTTAAGGTAAAATATTGTTATTGCTGCAATGTTGTCTTTTTTTTTTATTTTTGAGACTGAGTTTCACTCTTGTTGCCCAGGCTGGAGGGCAATGGTGTGATCTCGGCTCACCACAACCTCCGCCTCCTGGGTTCAAGTGATTCTCCTGCCTCAGCCTCCCAAGTAGTTGGGATTACAGGCACACGCTGCCACACCCAGCTAATTTTTGTATTTTTAGTAGAGACGAGGTTTCTCCATGTTGGTCAGGCTGGTCTTGAACTCCTGACTTCAGGTGATCCACCCGCCTCAGCCTCCCAAAGTGTGGGATTACAGGTGTGAGGCACTGCGCCCGGCCCTGTTGTCTTATTTTTAATGAGGTTGGACGGTCAGAGTAATTTGTTCAGTAGTCATCCTTACTAATTTATATTGTGTGGATTGTCTTGGTATAAACTTCCTGTTCTTTTTTGATTGTGATCTCAAAGCAGTTCCCATACAGCATTTTTGACCTGCAAGTATTATATCTTTAAAGTGATTTTCCTGGTAAATGATATTTGTTTCAAGATGCAGTTGGTATGTTAAAAACAACTTCAGAAGCCATGCCTAGTGATGCATGCCTGTAGTCCCAGCTACTCTGGAGGCTAAGGTGGAAGGATTACTGGCACCCAGGACTCAGCTTGGGTGACATAATGAGATCCTGTCTCTCTTTCTCTCTTTTTTTTAAAAGGAACTTTAAATCTTATAAATTGCCAATAATTTTGGGGAAACATGTTGGGAAATTGAGTGGATTTTTTTTTTTAATGCCAGTAACTTGTATTCACCATATTCTCCCCTATTTTACACTTCTAAAATCACCACTGACAACAAGGATTCCCTAAGCAAAATTTAGCAATACAAGTTTCTGCAATGGGTTTCCCTCTGGTGAAAATTAGTTCTTAGTCCAACCACTCTGGTTCGTGCTGAAATTTGAGTCTGTTTAGTAACCTCACCAGGAGATGTTGAGCTTTTTGTAAAACAAGTTTGTCTAGATAAAGCCGTTTTCATGAGATGGTATAATTGAAAGTGTTACGTTGTATTAGTGAAAGACAATATGTTGGATTTAGTTTTCTGTAGTTTAGTCTGTAAGAAAGATGACATGATTGTGTTGAGTATTTTGATTTGCAAGTATTGAATTTTAAGAATAATTTTTAAAAATTCTTTGGAAATCTGTTCTGCTATAGAGTGGCAGGCAGTTAAGAGGCCTGGTTGTCAGGTACACCTAGGTTTGAACCCCATTTCTACCATTTATAACATTGTGGCATCATGCTAATTACTAAACCCTGAGTTTTCTCCTCTGTTAAATGGGAATAATAGTTTCTACATCAGACATACCAGCTAATTTTGATGAGCATATAGTATGTACCTGATCTCTTCTAAATGCTTTATGAATGTTTATTCATTTTAATTTTAGGATAAATGTCTAAGCCATATGTTACTTCATGTTATAGTTGAGGAAACAAGCACAGAGAGATTTAAGTATTTTACCTATGATGTGTATAACGTACTGTCCCAGTGCTTGATCTGAAGTAGCACTTACCATATTCCCCCCTTTGTTGAAATGAGTGGTCATTATGAAGTTTCCAAATGTATTATATTTTTAAGTAACTGACCTCTGCCACAACACTGAAAGAATCTTCTGTGGTGCTTTTCTCTTTCCTCTTGTCTCCGTAGCTCTTGGTGCTGGACAGGCATCTTTGTTTGGGAACAACCAACCTAAGATTGGAGGGCCTCTTGGTACAGGAGCCTTTGGGGCCCCTGGATTTAATACTACAACAGCCACTTTGGGCTTTGGAGCCCCCCAGGCCCCAGTAGGTAAGTGTCAGTCACTTTAGAAGGCTTTTCTTAATTTTTTGCTAATACTTGCTGACCTGATTTTCCATCCTACCCTGTCCTATTCCTAGCAAGGCATTACATACATGCATGTCATCAAACAATTGTGTAATAAAGAAGGGCTTATTAATAGATCCTGGCCTACTCTGCTTTCCCTGCTCCTAGGCCTCCTCTCTCAAAGAAACCACTTTGTTAGCTCTTTTTAATTCATCTGATATATAATTTAATTAATATCTCTAAATGTGCTTATATTGCTGTGTTTTGGTTTATTAAATCTAAGTAAATTTAACCTGTTATGGTAAATGAGAATTTAGCTCATGTATCACCTCTACTTTATTTACTTTTTCTAATATAATTATGTTTACTAAATTTACTATATTTCGTAAATTTAATTTTATCTATTGAAGTGTTTTTCTTTTATTTTTTTGAAAAGGAATCTCGCACTGTTGCCCAAGCTGGAGTGCAGTGGCGTGATCTCATCTCACTGCAACCTCCACCTCCTGGGTTCAAGCGATTCTTCTGCCTCAGCTTCCCAAGTAGCTGGGATTACAGGTGCACACCACCACGCCCAGCTAATTTTTTTTTTGTATATTGAGCAGAGATGGGGTTTCACCATGTTGGCCAGGCTGGTCTCGAATTCCTGACCTCGTGATCCACCCACCTTGGCATCCCAATGTGCTAGGATTACAGTTGTAAGCCACCGCGCCCAGCCTGAGGTGTTTTTCATACTTCATTCATTTGAATACTCCTTCTGAACTTTGGAAGTGTCCACTTACCACTTTATTATTTATTTTGAATTTAAGGAGATTAACTTACTTTTTTTTTTTTTTTTTTTTTTTTTTTTTTTTTTGAGATGGAGTTTTTGCTCTGTCGCCCAGGCTGGAGTGCAGTGGCTCGATCTGGGCTCACTGCAAGCTCCACCTCCTGGATTCACACCACTTTCCTGCCTCAGCCTCTTGAGTAGCTGGGACTACAGGCGCCTGCCACCATGCCTAGCTAATTTTTTTGTATTTTTAATAGAGACAGGATTTTACCATGTTAGCCAGGATGGTCTCCATCTCCTGACCTTGTGATCCGCCCACCTCGGCCTCCCAAAGTGCTGGGATTACAGGCATGAGCCACTGCGCCTGGCTGAAATTAACTTACTTTTTAATTGAAATAGCTTTTTAAGGAAAATTATGGGCTGGACACGGTGGCTCACGCCTGTAATCCCAACACTTTGGGAGGCCGAGGCGGGTGGATCACGAGGTCAGGAGTTTGAGACCAGCCTGGCCAACATGGTGAAATCTCGTATCTACTAAAAATTCAAAAATTAACCGGGTATGGTGGTGCCTGCCTGTAATCCCAGATACTCAGGAGGCTGAGACAGGAGAATCGCTTGAACCCGGGAGGTGGAGGTTGCAGTGAGCCGAGATCGCGCCACTACATTCCAGCCTGCGTGATAGAGTGGGAGTCCATCTCGACAAAAAGAAAAAGGAAAAGAAAATGATGTTCCACAGGAAGTGAAAAACTGGTTGTCATCTGGCATAAATAGAGTAACTGAGATAAATAGGATAGATGTTTCTGTACCACTAAATTATCTCCCATACTATCATGATACATGTGTCACGTTTTGAGACACCTTTGCAAATTTAAGCTACATACTTACATATTTTTCTTATTCTGTCAACAAGGTGCTGGTATTTCTTGAGTCTTCTTTGTCAAATGAGGATATTAGTACCCTTCCCTGTGCTTTTATTACCCTTATTTGTTTTCTCATCTTTTTTTTTTTTTTTTTTTGGAGACAGAGTCTTTCTCTGTCCCCTAGGCTGGAGTGCAATTGTATAATCTCGGCTCACTGCAACCTCTGCTTCCCAGGTTCAAGCAATTCTCCTGCCTCAGCTTCCTGAGTAGCTGGGATTACAGGTGCCTGCCACCAATCTTTAATGCTTGGTAGTCCTTTCATTCCTATTTAAGATTAAAAATAGGCTGGACACGGTGGCTCATGGCTGTAATCCCAGCACTTTGGGAGGCTGAGGTGGGCGGATTGCTTGAGGTCAAGTGTTTGAGACCAGCCGGCCAACATGGTAAAACCCCATGTCAACCACAAATAGAAAAACTGGCTGGGTATGGTGGCACAGGCCTGTAATCTCAGCTGCTCTGGAGGCTGAGGCGGGAGAATCACTTGAACCTGGAAGGCGGAAGTTGCAGTAAGCTGACATCATGCCACTACACTCCAGCCTGGGCGACAGTGTGAAGCTCTGTCTACAAAAAAAAAAAAATATTTATATATTTATATTTATATTTATATTTAAAAGGTCACTGGCAACTTTTTGTATGTGAGTAGGGCTTACCAGTAGGTTTTACTTTAGAGTGAGTAATCTAGAAACCAACTATGATCAGACAGAGGGTTGTCTAAATGTTAGAATGTCAAATTCTTAGCTCTGGGATGATACCAGTAACCACAGTAGTTGCCCTTCTCCTTTTTATGTGTTTACTTAGAGAGAGGCCTGCTTTGACCTGTGTATTGAGCACCAGTGATTAGGAGGATGGAAATATGTAGTTTTCTATATAAACTTCATTTATCTTTTTTTTTTTTTTGAGACAGAGTCTTGCTCTCTGTCCCAGACTGAAGTGTAGTGGTGTGATCTCGATCTTGGCTCACTGTAACCTTCGCCTCCCAGGTTCAATTGATTCTGTTTCCTCAGCCTCCTGAGTAGCTGGGATTGCAGGCCCATGTCACCACGCCCGGCTATTTTTTGTATTTTCAGTAGAGATTGGGTTTCACCATCTTGTCTACGCTGGTCTTGAACTCCTGACCTCCAGCAATCCTCTCGCCTCAGCCTCCCAAAGTGCTGGGATTACAGGTGTGAGCCACCGCGTCTGGCTTAGACTTTCCATTAATTCTTTCCTCTTCCTGGTTTCAATTCTGCTTCATCAAACCTGGTATTCCCAAGTCCCTAGACATCTGGGATTCTCCAAGGTAGATATGCGTCATTTGATCATACTGGTAGACCCTTGGACAATATGAGGGTTAGGGGTGCTGACCCCCACACAGTTGAAAATTTGCAAAGAATCTTTGATTCCCAGGCTTTACTGACAGCATAAACAGTTAATACACATTATGTATATTATATATAGTACGTACCATATTCTTACTATAAAGTAAGCTAAAGAAAGAATATATTATTAAGAAAATCATGAGGGGGAGGAAGGGGTTGGTCTTGCTCTCTCAGGGATGGCAGAGGAGGAAATCCACACATAAGTGGATCAACACGGTTCAAACTTGTGTTGTTCAAGGGTCAGCTGTGATTGCTAGTGAGTGTACTCTAAACTATAGGTTTCTGTATCCTGCTTGATAAGGCCTCTGTCCGCATCTTTCCTCTAGAAATTTGTCAGATTTTCTCATGTGTTCATTTGCAACCTTCCCATTGTCTGTCATTATGGGTTTATATATATACATTTTAATATTTTTTAGCCATAGATTTTAATAAGGTCTTTGGAGAGAGAGGAGGTGACTTCGAGTTTTCATTGATCTCTGTGCAAACTTTATACTTAGCTTTATCTTTAAAAATAGGCTGGGCGCGGTGCCTCACGCCTGTAATCCCAGCACTTTGGGAGGCCAAGGCGGGTGGATCACCTGAGGTCAGGAGTTCGACCAGCCTGGCCAACATGGTGAAACCCCGTCTTTACTAAAAATACAAAAATTAGCCTGGCGTGGCGGCAGGCACCTGTAATCCCAGCTGCTTGCAAGGCCGAGGCAGGAGAATTGCCTTATCCGGGAGACGGAGGTTGCAGTGAGCTGAGATTGCGCCACTGCACTCCAGCCTGGGCGATACAGTGAGACTCCATCTCAAAAAAATAATAATTATTATGTTTTAATTTTATTTTTTTCTCATTTTTCATTGGTTTTAGTAGAAGGAGGTAGTATAAATTATTGTTAATAATGCCATTTTTACTTATATAGCTTTTTGACTAGTTTTTAATAATCCGTCTCTTTTTCCAAAGTTCCTGACACAATAATTTAGTTAGTATTAAAGTTGTGTGTCTTAACATTACTGCCCATTTAAAGGTAATTGTATTTACTTTTAGAATGTACATCTTTGTACCATGGAATCTTAGTTGAAAGTACTTTAGAACTATGTGAGTCTAGCTTGTCTTAAGAAAACCTCAGGTATGGTGGCTTCCTTACAGGCGGTACAGTGTGTTGTTCTGTTCTGGTTGTTTAGAAACCAAATCCTGCCTCCATAGAGTTTCCACCCGGTGGTTCTACTTTTATTTCGTAAAGCTAAGCAAAACCAGTCTAGTATAATTTCTTTTCTTTCTTTCTTTCTTTCTTTTTTTTTTTTTTTGAGAGGAGTCTTACTCTGTCACCCAGGCTGGAGTGCAGTGGCGTGATCTTGGCTCACTGCAGCCTCCACCTCCGGGTTCAGGCAATTCTCCTGTCTCAGCCTCCTGAGTAGCTGGGACTACAGGTACGTGTCACCATGCCCGGCTAATTCTTGTATTTTTAGTGGAGATGCCATTTGGCCAGGCTATTCATGAACTCCTGACCTGAAGTAACCTACTCACCTCAACTTCCCAAAGTGCTGGGATTACAGGTGTGAGCCACCATGCCTCGCTCTAGTATAATTTATTTGTGGTAACCCACTGACATTCTTCTGGATAAAGTATCATCAGATTCTTGTGTTTCATCAGAAGACTTGGTTTGTATACGTTTCCCAATCCCTTTAATCATTTGGTTATGATTTAGTGTTTTGTAATCTTTTCTTTTGAAATTTCTTCAGAATTTGTTCTTTGGAAAATTTTCAAATTATTTTGACCAAGCTTGAATGTAATACCAGTAGTTGCTTAAGTAGTGCTTGTTTTCTTGTTTTTGCTAATCTATCAAGATACTCGCTTATCGGTGTCTTTAAATACTACAGTTAACACAAAATTTGTATTTATTCATACAAATACACACTCATACACTTTCTTGTGTTTGGATTTGTTAAAGGAAGTTTTTGGTTTGGTTTTTTTTTTTTTGAGCACACCCAGGTAGAGTGATTTGTACTTGTTAAATGATGAGATCAACTAAGGTTTCCTAAATGAGTAATTGCCTGTCCAGTAACAAAATGACCAGTGAGGTTTGCAGTTCTGTAAAATGTTTCTTGAGTCTGCTTGCATAGTCCCCAAAATAACAGTATGTTGTTAATCTGTAGTACTATATACCCCCAAAAAAATGCTTTTCTTTATTTTTTGCTCTTAAATTGGATTTAGGAACTTTCTCAATATAGATGATTTACTTTGTGCTCTTAAAATTGACATCTCTTGGTTTGAAATCCTGAGCAAACTTGTCCTGTCTTATTAAATATCAACATGAACGTATGGTATTTTAGTATTTATTGAATACATCAATTTTAAGAAACCTTTGACTAAGGTGGATCTACTTCGTTTTCATTAATTTAGCTATAGCAGCCCATTCTGGTTTTTTTTGTTTTGTTTTGTTGTTTTGTTTTGTTTTTTAACTGCTTTTGTTCTCCATACTGCCTCTCCCCAGTCCCTACAACGTTGTGAGACTTTTCATAATGTTTTATGTCACTTCTTTACTGTGGATTATTGTATTATCTTTTGGCAGTAACTTTATTTGTAAATGTTTATAAGGGGAAAAGGTAGTATTTTTGCCTGTAAAATGACTTTAGTATGATTTGAGTTTTGATCAGTATTTTTGGAAAGAGATTTTTATCTTGCAAAAAGATTTCGCCTTCAGTCAGGGTATACTTTAGTGGTTTTGCTTTTTTTCTTAGTGTTTTACTTGTTACAATGGTAGATCGTAAATAGTCTTCATTGTTACTTATGTCTGTTCCCTAAATTCTCTGCAATTGATAACAGAAGTTCTTATACTTCGAGAGAAAATTAGACTTAGTGATTTCTTTTTTCTTTCAGTTTATATTATTTGAATGTTAAATAAATGTAAATAATAAACTTAGAAGGATAACCTAACCGTTTTCTTCAGGAGGACACCTGGATTGGGGGGGAGAAAAACACATTTCTGTTTGTATGCTGACTTCCTCTGTAGCCTTAATGTACATAATATTTTTATCCTGGAAATTTTACTTAATAAATCAAAGGTAATTTCATACTTCCACAATGAAACAAATTATTATTTTTAATAACTACATAACCTATGATGATGTGTCATGATGTTTACAACTTTTTTTGTTTGTTTGAGACAGAGTCTTGCTCTTTCACCCAGGCTGGAGTGCAGTGGCGTGATCTCGGCTCACTGCAACCTCCACTTCCTGGGTTCCAGCTGGGATTATAGGTGTGCACCCCCATGCCCAGCTAATTTTTTGTGTGTTTAGTAGAGGTGGGGTTTCCCTGTATTGGCCAGGTTGGTCTCGAACTCCTGACCTCAAGTGATCTGCTCGCCACAGCCTCCCAAAGTGCTGGGATTACAAGCGTGAGCCACCGCACCCAGCCTACAACTATTAATGTTGGATACATAGGTTGTTTCCATATCTTGACTGTTATATATAATATGCACTGAATGCTTAGGAATTTTTTTTATTTTCTTTCTAGTTTAATTAAGTCCTTGAGTTAAATTTTCATGATTAAAAGTATGAGGTTAAAAAATAGAGGCCAGGTGTGGTGGCTGACGCCTGTAATCCCAGCATTTTGGGAGGCCAAGGTGGGCAGATAGCTCAAGTTCAGGAGTTCAAGACTAGCCAAGGCAATAAAGCAAAACCTCATCTCTTAAAAAAAAAACCCCACCCCCTTTCCCCACACACACACACACACACAGAGAGAGAAAATTAGCTGTTGTTGGCCTGGTGACTCACCCCTGTAGTCCCAGCTACTCGGGAGTCTGAGGTTAGAGGATCACTTGAGCCCAGAGGCAGAGGTTGCAGCAAGCCAAGATGGTGCTGCTACACTCCAGCCTGGGTGTGTGTGTGTGCGCGCGTGCGCACAGTACTTTCCCTGTTGTATATTGTCATATTATTTCCTTTAGACAATTACACATACACATGCTTGTATACACGCACGCACACACACACATACACACAGTACTTGCCCTGTATACTGTCATATTATTGCCTTTAGACAAACCCGTCTATATGTCTCTAGAAGTCAAAGACTGTGGCTTTTTATGCAGCTATTTCAGTGATAGGTATGCATAAAATATTTCATCAGGGTTTAAATTTTCTTTTATTTGATTAGTAGTGACAGTGAACACCGTAAGTGAATTTATGTGAGTACTGTATCTTATGAAATACCTCTTCCTAAATTTGACCTATTAGCTTATTTGATTCTTGATTTTCTTTACAGTTTGCTCTACACACATTCTGCCCCAGTGATACCATTGATCTGAACATTTTGAAGACCACTTCTTCAAAAAGAATACTGAGCTCTGTGTTATAAGTGCATCGTATCCTTGCATTTATATATAATTTTGTTTTCTTTTTTTTAAAAAAGCTTTGACAGATCCAAATGCTTCTGCTGCTCAGCAGGCTGTTCTTCAGCAGCACATCAATAGTCTAACATACTCACCTTTTGGAGACTCTCCTCTCTTCCGGAATCCCATGTCAGACCCTAAGAAGAAGGAAGAGGTAAATTTAAGGATACTTCTGTAAAATATCGTATCAAAGAAAGAGAAACTGAATGTGCAGAATGTAATTTTTTGCCTGTATATATTAAGGGATTAAGCAAAGCTAGGCATAATTAATTTTTTAAGACATTATTTCACTCAGCCGGGGGTAAATTATTTTTGCTGTATCTGGACGGTGTTGTAACAGTGAAATGACCACTACACTGAAGATCAAGCCCTGAAATAAGGCAGATATTAATATTCTCATTTTTAATTAAAACAATTTTTTCTAAGTTTTTTTCTTTTTGAGATGATGTCTTGCTGGTGTTGAACTCCTGGAAGCAAACCTCCTGCCTCAGTCTCCTAATATGCTGGGATTACAGGTATAAGACACCATGCCCAGCCCTATTGTCATTTTATAACTAAGCAAACTAAGGCTTAGAGAGGCTGACTTTCCTCAAATCATAATGCTCTTAAGTGGCATAACCAAAATCTTAACCTCTTGATTTTTGCATAGCTTTGTGTTTAATCTTTTATAACTCTAGTGTAAAAACATGATCTTTTACTCACATGGTGTTAAAAATGTAGTCTTTGGTCTGTTTGATCCTTGTTTTGCCACTAATCATCTGTGAGACATTGGAAAATAAGAAAGTCATTTTGCCTCCGTAAATTTGTTTCTTCTGTAAAATGGGGACAGTAATAGTGTTCAATGTTGAGGGCCAAATGAGATAATGCACACCAGGATCATAGTAAATTGCTCAATATACAGAAACTATTTTTCAATCACTTATGTCATTACATGTATCCCTCAGCTTTTTATTTTCTGTTTTTTCTGGTTTTTTTGTTTTGTTTTTTTGGTTTTTAGTTTTTTGTTTTTTTTTTTTTAAGAAATGGGATCTGCGCGGCACTGTGGCTCATGCCTGTAATCCCAGCTCTTTGGGAGTCTGAGGCAGGTGGATCCCCTGAGTTTAGAAGTTCTAGACCAGCCTGGTCAACACGGTGAAACCCCGTCTCTACTAAATATGCAAAAATTATCTGGGCATGGTGGTGGGCACCTGTAATCACAGCTACTTGGGAGGTGGGATAATTGCTTGAACCTGGCAGGCAGAGGTTGCAGTGAGCCAAGATTGCGCCATTGCACTCCAGCCTGGGCAACAAGAGCAAAACTTCGTTTCAAAAAAAAAAAAAAAAGAAATGGGATCTTACTATGTTCTTAAATTTAATCCTGTAAACTAGATATGAGAAGCAAGATAAGAATATGAAAGTACCTTTTAAAGTGACGTGTAAATGATTAGACGAAAATTATTTATGCAGCCTAATTTTAGGCGGCTGAATATGTGTAAGGCATTGTGTTGTTAAGTGCTGAGGATACAAAATGAAAATAAACAAGAATTTATTAAGGTTGCTAACCAATGACAAAGATCAGACAGACAAGCACTTAAATTTACACTGGTTCAGTAGAGTATATGTGATAATAGAAGTGTGTCTGTCAATGACGAATGGATAAACAAAATGTTTTATATCTGTATGATGGAATATTCAGCCATAAATAGGAGTAAAGTACTGATACATGCTATAACATAAATGAACCTTGAAAACATAAGTGAAGGCCGGGCACGATGGGCATGGTGGCTCATGTCTTTAATCCCAGCACTTTGGGAGGCTGAGGTGGGCAGATCACCTGAGGTCAGGAGTTCGAGACCAGCCTGACCAACATGATGAAGCCCCACCTCTACTGAAAAGAAAAATACAGCATTAGCGAGGCATGGTGGCACATGCCCATAATCCCAGCTACTTGTGAGGCTGAGGCAGGAGAATCACTTGAACCTGGGAGGTGGAGATTGCAGTGAGCCGAGATTGCACCATTGCACTCCAGCCTGGACAACAAGAGGGAAACTCCATCTCAAAACAAAAAGAAAGAAAATGTTAAGTGAAAGGAGCCAGACACAAAAAGTCACATGATTTGATTTATATGCTATACCCAGAATAGGCAAATCCATAGGGAAAGAAAGCAGATTCATAGTTGCAAAGAAAAAGGGAAGAAATTGAGAGGAACTGAGTTTCTTTTTGAAGTCATCAAAGTTTTCAGGAGTCAGATAGTGGTGATGGTTGCACAACCATGTAAATATACTAAAAACTATTGAAGTAGATGTGTTAAAATGGTGAATTCTATGTCACGTGAGTTTTATCTTAACACAGAATTTAAAATATAATAATGAAAAGATCATAGATGCTTGGATGAATTTGATAAGGCTTTGTTTTCAGAAGAGGAACATTTAACTTTTTTGTATGGGTATGTAGGACTTGGCAAGTCTAGGTCAAGCATTCCAAACGAAGACAGAATTGTGAAAGATCACAACAATCTGGGAATAACAAAGATTCATTGTTAAGTGTAAACAGCTTGCACTGGGAAGAGAAGAATAAATTGTGACAGGCGAGATACGCTAGACGTTGTTATTGAAGTGGTTACGTAATCTCATTTATGCTGTTAGGAAAACAAATGTAGAACATCCTCAGGATGCTGTATGATACTGTAGAGATGCCATTTGAAGCACCCTGAAATTTAGTTGTGTGTCCTCCACTAACTTGTTTTTTCGTCAGTAATCAGAGGAAGTAACTTTATTTTTAATTCTGGTACCCAGAGTTTGACTTAATGTTTAATTATTAATGTTTACTAAAAGATGAATAAATACAAGCTAGTATCTGTCCTTTTTTTCCCAGAGCGATTTGGATTTCACAGAAGTTGAATATTAATTCATGACAGAGTCTCAGTTTTTCTTGAAGCATAAGATTTTTGGTTTAATTGAAAAGTAATGACTATGGCTTAGGATTTTTTTGATATCATGTTTTCATCAAATGAACATATATATACTGTTTTTCAAACCAGAATAATTGCAAGATAAATTATAGAACGAAGAGAATATTAATATGTTGTGTTTGTACATTTTAATTTACAAAACTTTTTTCAGATTCGTTATCTTTGGTTTTTTTTGGAGAAAGAATCTCGCTCTGTCACCTAGGCTGGAGTGCAGTGGTGTGATCTCAGCTTAATGCAACCTCCACCTCCTGAGTTCAAGCGATTCCCATGCCTCAGCCTCCCCAGTAGCTGAGATTACAGGTGCACACCACCACTGTCTGGCTAACAGATTTATTATCTTGATTAGATTTTTTAAAATGTCAGACAAATCATTTTAATTAGGGGCTGGAAAGATAAGTACAAATCAATTCTAGAACAATAAAGACAGTTCTGTTAGTATTCACACATACATACAGATAGTGCATCACAAATCCAGAATGGTCCAAAATCCAAAACTTTGAGCACTGACGTGACATTCAAAGGAAATGCTCATTGGGACATTTTGGATTTTCACATTTGGGATACTCAACTGGTAACTGTAATGCAAATATTTCAAAATACAAAAAAATCCAAAATACTTCCAGTCCCAAGCATTTTGGATGAGGGATACTCAACATGTACAAAGTTGGGTGTGAACATCCTTGTTTTATGGGAGCAAGTGAATGGCAGAGATGAGGGTTGAAATCTGGTCTTGTGATTTTTAAAGCCAGTGAAATACATTTAAAGTAAAGTAAAAATTTCCTTGATGCTTTTGTTTTTCAGAGATTGAAACCAACAAATCCAGCAGCCCAGAAGGCTCTTACTACACCTACTCATTATAAATTGACACCCCGCCCTGCCACTAGAGTCCGGCCAAAGGCTTTACAAACAACAGGCACAGCGAAGTCACATCTTTTTGATGGGCTGGATGACGATGAACCATCCCTAGCCAATGGAGCATTCATGCCCAAGTGAGTTTATTTTTGTTAACAGAAATTAAGTATGAAATACTGATGTAAACTAAGTATGAAACAATATACAATTATTTATTTAAATATATTACAGATGTAATACAGTCCACTTTGTTTGTTTTTCTTTTTGAGACAGAGTCTTACTCTCTCGCCCAGGCTGGAGTGCAATGGCATGATCTTTGCTTACTGCAACCTTTGGCTCCTAGGTTCAAACGATTCTCCTGCCTCAGCCTCCTGAGTAGCTGGGATTACAGGCATGTGCCATCACGCCTGGCTAATTTTGTATTTTTAGTAGAAGCGGGGTTTCACCGTGTTGGCCAGGCTGGTCTTGAAACCCTGACCTCATGTGATCTACCGACTGGCCTCCCAAAGTGCTGGGATTATAGTGCCGAGCCACTGTGCCCAGCCAGTCCACTTTTTTATAATTTGAAAAATACGGAACATCACAGAGAAGAGTAAGAGTCCCCTGATCATTCCCAGGGATAACTCATAGTTAGCATAAAAATATTTTGATACATATGCCTCTTATTTTACATATTCATGATTTTGTTTTGGTTTTGAATAATTAGGGTTTTTTGTTGTTGTTTTTAAAAGTTCAGGTCTCCCAGGCTGGAATGCAGTGACTGCAGCCTCAGCCTCCACAGCTCAAGCGATCCTTCCACCTCAGCCTCCCAAGTAACTGGAACTATAGGCTTGTGCCACCATGCCTAGCTAATTTTTTTATTTTTGTAGAGATAGGATCTTCCTATGTTGTTCAGTCTGGTGTTGAACTCCTGGGCTCAAGTGATCAGCCGTCTCAGCCTCCCAAAAGTGTTGGGAATTAAAGGTGTGAGCCACCACATCTGGCCGTGTTTATTTTTCTTTCCTTTTTTTTTTTTTTTTTTAAGAGACAGGGTCTCTCTTTTTTGCCCAGGCTAAAATAAAGTGGTATGATCATGGTTTACTGTGACCTTGAGCTCCTGGGCTCAAGCCGTCCTCCCACATGAGCCTCCCAAGTAGCTAGGACTACAGCTATGCACCACCAGGCCTGGCTACTTGAAAAAATTTTTTTGTAGAGATGGTGTCTTGCGTATGTTGCCTAGGCTGGTCTCAAACTGGTGTCAAGCGGTCCTCCCACCTTGGCCTCCCAAATTGCTGGGATTACAGGTGTGAGCCACTGTGCTAAGACTACTTTTCCTTTTTTCTTACAACTCACAATGGTCAAATAGATTAAGAAGAATCTGGTTTTGTTTGTTTGTTTGTTTGTTGAGACAGAGTTTTGCTGTTATTGCCCACGTTTGAGTGCAGTGGCATGATCTTGGCTCGCCACAACCTCTCCCTTCCGGGTTCAAGTAATTCTCCTGTATCAGCCTCCCGAGTAGCTGAGATTACAGGCATGCGCCACCATGCCCGGCTGATTTTTTTTTTTGTATTTTTAGTAGAGAGAGGGTTTCTCCATGTTTGTCAGACTGGTCTCGAACTCCTGACTTTAGGTGATCCCCCCGCCTCGACCTCCCAAAGTGCTAGATGTGAGTCACCATGCCCAGTGTGTTTGTTTTTTTATACGTTATAATTTTATACAAATATAGAACCAAAAATAAAATAATTACACAGAAAAAATACAGAAAAGTATGTAGAAAAGTCATTGGTAAACACAGAAAACTACACTTAAATGATGCTTTAGAACAAATATACCTCAAAGTGTTGATACATGCATGGAACAAAAACCTGAGGAAAATTAAAAATCAGACTATTAACATTATTTAACATCAGGAGAGAGAATGTCATTTCTTGGTTATTTTTCTAGATATATACACACACACACACACACAGGCTTTTTTAACAAGTACTTTTCTAGTCAGAAAAAAAGGGGGGTTTTTTTGGGTGGAACATTTTGTAAGCTTTGGAGAACAGTTTTTTTCACTCCCAATTCTTTGTCTATGAAGGTTAATAAGTTAAAAACATTACATGCAACTTTCTTTCCCTAAAAACATGGTGGTAATCCAGCCGGGCGCAGTGGCTCACGCCTGTAATCCCAGCACTTTGGATGGCCGAGGTGGGCAGATCACCAGAGGTGGGGAGTTCAAGATCAGCCTGGCTAACATGATGAAACCCCGTCTCTACTGAATATACAAAGTTAGCTGGGCATAGTTGCGTGTGCCTGTAATCCCAGCTGCTTGGGAGGCTGAGGCAGGAGAACCGCTTGAACTGGGGAGGCAAGGTTGCATTGAGCCGGGATTGCAGCCCCGTACTCCAGCCTGGGTGACAGGGTGAGACTCGGCCTCCAAACAAAAAAGAAAATATGGTAATCTGCTTCACAAAAGGTGGAAAGTCTAATTTTACGTGTTTCTTAGAATATCAGTAAATTATTTTGAAGGCAGGGACTGTGTATTATTTATATCTGTCCTAGCATTTTATTTATTTATTTATGTATTTATGTATGTATTTTTGAGATAGTCTTGCTCTGTCACGCAGGCTGGAGTGCAGTGGCACGATCTCGGCTCACTGGGTTCAAGCAATTCTCCTGCCTCAACCTCCCAAGTAGCTGGGACTACAGGTGCATGCCACCACACCCAGCTAATTTTTGTGTAGAGATGGGGTTTCGCCATGTTGGCCAGGCTGGTCTTGAACTCCTTACCTCAGATAATTCACCCGCCTCAGACCCCCAAAGTGCTGGGATTTCAGGTGTGAGCCACTGTGCCCGGTCTTGTCCTAGCATTTTATACACTGTTTTTGCACAGAGTAGGTAAAAAAGTTTACAGTAGTCTGATCATCAGGTCAGTAGCTCGAGATCAGTTTCACCAGGCCTTAGGATTTTCAGACACACAAGTAGAAAGGATTAGATTGGGAGGACATATATTTTGCTGTTAATACCATCTGACCTCCTTGGCTTCACTTCTGGGGTGTTGCTGTCAAACGTCATCTTTTTTTTCTTTTTTTTTTTTTTTGAGACAAGAGTCTCATACCGTTGCCCATCCTGGAGTGCAGTGGTGCAATCATACGTCACTGCACCTTTGACCCCGGGCTCAAGAGATCCTCCCACCTCAGCTGCCAAATAGCTGAGACCACGGGCCCACACCACCATGCCCAGTTAATTTTTTTCTTTTTTTCTTTTTCTTTTTTTGTAGATATGGGGTCTGTCTTTGTTGCCCAGGGTGATCTCCAACTCCTGGGCTCAAGCCTCAGCCTCCCAAAGTGTTAGGATTACAGGCATGAGCTACTGCACCCAGCTACCTATCAACGGTCTTAATGTAACAGAAGCATTTTACACAGTTGATCTTGTCCCTCCTCCTTGATTCACTTTCATAATTGTCTTCTAGGACCCCACAATTTCCTAGTTTTCTTCCTGCCTCACTGGTTGCTGCTTCTCAGTCCCCTTTACTGGTTCCTGTTCATTCCACCATCTGTAAATTAGAATGCCCTTGGCTCAGTTGTTGATCACATTTTATCTATGCTTATTTCCAAAGTGCTTCAATTTATTCTCATGACTTTAAATATCATCTATAGTCTGATGATTCCCAAAGTTTTATCTCCAGCCCAGACCTCTTTCCCAAACTCAAGATTCTTATATCTTACCCTACTCTACATCTTCACTTTGATGTCTAAAATGCATTTATTTAAAATTAACATGTCCATGTCTTCTTTCTCAAACCTGTTCTACCCAAAACCTGTCTCAGATGATTGCATTTCTGTCATTCTAGTTGCTCAGGTCAGAAATTTTGGAGTCTTCCTTGACTTTGTCACACATTCCTCATCTAAGTTATCAGCAAATCCTCTTGGTTCTACCCTGTAGATTACTTAGAATCTGTATAGTTCTCACCGCATTCATTGCTATTACCCTAGTGCAAGCCACCACTATCTCTTGCCTGGATTACTGCAATACACTCTTCTGTTTTTATTGTTTTTATTTTTATTTATGTATGTATGTATTTATTTATTTATTTTTGAGACGGAGTCTCTCTCTCGCCCAGGCTGGAGCGCAGCACAGTGGCCCGATCTCGGCTCACTGCAAGCTCCGCCTCCTGGGTTCATGCCATTCTCCTCGCCTCAGCCTCCCGAGTAGCTGGGACTTCAAGCGCCCACCACCACGCCCAGCTAATTTTTTTTTTTTTTTCAGTAGAGACAAGGTTTCACTGTGTTAACCAGATAGTCTTGATCTCCTGACCTCAAGATCTGCCCACCTCGGCCTCCCAAAGTGCTGGGATTACAGGTGTGAGCCACCGCGCCCAGCCCCACTCTTCTGTTTTTACTCTTTTTTGCATCTGATTCTAAACATTGCTACGACAGTGGTCATTTTGAAGCGTAAGTCAGATCATTTCCCTTTTCTGCTCAAAACCCTAAAGTGGTTCACGTTTTTTTACTCAGACCAAAGTGCTTACATTGGCATATAAAGTCCTCAAAGGTAGGATTTCCCATTACTGCTCTGAACACATCTACCATTCTCTTCATTGCCTATTCCATTCTAAACTTAGTGCTTCCTTGCTCCTGTTAGGACAGGATAGGCATGCTATTTATTTGGGCCTTTGCCCCAATTGTTCCCTTTGAAACACTTCTCCTCATATATCCATTTAGCTAACCCTGTCACTCTTTTTTTTTTTGAGATGGAGTCTCGCTCTGTGGTCCAGGCTGGAGTGCAGTGGTGCAATCTCGGCTCACTGCAAGCTCTGCCTCCCAGGTTCACGCCATTCTCCTGCCTCAGCCTCCTGAGTAGCTGGAACTACAGATGCTCGCCACCACGCCTGGCTAATTTTTTGTGTTTTTAGTAGAGACGGGGTTTCACCACGTTAGCCAGGATGGTCTCGATCTCCTGACCTGGTGAACCGCCCGTCTCAGCTTCCCAAAGTACTGGGATTACAAGCATGAGCCACCGTGCCTGGCCAGAACCCTGTCACTCTTTACTCACATGTCACATCAATGAAGACTACTCTGACCACCCTATTTTTGGTTTATTTTTTTGTTTTTGAGACAGGGTCTTACTCTGTCACCCAGGCTGAGTGCAGTGGTGCTGTCATAGCTCACTACACCCTTGAATTCCTGGGCTCAAGGAATTCTTCTGACTTGGTCTTCTGAGTAGCTGGGACTACAGGTGTGTGCCACCATACCTGGCTAATTTTTTTTATTTTTTTAGAGACAGAGTCTTGCTGTGTTGCCCAGGCTGGTCTCAAACTCCTAGCTTCAAGTGATCCTCCCACCTCAGTTTCCTGAGTAGCTGGGACGATAAGTGCATGCCATTGTCCCTGGCTGATTTTTTAACAATTTTTTGTAGAGTACTGTTCCTACTTTTTAGTAGAGATGGTGTTTCACTATGTTACCCAGGCTTGTCTTGAACTCCTGGGCTCACACAATCCTCCCACCTCGGCCTCCTGAAATGCTGAAAGTACAGCACAATCCACCATGCTACCTTTATTTGAAACGTTTATTTACTCTCTCTTCCTACCCCCAACCCCAGTTGCTATGTTTCAGTGCATTGCAGTTATTGTTTTCTGTGATGTTCAAATTGTCTCATATTTGGCCATTAAGGAGCCCTTTCAGATTGGCTCCTAAGTCCTTTCCACATGCCTCAGTAGTGTTTGGCAACTTTCTTGCTTGTAGGATTAACTTTGTAAAATTTTGTTCAAGAGTTTTGCCCTCTGTGTTCATTAAATTCCACATACTGCCCGCGCCGCCCCCCCCCCCCCCCCCCCACCACTGGGGCTTTTTTTTGAGATGAGGTCTTCCTGTGTTGGTATAAAGATTATGCTGACCTCATGAACAAACTGGAGAGTATTTCCTCTTTCTATTTTCTAGAAATGTTTGTATAAGGTAATAATTTCTAGCTGGGTACAATGGCTCACATCTGTAATCTCAGCACTTTGAGAGACCAGAGCGGGAGGATCACTAGAGGCCAGTGAGACCAACCTTGGCAACAAAATGAGACTGTCTCTGAGAACAAATTTTTAAAAAAATTAGCCAGACATGATGGCACACGCCGATAGTCCCAGCTATTTGGGAGGCTGAGGTGGAAGCATCACAGGAGCCCAGAAGTTCAAGGTTGCAGTGAGCTATGATACCACCACTGCGCTCCAGCCTGTCTCAAAAAGAAAAGTTGGTAATATAATCTGATGGTAACATCAGATGTTTGGTACTGGTAATGATACATGGGTCTGAAGTAGTATTTATAAGACTATTTGGGAAAAAAGTATTTAAGAGTTAGAGTAGTATTCAGCTTTTTCTTTTATATTTTGAGTCACTTTTGATAAGTTACAGTTTTATAATATATTTATAAATATATTATAAATAATATATATATATTTATATATATAAATATTTATTAAATATATTTATAAATAATATTTCAATAACTAAAATTTCAAATTTATTGGCATAAAGTTGTTTAAAAATACCCTTGTCTGGTTTTTTTGTTTGTTTGTTTTTGTTTATCTCAGTGGCATCTATAGGGACACTCACTTTTTCATTCCTAACATTGATTTTTTTTTTGTGCCTTCTCTTTTTCTGTTTGACCAGGGATCTCCCAATAATACTGGTAATTTCAAATAACTAACTTATGACATTATTGATGTTCTTGTGCCTGTGATTGTTTACTGTTTCATCTTTTTTTAATTTATTATATTTTATTAATATTTAATCTTTATCTTGTTCCTTTCTCCTTTCCCCTTTGATTTTCAGCTTTCCTTCTTTCAAATGTATGCATTTAAATATGTAAATTTTTCTTTTAGTTCAACTCTGGTTTTTTATGTTTTTGTTATTAATTTCTAGATGAAAAGTAAAAAAGGATGATAGCAGTAGCAATTCTTAGAAATTTGAGAGTTCCTTTAATGGCCCAGTATATTGTTAGTTTGTAAATGTTCCATGCGTACTTGAAAAGAATGTGTACTCTGTAGTGAACGAATACAGTGCTCTTACATTAGGCTAAGTTAGACCAGCCTGGGCAACCTGGCGAAACCTTGTTTCAACAAAATATTGGCCAGGCATGGTGGTGGGCGCCTATAGTCACCAGCTACTCTGGAAGTTGAGGTGGGTGAATCGCCTGAGTCTGGGAAGTAAGTCAAGGCTGTAGTGAGCCATGATCAGTGATTGTACCACTACACACTAGCCTGGGTAACATAGTGAGACTCTGTCTAAAAGAAAAAAGAAAGAAACCTGAACTTTTTAGGTGTTTGTGATCGATCATTTACATCATTTGATATCCAGGATTTTTTTACATCAATACTTTCTTGTCATGTTTTTAAAAAATCTCTCTCTTTGGGCAAACCGAGGAAAGTAAAAAGAAAAAACTTTTTAGTCAGCAAATATCCATTTACCTTTTTCATTCAAGACAGCGTGATGAGTTCTATGGTGAGACCGCCATACATTTGCACTGCCAAAAGAGAGAAAGCATTTAGAGAGTATACAGATGATTGAAATGCAAACATAGTGTGATGAGTGAGCGAAGTGTCTGGATAAGGTGCTCGGGGCTGGGAGGAGGACAGTTTTCAACGGGATTTTCCACTGTGACTTGAAGGTGTTTAGCTTTATTCTTCTAAACACGATAGTGCAATGTATTTGATGCCTTGTGTTTTGGCTATACAATCCTAGGAAGCGTTTATAAATGAAACTTGTTAGGTTATTCTTAGGTGTACAAGAGTTGAGCAAAAGTGCACCATTGGACTCCAGTTTTTAAGATAATGTCTGGGACACATCTGTATGCCTGAGTAATTTTTTTCTTTTTCTTTTGGTTTCTTGTTTATAGGAAGAGCATTAAGAAGTTGGTTTTGAAGAACCTTAATAATAGCAATCTCTTTTCTTCTGTTAATCGTGATTCAGAACATCTAGCTTCACCATCTGAATATCCAGAAAATGGAGAGAGGTACACTCAATTCTGTTTTGAGTTGTTCTTAGTAGAGAGTCAGTCTCATTTTTAAGACATTCTTAGGAGTTTATGAAAATTTTTGAAGTTTGGTGAATATTGCAGAGAAGTATTACAGCTTATGAGCACATATAAATCAAATCATAGTTTTGTGTTTTGAATTCATTAAACCTTAAAATTATTGGAGTTCTGATTCAGTGCTTCAGAACTATTTTGGTGTTTGTGTATCTTGTTTTGGACAGGGTTAGCATGCATTTGACACCCTTCAGTCCTTTAAAATAAGGGATATTTTGTCTGATGATTTTCTTTCTTTCTTTTTTTTTTTTTTTCTTGAGACAGAGTCTCACTCTGTCGCCTAGGCTGGAGTGCAGTGGCATGAGCCAAGATAGCCTCCCATGCTCAAGCAGTTCTCCTGCCTCAGCCTCCCATGTAGCTGGGAATACAGGCACCTGCCACCATGCCTGATTAATTTTTGTATTTTCAGTAGAGACAGGGTCTCACAATGTTAGCCAAGGATGGTCTCAAACTCCCGACCTCAAGTGATCTGTCTGCTTTGGCCTCCTAAAATGTTGGTATTACATGTGTGAGCCACTGTGCCCAGTCTTTTTTTTTTTTTTTTTGAGACAGAGTCTCGCTCTGTCGCTTGGGCTGTAGTGCAGTGGCTGGATCTCAGCTCACTGCAAGCTCCGCCTCCCAGGTTTACGCCATTCTCCTGCCTCAGCCTCCGAGTAGCTGGGACTACAGGCGCCCGCCACCTCGCCCGGCTAGTTTTTTGTATTTTTTAGTAGAGACGGGGTTTCACTGTGTTAGCCAGGATGGTCTCGATCTCCTGACCTCGTGATCCGCCCGTCTTGGCCTCCCAAAGTGCTGGGATTACAGGCTTGAGCCACCGCGCCCGGCCCGTGCCCAGTCTTATACAGTGATTCTTTTTTTTTTTTTTTTTTGAGACGGAGTCTTGCTCTGTCGCCCAGGCTGGAGTGCAGTGGCGCTGTCTCAGCTAACTGCAAGCTCCCCCTCCCGGGTTTACGCCATTCTCCTGCCTCAGCCTCCCAAGTAGCTGGGACTACAGATGCCCACCACCTCACCCGGCTAGTTTTTTTTTTGGTACTTTTTAGTAGAGACGGGGTTTCACCGTGTTAGCCAGGATGGTCTCGATCTCCTGACCTCGTGATCCGCCCGTCTCGGCCTCCCAAAGTGCTGGGATTACAGGCTTGAGCCACCGCACCCGGCCTACGGTGATTCTTAATAGTTAGGTATATATTCTTTCATTTTAGAAATTTATTTATTTATAGGCCGGGCGCGGTGGCTCAAGCCTTTAATCCCAGCACTTTGGGAGGCCGAGACAGGCGGATCACGAGGTCAGGAGATCGAGACCCATCCTGGCTAACACGGTGAAACCCTGTCTCTACTAAAAAAACACAAAAAACTAGCCGGGTGAGGTGGTGGGCGCCTGTAGTCCCAGCTGCGCAGGAGGCTGAGGCAGGAGAATGGCATAAACGCGGGAGGCGGAGCTTGCAGTGAGCTGAGATCCGGCCACTGTACTCCAGCCTGGGTGACAGAGCGAGACTCTGTCTCAAAAAAAAAGAAGAAGAAATTTATTTTATTTATTTATTTTGAGGCAGAGTTTTGCTCTTGTTACTCAGGCTGGAGTGCAATGGCACGATCTCCGCTCATTGCATCCTCTGCCTCCCAGGTTCAAGCAATTCTTCTCCCTCAGTCTGCTGAGTAGCTGGGATTACAGGCTTGCACCTCCACTCCCGGCTAATTTTTTTTTTTCTATTTTTAGTAGAAATGGGGTTTCGTCATGTTGGTCAGGCTGTTCTTGGACTCTTGACTCAGGTGATCCACCCACCTCAGCCTCACAAAGTGCTGGGATTACAAGCGTGATCCACCACACCCAGCCGAAATTTATTTCTTTATAAATATATTTTATAATGTAAAGATTATGCATGGTCCGGGCGCGGTGGCTCACACCTGTAATCTCAGCACTTCGGGAGGCCGAGGCAGGCTGATCACCTGAGGTCGGGACTTTGAGACCAGCCTCACCAACATGGAGAAACCCCGTCTCTACTGAAAATACAAAATTAGCCAGGCCTGATGGCGCATGCCTGTAATCCCAGCTATTCGGGAGGCTGAGGCAGGAGAATCACTTGAACCTGGGAGGTGGAGGTTGCGGTGAGCCGAGATCGCACCATTGCACCCAGGCTGGATGACAAGAGTGAAAACTCTGTCTCAAAAAAAAAAGAAAAGATTATGCAAGGAAGATGTATTCTGTAAACTGCTTATTTCCATTTATTTTATTAGAAATGCCTTTCCATTATCTGTATGAATATATGTGTCTTTCCTTTTTTAAATGATTGCATAAGTCATTATTGTGAATGTAAGATAACTTGACCAATTCCTTATTAGTGGACGTTTAGATTATCTGGTATTCCTCTACTCAAAACAGTGCTTCAGTAAAAATCCTTATATACTGGCACATGTTCTCAGGGCCTCCCGAGGGCTGTATCACGAAAAAGAAAAAAAAAACAAGAAACTCGTTGTATAGACACCTTTGCACTCCTATTTTTTTTCTTTTGGATAAAATTCTAGTGTGTTTTTTAAAATTATTATTTACAAAGCATTTTCTAACATTTTGTTGATTGTAATCTTAAAAATCTAACTTTTTTTTGTTTTTAATCTTAAAATTAACCAGTTATTTGATTCCACAAAGGAGAGTATACAATAGAGACAGTAATTATCTGTTTCACAGTACTGCTATAGTAAGTATTAAGTGAATTTTTAATACATGGAACTATCCAAAACAGTACCAGGCACTTAGTAAAGGCTCAGTATTAGTTAGCTATTATCATTGTTATTACTACTACAAGAGGTTAAAGTATTATATCTTTTCCTTTTCAGATTTAGTTTCCTAAGCAAACCTGTCGATGAGAATCACCAGCAGGATGGAGATGAAGATTCCCTTGTGTCACGTTTTTATACTAATCCTATTGCCAAACCTATTCCTCAAACCCCAGAAAGTGCTGGAAATAAACACAACAACAGCAACAGTGTGGATGATACCATTGTTGTATTAAACATGCATGCTGCTTTGCGAAATGGGCTGGAAGGAAGCAGTGAAGAAACCTCTTTTCATGATGAGTCACTTCAAGATGACCGAGAAGAAATAGAAAACAATTCTTACCATATGCATCCGGCAGGTCAGGTTCAGATTGGTGTTAAATCTCTTACCAGTCATTTCACATGACTTGCTTGTTGCAGATATTCAACATATGGAAGTCAGTTGTTTGGCATTTTAAGTATTATTTTATGTGATCCCACATAGGAGAGCTTAAATATTTAAACAGTTTTATGCTTCAGTTGATTCCGAGTTCACATACTCTTTGGACCTTAGAGTATTAAAATTGATACATCTTCAGTTATCCTGGTGTAGCCAAAGAACCCAAATTTTATAGCCAAAGAGACTATCCTGATACTTTCCCTAGCTTTGTAAACTCAGGTAGATTGCTTATTGTGATACATCTTCAGCTATCCTGGTGTAGCCTAAAGAACCCAAATGTTTTAGCCAAAGTGACTATCCTGATATTTCCCCTAGCTTTGTAAACTCGGGTAGATTGCTTATTGTTTTTTGTTTGTTTCTTCATGAGACAGAGTATCGCTCTGTCACCCAGGCTGGAGTGCAGTGTCGCAGTCTTGGCTCACTGCAACCTCAACCTCCAGGGATCAGGACTTCTCATCTCAGCCACCCGATCACCTGGCACTACAAGCACATGATACCACACCCTGTTAATTTTTGCATCTTTTGTTTTGCCTTGTTGCCCAGGCTGGTCTCAAACTCCTGGGCTTAAGCGATCCTCTTATCTTGGCCTCCCAAAGTGGTAGGATTACAGGCACGATCCACCATGCCCAGCCCATTTTGGGTGTTTTGTGGTATTCTTGAAGTGTCTGCAAAATTTATATTTAGTTTTCTTATTGCCATTATATATATATTTAGTCACTTAGTATCATAAGGAAAGAACTTTGTACTTTGACATTAAGAATCCCAGGTATCTGGGTGTGGTGGCTCAGGACTTTGGCAGGCTTAGGTGAGAGGATTGTTTGAACCCAGAAGTTTGAAATCAGTCTGGGCAACATAGCAAGACCTGATCTCTACAAATAATTTAAAAGTAATTAGCCAGGTGTGGTGGCACGTACCTGTAGTCACAGCTACTACAGAAGCTGAGGTGGGAGGATTGCTTGAATCCAGGATTCAAGGTTGCAGTGAGCTATGATTATGCCACTGCACTCCAGCCTGGGTGACAGAACAAGATCCTGTCTCCTAAAAAAAAAAAAAAAAAAAAAAAGAATTCCAGGTGCTTAATCTGTATTTGTTTATGTATATCTACATGAATTTATTATGCTACTATATATCTTTTTAACATGAAGTTTTACATTAGTTCTAGTTTTCTCATTGCTGCCACCCAATTTAAAGTTCCCTTCCCAAGAAGCAAGCATACAAGTGGGTGTTGCTGGAGACTGGAATTTGATCTGATGTTGGCCTGAAATACTTCTCTCTCAGAGAGCAAGTTAGCCTTATATCTAACTGCAAGTAGGACAAGGAGTGAATAGAACAAGCAAGCATGCCAGTGTTCCACTACTTTCCTTGAGTTTTTCAGTGCTCTGCTTTTTTTTATTTCGGTCTTTTTTTTTTTTTTTTTCTGTTTTAATTTTTCCTTTCTTCCTTTCTCCCTCCCTCCCAAGTTTCGCTCTTTGTTGCCCAGGCTGGAGTGCAGTGGTGCGACCTCAGCTCACTGCATTCTTCGCCTCCCAGGTTCAAGCGATTCTTCTTCCTCAACCTCCCGAGTAGCTGGGATTACAACCACCCACCACCGCACCCAGCTAATTTTTGTATTTTTAGTGGAGACGGGGTTTCACCATGTTGGCCAGGCAGGTCTCGAACTCCTGACCTCAGGTGATCCGCCAGCCTCGGCCTCCCAAAGTGTTGGGATTACAGGCGTGAGCCACAGTGCCTGGCATAATAGTTCTTTTCCTTTGGCCATCAAATGTCACTTACTTTTTTTTGTTTGTTTGTTTTTTTCAACCAGAGTTTCACTCTTGTTTCCCAGGCTGGAGGGCAATGGCACAATCTTGGCTCACTGCATCCTCCGCCTCCCGGATTCAAGCGATTCTCCTGCCTCAGCCTCCCAAGTAGCAGGGATTACAGGCCACTGCCACCACACCCGGCTAATTTTCTGTATTTTTAGTAGAGATGGGGTTTCACTATGTTGGCCAGGCTGGTCTCGAGCTCCTGACCTCAGGCAATCCACCTACCTCCGGCTTTCAAACTGTTGGGATTACAGGCATGGAGCCACTGCTCCCAGCCATCACTTACTTTTTTGAGACAGTCTTTCTCTGTTACCTAGTTTGTAGTACAGTGGCACTATCTCGGTTCACTGCAACCTCTGCCTCCTGAGTTTAAGCAATTATTTTGTGCTTCAGTCTCTTGAGTAGCTGGGACTACAAGCATGTGCCACCACACCCAGCTAATTTTTGTATTTTTGGTAGATAATAGATTTTTTCCATGTTGGCCAGGCTTGTCTTGGACTCCTGACTTCAAGTCATCTACTCACCCCAGCCTCCCAAAGTCCTTGGATTACAGGTGTGAGCCACCTTGCCTGGCTGGATTTTTCATTTTTCTTTCAGCTCTCTATTTGGGAGTGTAAATTTGAAAGATACAAGAAGTTTATGGGAAACAGGCAATGAAACAAGAAGTGTACTGGGTTTGGAGTTTTGTATCTTCTTCTACTGTTAAATTACAGTTTAAGCCAACCAAGTTTTTTCCACTGTAGGTTTTGGTATCTTTGCGTGTCAAATAAAAGAAAAAGCTGATTAAGCCTTTCTCAAGAGTGTTTTATGGGATGCCTTTTACAGTCTGGGATGTTAATGGATATTCTTTGAAGAGAATGTTCTGTGGTTAAGTCTGGAAAAACACGAGGCTAAGCAGAGTTTAATAGGCTATTTACTGTAAGATTTAGACTCTTTGTTGTATCATATGTATGTTCTTCAAACCTATTTGACCATGAAGCTTTTTTCACACACACACACCCACACACACACACACACACCCACACCCACCCCTTCTCCTAGGAATCATGTTTGGTAGAAAAATAGTTTGGAAAAATTGTGCATTCTGATATGTTTTCTCTTTATATGATGATTTAGTTGCTGATTATTTCAGGTTATTTATTTATTTTTTCTGTTATTATTATTTTTTTGTCACAGGTATTGTTCTCACTAAGGTTGGTTACTATACTATTCCATCTATGGATGACCTTGCTAAAATTACCAATGAAAAAGGAGAGTGCATTGTCTCTGACTTCACTATTGGTCGGAAAGGTAAGTGTGAGTTTAGCATTTAGTGATTAAGCCAGAGAGTTGCACCTTATTTTTGTAATTAGGAAGCTTTTGGTAGCTGAATCTGTGTTTTCCTACATTTGGGCCCACCTTGGCCTGAATCTTAGATACTTTGATTGATAAGTAATAAAACAACAAAGACTGGAACCATGTAAAAAAAATTTTTTTTTTTTTTTTTTCTGTTGAGATGGGTTCTTGCTACATTTCCTGGCAGATCTCAACTCAGGGGCTCAAGCGTTTTTCCTGCCTCAGCCTCCTGAGAAGCACAGAGCCATATAATATTCTTTGGGCTTAGGTATACCTGTTTGGTGCTAGTAACTATTTGGGTCATTTTAATCTTCTGTAATTAAAGAAAATACTGGAAATACCAAGAACTACTGAGAAAATTGAATAGTAGGCAAGAGATGTGTAACACTTAGCATCAACTTCATGTTATTAAGTTATTACTGATAATTTTCTTGTAGGGAATGTCACTGTGCTATATTGTATTAAAAAGAGCTCAGGCATTTCAACCCATATGCCAGGCCAAGTACAAAGGTTTGTTTATGTAACAGCATTGTAGATAGATGGGAAGAGATTTAAGAAGGTTGTTTTGAGGCTAATGGAAGTTTTATAAAAATGCAGATGTTAGGCCTGTCGCAGTGATTCACGCCTGTAATCCTAGCGCTTTGGGAGGCCGAGGTGAGAGGATCACTTGAGCTCAGGAGTTCCAGACCAGCCTGGGCAACATAGTGAGACCTCACCTTTACCAAAAAGTAAAGAAAATTAGCCAGGCATGGTGATAAGTGCTTGTAGTCTCAGCTAGTTGGGAGGCTGAGGTGGGAGGATTGCTTCAGTTTAGGAGGTTCAGGCTGCAGTGAGCCAGGACAACTGCACTCCAGTCTGGTCAACAAAACAAGACCTTACCAAAAAAAGAAAAGAGAAATACAGATGTTAAATCAGGTAACAACATAGTTGAAGTTACTCCCTAAGTCCCCATTCTTACCAGTCTAGGAATTGCTGAATGATTTAAAATACTAATATTTAAAACTGTCTTTTCCTTGTGATTGTTTAATCACTATAGTTGTAAAGTAGGTATTTGCCTTTATACAGAATGAATTTTTAACTATTTGCTCTGATTTATAGGTTATGGTTCAATCTATTTTGAAGGAGATGTGAATTTGACAAATCTAAACTTGGATGATATTGTGCATATCCGAAGGAAAGAAGTAATTGTCTACTTAGATGATAACCAAAAACCGCCTGTGGGTGAAGGGCTAAATAGGTAAGAGTTTATGTACATCAGAAAATTATCAGCTAAATCATAGTTTTTTTTTTCTATCAACAAAAATGTATTTAGATGTATGCTTCTGTAGCTTGCTTTCCTTACTAGAGTGCATTTGTTGTCTCTGACTTAAAAGTATAAATGGCAAAGAAGAAATGCTGTGCTATGATTTTGAACTCCTTTTCCCTGGTTTTATTTTTTTATTTTTTATTTATTTATTTTTTTTGAGACGGAGTTTCACTCTTGTTGCCCAGACTGGAGTATAGCAGAATAACATCAGTTTACTGCAACCTCCAACTCCCGGGGTCAAGTGATTCTCCTACCTCAGCCTCCCAAGTAGCTGGGATTGTAGGTGCCCACCACCGTGCCTGGCTAATTTTCAAGACAGTTTCACTCTTTTGCCCAAGCTGGAGTGCAGTGGTGTAGTCTTAGCTCACTGCAACCTCTGCCTCCTGGGTTCAAGTTGATTTCCTGCCTCAGCCTCCAGAGTAGCTAGGATTATAGGTGCCCGCCACCATGTGCAGCTAATATTTGTATTTTTAGTAGAAACAGGGTTTTGCCATGTTGCCCAGGCTGGTCTCGAACTCCTGACCTCAGGTGATCCACCCAGTTCGCCTCCTGATTAGCTGTGACCACAGGGATGCACTACCATGCCCGGCTAATTTTTATATTTTTTGTAGAGATGAGTTTTTGCCGTGTTGCCTGCCCAGGCCGGTCTCAGACTCCTGAGCTGAAGTTTTTGGCCTGCCTTGGCCTCCCAAATTGTTGGGATTATAGGTGTAAGCCACCTTGCCCAGCCTTAAATGATTTTCAGTAAGGTATAAAAATTACTTGGGGGTAGGGTGGTGTGGGGCACACATAAAAAAACTAAAAAAGAAAAAGTATTTGATCGGGAGAAGACAATCTCTGCAACAAAGGATGCTGGCAAACTGGATATCCACATACAAAAGAGTGAAGTTACACCATATACAAAGATTAACCCAAAATGGATAAAATACCTAAGTGTAAGATCCAAAAATGTACAACTCTCAGAAGAAAACACAGAGGAAAAGCTTCGTAACATTGGTTTTGGCAATGATTTCTCAGATACAACATAAAAGAGTGTAAGCAACAAAAGCAAAAATAGACAAATGATACTCCATCAAACTGGAAACCTTCTGCACAGCAAAGGACAAGTGAAAAGGCAACCTATAAGAATAGGAGAAAATATATGCCAGTCATATTTGATAAGAAGTTAATAGCCAGAATATAAAGAATCCTGCAATTCAACAGCAATGACAAAATAATAACCCATTTAAGAAAAGAGCAAAGAAAATGGGTGCAGTGGCTTATGCCTGTAATCCCAGCACTTTGGGAGGCAGATAAGTGAGAATTGCTTGAGGCCAGGCTGGTCTCAAACAGAGGTTACAGCGAACTGTGATCATGCCACTTCATTCCTCCCTGGGCAAGAGAGGGAGACCCTGTCTCTGAAAACAAAAAACAAGAAAATATTGGCAAAGGACTAGAATTGACATTTCTCCAAAGGTATACAAATGACCAAGAAGTACATGAAAAGATGCCCAACATCACTAATCATTAGAGAAATGCAAATCAAACCACAGTGAGGTACCATACCCATTGGGATGGTTACTAGAAAAAAAGATGGCCAGACTTGGTGGCTCATGCCTATAATCCCAATACTTTGGGAGGCCAAGGCACGTGGATCACTTGAGCCCAGTCTGGCCAACATGGCAAAACCCTGTCTCTACTAAAAGTACAAAAATTAGCCAGGTGTGGTGGCGGGCGCCTGTAGTCTCAGCTACTTGGGAGGCTGAGGTACGAGACTCACTTGAACCTGGGAGGCAGAGGTTGCAGTGAGCTAAGAATGTGCCACTGCACTCCAGCCTGGGTGACAGAGCGAGACACAGTCTAATAAGAAATTAACATGTGTCTGCCAATGTGGAGAAATTGGAACCTTTGTGCGCCATTGGCAGGAATGTATAACAGTGCAGCCACTGTGGAAGACAGTATGGTGATTCCCGTAAGAGTTAAAAAGAGAATTACTGTCTGATCCAGCAGCTCCGCTTCTGGGTATATATACAAAATTGAAAGCAGGATCTCAAGCATTTGTATATCCATGTTCATAGCAACACTATTCACAACAGCCGGTAGGTAAAAGTCGCCCAAATGTTCATTGATAAGTGAATGGGTAAACAATGTGATATATACATGCAATAAAACACTATTCAGCCTACAGAGAAGATTAACATGGCCCGCACAAGGATAACACACAAATTCATGAAGTGTTCCGTATTTTTTATTTTAAAAATTAAAAAATATATATTATTCAGCCTCAAGAAGCAAATTCTGATATATGCTACAACATGGATGAACCTTGAGGACACACTAAGTGAAGTAAGCCAGTCACAAAAAGACAAATAGTATATCGTAATGTATCTGGGATAAGTCAACTTCATAGAAACAAAGTAGAGTGGTATTTGCCAGGGGATCCAGGAAGCAGGAAATGGAGAGCAGCATCTACCTATCACATCCTCATCACTGTGTTTAGGTGTAAGGCATACAAAATTAATAGATACAGCACTTGAACTCTGGTGTTAATATTAGAAGTGGTACACTACCACTCTTTTTCTTTTTTTTTTTTTTTTTTGGAGACAGAGTCTTGCTCTGTCGCCCAGGCTGGAGTGCAGTGGCCAGATCTCAGCTCACTGCAAGCTCCGCCTCCCGGGTTCACGCCATTCTCCTGCCTCAGCCTCCAGAGTAGCTGGGACTACAGGCGCCTGCCACCTCGCCCGGCTAGTTTTTGTATTTTTAGTAGAGACGGGGTTTCACCGGGTTAGCCAGGATGGTCTCGATCTCCTGACCTCGTGATCCGCCCGTCTCGGCCTCCCAAAGTGCTGGGATTACAGGCTTGAGCCACAGCGCCCGGCACCACTCTTGTAGTCATCTTCACACCGATATTCCTGATACTTCATTTTCCAAGCATTTGTTTTTAGTAAATAGGTAGTAGCTGTTCTTTATTATTATATAGTACAGTAACCCTTTAAGACCTACATAAGGCTTGGTTCGTACCACTGGACTGTAACTTAAGTTAGTGATTCCTAGCTTAAGTGTGAAAATTAGATTGGAAATAATTGATGTACTGTGGTAATTTAAATAAATGTGATCTGACTCTAGAACCATATACTGAGTTAGTTAGTGTAGGAATGACTCCTTGCTCTTAGGCTTATGGGGCAAAACTCACTTTATGACACATGCAGAATAATTCCAAGGCAACATAGTTACCATTATTCACTATTTATGTGTCAGGTGGCTTTCTGGTCTTATATATGAAGCGTTTTTACTTTAACTGGTTACTTTAATTGGTTATGTTTTACAGGAAGGCTGAAGTTACATTGGATGGAGTTTGGCCAACAGATAAAACATCTCGTTGTTTAATAAAGAGCCCAGATCGCCTTGCTGATATCAACTATGAAGGAAGATTGGAAGCAGTTTCAAGGAAACAGGGAGCTCAATTCAAAGAATACCGGCCTGAAACTGGTTCTTGGGTGTTTAAGGTATAGTCATTTAACCCAGTTCAGACTTTTATAAACTATATTTGGGGTCATAAAACATTTATGTTGGAAGAGATCCTTTCCTAAATTCTATTGATTGATTGATGGGGGTCTTACTTTGTTGCTCAGGCTGGAGTACAATGGTAGGATCATAGCTCCCTGCAGCCTCAAACTCCTGGGCTAAAGCAATCCTTCTGCCTCAGCCTCCCAAGTAGCTGGGACTACAGGCATGAACTACCATGCCTGGCTACTTTTTAAAAATTTTTGTAAAGATGGGATTTCTCAGTGTTGACAAGGCTGATCTCCAACTCCTGGGATCAAGCAATCTTCCCTCCTTGGCCTCCCAGAAGTACTGTGATTACAGGTGTAAGCCACTGCACCCATCCAAATTCTCTTTATTTTTTTAAATTTGGAAAGAGATGTACAGATACATTATGATTCGCTCCAAGCTACAAACCTAGTTAAAATTCAGCAGTAATGAGCTCTTTATAAACTCTGTGGACTCATGATTGAAGTCCTCTACCCACCTCCTATGAGGATTTATAAATACATTTCTAAGGTGTAGTTTTTGTAATGTTTGTTATCATTAGGGACTTCAGTAATTCATCAGGCAGTTTTCTGTTGGATCAACTCTTCCTATGTAATTGTCATTCTTACTTTTAAAGATTTTTGGATATGAAGAGGTTGACTGTCCTTAGATTGTCAACCTTTTTGGATATGAAGAGGTTGACCTTAGATTGTCAACCTTTTTGGATATGAAGAGGTTGACTGTCCAATGATTTCCTCCCATTCTAGGCTGGTTGAATTTAACTTGTTAAAGGCCCTTGTGTAGATAGAGGTAACAGGCAATATATGTCTGTGAAAATCGTCTTTGGATTAAGTTTCCTATATTAATGATTACAGTTTAAGTGACATTTTAATGTATATTATGTAATATTTATTAATTTACTAGTGTGAGCAACTAGTACATACATCAAACGTCTTCTAAATCTTACATAAAAGTGTGATAGGTGACATTTTGCTTCAAATACTTTGATATTTCTTCCTTTTTCTTTCGTTTTTCTTAAGGTAATGCTGCGAGATTGCAAAGGCAGGTATTGTGAAAGCATAATGTTTAAGCTGATTTTGTGGGGTTCCTCTCTTCCTTAGGTCTCCCATTTTTCTAAATACGGCCTTCAGGATTCTGATGAAGAGGAGGAGGAGCATCCATCTAAAACTAGTACAAAGAAGTTGAAGACTGCTCCTTTGCCTCCTGCAGGCCAGACTACCCCCTTGCAGATGGCTCTTAATGGCAAACCTGCACCTCCACCTCAGGTAGAGAAAGGACAGTGAATTTGAATGGAATCCGGGATACCGAAGTTGAAAGCAAGTCATTCAGCTAATACAAAGCTGTTTTATGACCCTTGGAACTTTGAAGAGTACAAACATTGGCAATCACGTTGAAACAAGTACAAGGGAGGGCGTGAGGTCATGCAGGCGTCTGTCTTTTTACTTGAGAGATTTAAAGAATTATCTTGCTGTTTGGATTATTCCTCTACACACTGTCATTTTTAAACCCTTCATTCTCTCATTTGGATTTGCTGAATTCTGTGCTCAGTGATTAACTTAAGATTTGCTCATGTGGGTTCATGCACAGTAAATTCTGCTTTTATGGAATACCTGATGTGCAGTTTAATCTTTTTCTTTACCTCCATGTTTTTTAAAAGTTAAATTAGCTTTCTGAAAGGGTTTTTAATCTCCATTTTTTTCAAGTTGTTTGCATATACTTGGGTAACCTTGTTATTTGTATTTTAATAGTACATAATCTTTATGAAAAATAGTTTTGGAATGTAAATGAATTATTTGGCTTGGGGAGATTAGGGCCTACATTATTTATCACAATTACTATATCATTGATACGGGATTTCTTTGTAAAGCATCCTCTACCTTTCAGCTGCTGAAAGCTAGACCTTTGGGATTTTCCATGCTATAATTCTTATGGCTGCTGAAATGTGTGGTTTTTATGATTTATTAAACAATCTCTTGGGAGGCATTTTTGGAGAATGTGTGTATGTACATGTTTGCGCGTACAGGGTGAGGGGAGGGTATGATAAATGTGGGAAACTGGAAATATATTGACCTCTATGATTATAATCTTTGTAGCATTTAGAATGCCCCTAAGAAATCTCCATTGACAAATGAAATGCTATAAGTAGACTTGGTTTTCCAGTTATCTATATTCATTTTGTCTCATATGCTTTGTATCATCTCCTTCTTTCCTAATTTTTTATAATCTTACATATATATATTTCTTATAAATATATATGTATATTTCTGAGGGAAAGAGTCAGATGGCCTTATTTTCTGTAGTAAAAGTAATATGTAGGATCTTAAAGATACCTCTTTACAGTTGGCCCACCTGAAAAAGAAAAGCTTCATTTATGGACAGACAGGAAAATGTTTGTAATGTTGGCAATCAGTAGTTTCCAAGTTCTTTTTTTTTTTTTGAGATGGAGTCTGGCTCTGTCGCCCAGGCTGGAGTGCAGTGGCCAGATCTCAGCTCACTGCAAGCTCTGCTTCCTGGGTTTACGCCATTCTCCTGCCTCAGCCTCCCAAGTAGCTGGGACTACAGGTGCCCACCACCTCACCCGGCTAGTTTTTTGTATTTTTTAGTAGAGACGGGGTTTCACTGTGTTAGCCAGGATGGTCTCGATCTCCTGACCTTGTGATCCTCCCGTCTTGGCCTTCCAAAGTGCTGGGATTACAGGCTTGAGCCACCGCGCCCGGCCAGTTTCCAGGTTCTTTAATTGCCAGAATAGAAATAGTAGAAAAATAACTATAAACTCCTGTATTGACACTTGTGTATGTGAGAGCTCTTTGAAAAATTGAGCACCCAAAAATATCAGATCAAGGTTCTATCAAAAAGAGGTAGTAAGGATTTTAAATCGGCAAGTAGCTTTTTTTTTTTTTCTTCACTTTTTTTTTCCCTTCAGAAAGAGTCTCACTCTGTCGCCCAGGCTGGAGTGCACTGAAGCAATCTCGGCTCACTGTGGCCTCTGCCTCCCAGGTTCAAGCAGTCTCATTCCTCAGCCTCCCAAGCATCTGGGACTACAGGGCCGCACCACCATGCTCATTTAATTTTTTGTGTTTTTAGTAGAGAGTGGATTTTGCCATGTTGGCCTCAACTCGTGTTGTCTTGAACTCCTGGCCTCAAGTGATCCTCCCACCTTGGCCTCCCAAAGTGCTGGGATTATAGGCGTGAATTACCACACCTAGCCTGAAATGAGCAAGTAGCTTGGACTGAGGAAGTGGAAATGGGCTTTAACCTTTTGGTTGGGAAGAGCAGAAATGAGAGAAATGGATAGAGGTATTTACATATCCAGACTTAGGTTTTGTTTATTTGTATTATTTTCGAAGGCCTTGAGCTTGGTATGTTGGGGCAGAAATGTAGGACTCTAGAGAATTCTTTCATATTTATTGCTCACTGACCCAAGTGAGGCAGATGGGAAATGCCAGTGGGTTTGTTATTAGCACCAAAGACCCTGCATTTTACTTGGCATGGGGAAACTACTTGTGCCATTTGAGTAAACTGGAAACAGCAGTCTTCTCAGCTCTATGTCAAGATGACTGCATACTGTCACCCCTTAAAGAAGTTGATTGTACAACTTCATCTTATTTTTTTCATGTGGGAGAAAGGCCTGTTTCTTTAGGTATTTAGGAAGATGTGTATTTTTCTTTAATGGTCACATTTATTCCATTACCTTTTATATAATATCGTCAGTCCCTGTTTCCAGTTGGTTCTTAAGCCTCACTTTTGCTCTTAAAAAAAGCAAGTAAGTCTAAGCAACCAGAAAACATAAAGGTAACTACATTTTCATGTGATCTTCTCTCCTGTACCTTTTAGGTTAGTGAAAATGTTGGTTGGCAGATAAACCTTAGTCACACAGATGAATTAAGGTAGTTGCAGAGTGTTTTGTTCTGTGGTTAGAACATTAGTTTCAAAATCATGGTCTGGGATCCAATTTCCACCTGGCTGCATCAATGCCTTGGTAAGCTTGACTTAGATACCACAGATTTGGCATGGGGCTCAGGCATATTTATAGTGTAGTGCTTCTCCCCAGGTGGTTGAAATGTGCAATCAGGTTTCAAAACTGTGTTGAAAGACCTCAGGCCTTTGGCACTCGGATACTACGTGGTAGGTTTTTAGCTCAGCCTTCTAACTGAAGAGTGACTTGTGTTCAGTAACATCAAGACAGGCTAATTGGCTTGCTCAGGAACAGTATTGTTAACTAAGTGAATCCATTCAAATAAGTTAATAACTTTTTTTTTCCCTGAGGCAAAGTTTTCCTATGTTCCTAAGGCTGGTTGAACTCTTGGGGATCAAGCAATCCTTCCCACCTCAGCCTCCCAACTAGCTAGGACTGCAGGTGCATGCCATCATGCCAGCTAATTTATTTATTTATTTTTTTAGAGACAGGATCTTGCTAGGTTGCCCAGGCTGTTCTCGGATTCTTGACCAAATGAGTATCCTGCCTTGGCCTCCCAATATGATGGGATTATAGACCCGGAGCCACAGTGCCCTGCCTAAATAAGTTTTAAACTTTTTTAAAGGAAAAAGTGATTATATTTTGTGGAGAGGGTGTCTCAGTATGTTGCCTGTGCTGGTCTTGAACTTCTAGGCTCAAGTGATCTGCCCCAGCCTTGCAAAGTGCTGGGATTACAAGTATAAGCCACCACGTCCAGCCGAAAACATTCTTTACAGTTAGAAAACTAGTTCTTTTTGAGACAGGCAACAATAGTAGTTATATTGGATGAAACTGTTTACCTGAGAGGACAGTATGAAATATTTAAATGCCTGTTTGACCTTGAACTTGTCATTCACTGTTGAATGAGGGTGTCTTGATATATCTTACTTTTCCTACTGAATTAAGCAATGCTGTATCTTTAGGTATTGGCAGCCTTGTTTGAATGAGGAACAGTCTTTTGAGATATCTCAAGTCATTAAAGGTTTCAGTTTTGAAACCTTACCCTCCATATATTTAGAGAATCATTTTACATATATAATCTGTGCAGTTAGTATTTGTAATGGGCCATGCCATTATTTGGAAATAAATATGATGCTGCCTTCAAGAGATTAACTGTAGGAAAGGGAGGGTTAAAATGGTGTCCTAGTTGACTGCTTCTTCCTGTATGCCTTCCTTTTCCATAGACCTCCCAGTAGGCTTTCTCTTCCCTTTCCTCAGTTACCTCTGAGCCATCTTTTTTTTTTTTTTTTTTTTAGTACACTTTTCTTTTCAGGACTGGCCTAAAAAGGGTACCTGATCTGCCAAGATATCCAGGAAAATAAGTACATAGACAGCTTTGGGGAGTTTGTTGCAATTACTTAGATATACTTTAACAAAATTTACCTAGAAGGTATTCTAGGCACTTAACCATAGTTTCATAGTAATTCCCTTCCCCCTTGTCCACTTATTAGATATCTTGTAGCTTTGAAGTCTGTTTGTGTGAATAGAGTAAATAAAAACTTGATCTTTAGCATTCTTCATAAACATACTATAAGTCCCTTAGGTCTCTAATCTAGTTATTTAATGAAATCCTCTCATTTTATCTGAAACAGTGTTCACGGTAAGTATCTCTTGATATTAGCAGTATTTGGTGAATAGTGTAGTAAATTGGAACCACTCTTCCCCTCCTCGTTTTTTCTTTCCTCCCACTCCTCTTCTTATCTTTTTATAGTTTACTGCTTTCTCTACCATGTGCCAAGCACTGCATTAGGTAGTAGAAATAAGTAAATAAGTGTTGAACTTAGTGATGTGCTAGACACAGGAAACAGTAAGCCATAAACCATTTTATCAAGCCTTCACAATCTGTTGAGCCAAATATATATGTACTTATGAAGTAGGAGTTTTCCCACAGTTCTTAAAATTTATTTATTTTATATATATATATATATATATATGTTTTGAGACAGAGTCTCACCTTGTTGCCCAGGCTGGAGTGCAGTGGCATGATCTTGGCTCACTGCAACCTCCACCTACTGGCGTCAAGCAGTTTTCCTGCCTCAGCCTCCCGAGTAGCGGGGATTACAGGCATGTACCACCATGCCCAGCTAATTTTTGTATTTTGAGTAGAGACGGGGTTTCACCATGTTGGCCAGGCTTGTCTCGAACTCCTGACCTCAGTTGATCTACCCGCTCTGGCCTCCCAAAGTGCTAGGACTACAGACGTGAGCCACCGCACCCAGCCTATTTTGTTTATTTATTTATTTATTTTTTGAGATGAAGTTTTACTCTCAACCAGGCTGAAGTGCAATGGCACAATCTCGGCTCACTGCAGCCTCCACCTCTCAGGTTCAAGCAATTCTCCTGCCTCAGCCTCCTAAGTAAGTGGGAGTACAAGCAAGCACCTGCCACCACACATGGCTAATTTTTGTATTTTTAGTAGAGACAGGGTTTCTTCATGTTGGCCAGGCTGGTCTCGAACTCCTGATCTCAGGCGATCCACTCACCTCAGCCTCCCAAAGTGCTGGGATTACAGGCGTGAACCACCGTGCCCAGCCACTGTTCTTAAAGTTTAATGGGAGCCCTGGGTTTTATAACGACCAGGGCTTTTCCTCCTTCGGGATTTTTTTGTTTGTTTGTTTGTTTGAGACAAGAGTCTCATTCTGTTGCCCAGGCTGGAGTGCAGTGGCACAATCTTTGCTCGTTACAACCTCTGCTGCCTCCTGAGTAGCTGGAATTACAGGCATGTACCACTACATCGGCTAATTTTTGTATTTTTAGTAGAGACGGTTTCACCACCATGTTGGCCAGACTGGTCTTGAACTCCTGACCTCCAGTGATCTGCCCATCTTGGCCTCCCAGAGTGCTGGGATTATAAGCTTGAGCCATCACACCCGGTCTAGAATTTTTTTTGGTTTGAAAATATTTCAAATATTGGCTTAGTCATTTGCTAACATTTTAGGATATAGGTAGTTGAATTTGTATTGTACCAATTAATTTACAGTGTGTTTCAGCTTTGAGTGTTTACCCTTTTAAATCATAGACTGTCATAGTTGTCTTTGAAACTGCTTACTAAATGTAAATATAACTCTTGACATTTTTAAACATAAAGAGATTCTTCCCAGATTAAAATTGTTCCTAATATTATTACTTTGTTTTTTGGAAGAGTAGATAGTGCTCGTGTCTTACGTGGTACTGCATAAGTAGAGCCCAGCTAACCTTAGGATTCAGTAACCCAAAAGTTAAGTTCCAGACCCAAGATTGTGTTGACTAGAAATTTATTTCTAAATGTTTTTAAGAAAAAGCAAAGTTACTGGCAACTTTGATATTTGTACCTTTTGTTCTCTTTTTCCAGTGGCTTCTGGCTACAAGGCAGTGTTAGGAAAAGGTGACCCTGTGTAAATCAGAAAATTATAGTTGCTAGCTAGATCAAGTAAAGCATAATCTTTGTCTCTAAAGACCACCATTTGTTTCACTATGGGTGCGGGTTTAGGTCCCAGACACCAGGTCATAATATTAGAATGGGATGATTACATGAATCCTTATTTGGATCAGAGTACTTTTATAAGGGTTATTTTGGGGTAATTGATTTTAAATCACTCTAGCAAATCTGCTGCCTTACCTCACCATAGAATGGGCCAAATCTAATAATTGCTATATCATATTCTGAATAAAGTAAATCTGATTTAGAATCTCTTTGTCTGTTTGGTGTAATTTAATGCTGCTTTCCTGATCTTTCTGCTGTCTACAGAGCCAGAGCCCAGAGGTGGAGCAGTTAGGGAGGGTTGTGGAACTGGACAGTGACATGGTAGATATCACCCAGGAGCCAATTTTGGATACCATGTTAGAAGAGAGCATGCCTGAGGATCAGGAACCTGTGTCTGCCTCAACACATATTGCATCTTCACTGGGAATTAATCCACATGTCTTACAGGTGACGTCCTAACCCACCTTTTTTACGACAGAAAGCCAAACTAATATTTTATCTCCATTGCATAGGATCAGGTCTCTTCCTTGGTTATTAAGACCATTGAGTGCTCACTGTAATGGGGAAAAAAAATACAAGAATATGGCCAATGTCTGGGCCTCATTCTCTTATTCAAGGAGAGAAGGCTATATTGAGAACTAGTAGATAGGGCTTCTGGTTTTAACTGCATTAGAATCCAGAGTCCTAGTTCCAATCCCAATTTTGTTGTGTTTTGTTTTTGAGACAGTTTTTTCGCTCTGTCACCCAGGCTGGAGTGGAGTGGTGCAATATCGTTTTACTGCAACCTCCACCTCCTGAGTTCAAGTGATTCCCCTGCCCCAGCCTCCCAAGTAGCTGAGATTACAGGCATGTACCACCACCACATCTGACTAATTTTTTTTTTTTTTTTTTGTATTTTTAGTAGAGATGGGGTTTCACCATGTTGGTCAGTTTGGTCTCAAACTCCTGACCTCAGGTGATCTGACCACGTTGGCCTTCCAGAGTGCTAGGATTACAGGCATGAGCCACTGAGCCCCGCCCCAATCTCAATTTTGTAACTATTACTTTGTGACTTTAGGCAAGTCATTTAACATGTGTGAGTACTGATTTTTCTCTGTAAAATGTTTGTCTACATCACAGGGTACTTTTAAGACTCTGTATGTGCTCTACAAAATTTAAAAATTTTAATACCTGGTAGCACAGGTTTGTTAAACTATGTCTTTACTTCCCTTTATCCCAATGTCTTTTGGCATATTGTGTGTTTAACCTTTAGCTTATGTTTGACTTTAAAATTATTTTATCAGCAAACATAACAGCTGCTGTGTGCCAGGCTCTGGTGAGACGCTATAGATAGAAGTATTATATGAATTCTGCCTTTCAAGCACATACAATGTAATGGGGTCCATCCATCACACAAATATACTAGCTCTGTACACAGCCTTGAGGAGGAGCAATATTTTTGGTTGTTGTAAACTGCATTTTTTTGGTATTGCCTTTTGATTCTGGGAAGCACATTCATTCTATAGATACTGCCTTTTTAGATCATGAAAGCATCATTGCTTACTGATGAAGAAGATGTAGATATGGCACTGGATCAACGCTTCAGTCGCCTTCCTTCCAAAGCAGATAATTCTCAAGAAATCTGTTCTCCCAGACTCCCCATTTCAGCATCCCACTCATCGAAAACTCGTTCACTAGGTACAGTATAAAAGATGCTATTTTACAAGAAAGATATACAGTCATCAAATCCTGCTTTTCACTTTTCTTCTTCTCACCCAAGTGGACTTCTCTAGCAAATATCTGCCAGACAGCTATACCTGTGACATAAGGATGCTAAGAGAAATTGTACTCATAAGTATTCATTAAGAGTAGCCAGGTTTTTTGTTTTTAGAGACAGGGTCTCTCTCTCTGTTGCACAGACTGAGAGTGCAGTTATGCAGTCGTGCTCACTGCAGCCTTGAACTCTTGGGCTCAAGCAGTCTTCCTGTCTCAGCCTCCTGAGTAGCTAGGACTACAGGCATATACCACCACTGAACTAATTATTTTTTTAAATGTTTGTAGAGATGGATCTTGCTATCTTGCCCAGGCTGGTCTTGAACTTCTGGCCTCAAGTGATCATCCTGCCTCAGCCTCCCAAAGTGCTGAGATTACAGGTATGCGTCATTGCACCTGGCAGGAGTGGCTGGTTTTTAAGAACTGTAATTACTTCTGTTTGTGCAGATGCAGAAGTGTATGGAGGAAAAAAGCATTTGTGCTTTGTTTAGGTTCATGTTTTTGTTTGCTTATGATTGTGAATTAGATAGTAAGTTCTGACTTCCCAATTTTTATAACGTTACTTAGAGAGTTCAGCAAGTTGTCCTGCACTGTACTCTTTTTGTGCAGTCCTAACAGCACTGTCCTACTGTCTTATAGGGACAAGTATATGTCCCTATTCTCATAATGCACAGAGCACATCAGATTTTTACATTTTGCTAAACCTTTTTAAATTCCCAGGGAAGTGGTTACATATTTGATTTTAAAGTTTTTTCTTTTCTAGTGGCCTTGTAACTATGTGGGATTGGAAATAAAGTTTTAATATCAGCAAAAAACTTAAGCAGATGTAGTTTCAACATATTTGGAAAGCCAGAGGAACTGGCAGAAAAACATTTGTTTGGCCGGGTGCGGTGGCTCAAGCCTGTAATCCCAGCACTTTGGGAGGCCAAGACGGGCGGATCACGAGGTCAGGAGATCGAGATCATCCTGGCTAACACGGTGAAACCCCGTCTCTACTAAAAAATACAAAAAACTAGCCGGGCGAGGTGGCGGGCACCTGTAGTCCCAGCTTACTCGGGAGGCTGAGGCAGGAGAATAGCGTAAACCCGGGAGGTGGAGCTTACAGTGAGCTGAAATCCGGCCACTGCACTCCAGCCCGGGCGACAGAGCGAGACTCCGTCTCAAAAAAAAAAAAAAAAGAAAAGAAAAGAAAAACATTTGTTTATATTGCCTTAAAAACTAAATATTTTTCAATTCTTTTGAGTTCCCTTATTATCAACTTTGCTTTTTAAAAGTATTTTTAACTTCCCTTTGGTATAGAGGAAAGAAAGAAAATATTTTAACCAATAAAGTATCAAACATTCTTAATAACCTTTTCCATAATGGATACTAAATCTGATACTTCAGTAACTCTTAACTCCGTGCTTTAGACAAAAGCCATGTAAAATTGGGAAACAGGCACTGGTAATAAGAACTGTCCTTCAGCGGGGCACAGTGACTCATGCCTATAATCCTAGCGCTTTAGGAGGCTGAGGAAGGAGTATGACTTGTGGCTAGGATTTGGAGAGCAGCCTGGGCAACATAGCAAGACTCCATCTGTATGATAGCTAGCTAGCTAGATAAAAATTTAAATGTTAGAAAAAAATTTTTTAAGAACTGTCCTTCAGAAGGTCACACGTGCAATTGTAAGATACCTAGTGTGTTCTTATTTCATTGACTATAGCTAAGAGTGGAATAGGAATTTGAGTTTTGATCATACTTTTATATGTCCTAAGAAATTGTTACCTTTAGGATTCTGATAAGGGCGTGAGCAGTGGTGCGAGACTTACCTTGGCTTATCTCCTAGTCCTGTCACTTTGTGGATTTGGACAAGTTACTTCTCTGAGCTCAGTTTTCTCATGTATACAATAGGAATGATAGTAATGCTAATCATTTAAAAGTTTTTGAGGCCAAGCGCAGTGGCTCATCCCTGTAATCCCAGCACTCTGGGAGGCCGAGGCAGGTGGATCACGAGGTCAGGAGTTCAAGACCAGCCTGGCCTAGATGGTGAAACTCAGTCTCCACTAAAAATACAGAAAAATTAGCCAAGTGTGGTGGCGGGTGCCTGTAATCCCAGCTCCTCAGGAGGCTGAGGCAGAGAATTGCTTGAACCCAGGAGGCAGAGGTTGCAATGAGCCGAGATCATGCCGCTGCACTCCAGCCAGGGCTACAGGGTGAGATTCTGTCTCCTGAAAAAAAGTTTTTGAAGAGTGAAATGAAATAACATACACAAATGGCTTATACAGAGTCTGCTGCATATTTTTATTTTTATTTTTATTTATTTATTAATTTTTTTGAGACGGAGTCTCGCTCTGAGGCCCAGGCTGGAGTGCAGTGGCCGGATCTCAGCTCACTGCAAGCTCCGCCTCCCGGGTTTACGCCATTCTCCTGACTCAGCCTCCCGAGTAGCTGGGACTACAGGTGCCCGCCACCTCGCCCGTCTAGTTTTTTGTATTTTTTAGTAGAGACGGGGTTTCACCGTGTTAGCCAGGATGGTCTTGATCTCCTGACCTCGTGATCCGCCCGTCTCGGCCTCCCAAAGTGCTGGGATTACAGGCTTGAGCCACCGCGCCCGGCCTGCATATTTTTAAACAGTATTAATAGTGTTGTTGCTTTTATTATTGTTGTAGATGTCATCATCATCATCATTAGAATCTTGTCCTGATTTCCTAGTTCAAAGAGTAATTTTTGCAAAATCTGACTTAGCCTGGTTCTGGTCATCCACATCTGATATAAGTAGTTTGATAAAACGTCAAATGATTTCAACCTCACTGATTTTTGTTATTGTCCAGGAAACAATAGCTTGTGTTTTGTAATAGTCTTTCTCCCCTTCATTCCCTCTTCATTTCAGTTGGTGGGTTACTACAATCAAAATTTACAAGTGGAGCTTTTCTTTCACCAAGTGCCTCTGTGCAAGAATGTGGTACTCCCAGAACAGCATCTTTAATGAATATCCCATCCACATCCTGTTGGTCTGTTCCTCCACCCCTGACTTCCGTGTTCACAATACCCAGCCCAGCCTCTGAGGTTCCGTTGAAAACAGTGGGTACACGTAGGCAACTAGGCCTAGTCCCTCGTGAAAAGTCTGTCACCTATGGCAAGGGAAAACTCTTGATGGACATGGCCCTATTCATGGGACGCTCATTTCGTGTTGGTTGGGGTCCCAACTGGACTCTTGCTAATAGTGGAGAACAGCTGAATGGCTCTCATGAACTAGAAAATCATCAGATTGCTGATTCTATGGAGTTTGGATTCCTGCCCAATCCAGTAGCTGTTAAATCGTGAGTCACATTTCTTGATGCTTTTTGAGAAAGACAACATGATAGGTGAAAAAAACTATTCATTATCAGGAGGTTAGGGCCCTGCTTTGTCATCTTTCTAGATACAGTCTTAGAGAGTATGTGTATTTTTTTTTTTCTTTTTTTTTTTATGAGACGGAGTTTTGCTCTATTGCCCAGGCTGGAGCGCAGTGGCACAATCTCAGCTCGCTGCAACCTCTGCCTTCCGATCTCAAGCTCTTCTCCTGCCTCAGCCTCCTGTTAAGCTGGGATTACAGGTACATGCCACCACACCCAGCTAATTTTTGTATTTTTAGTAGAGACGCAGTTTCACCATATTGGCCAGGCTGGCCTTGAACTCCTGACCTCAGGTGATCCACCCGCCTTAGCCTCCCAAAGTGCTGGGATTACAGGTGAGAGCCACTGCACCTGGCCCAATTTTAAATAGTAGAAGATAATTGTGTAATTATACATAAATGATTAATAAGATGACTGTTTTGTACCATCAGATTATGAAGAGTATATAATATTTACCTAATGGCTAAACTTTAGTTGGAAAAGTAACAGACCCAAAGCTAATACTGCAATATTCCTTTGGTTTTCAGCCTTTTTATTGAATTAGCCGTTTTTTTTTCTGAGTTTTTGCTTAAAAATTAGTGATTTCTTCATATACAAATGATATTCTCAACTAACCACATTTCCTGTGTCTTTCATAAAGTAGGTGTATGAACCGTGGAGAATCCATGTATAAGTATTTGGACATTCTGTATATATATATATGTATGTTATAGTCTATTCATATATAGTTATATGTTTCTCTACCTTCCCGATTAACAAGTGCATATATGTGGGTATAGTTCTGCCTATACTTTATATATATAATAAATATATATGCCTTACAGATAATATATAAATTTTTCTGGTAGCTGTCAGGCAGTATGTATACCGTGTCCTGTGTAAAATATGTGACATTTTCATATTTACTTTTTATAATTATAACAAATTATGTCATCTTTACAACAGATTAAATTAAGGTGATCACCTATTATCCTTCATATTTATTTATGTATTTTTGAGACAGTGTCTCACTTGTCACCCAGGCTGGAGTGCAGGTGCATAAGTCTCCACTTCCTGGGCTTAAGTGATCTTCCCACCTCGGCTCCCCAAGTAACTGGGACTACAGGTGCACACCAACATGCTTGACTAATTTTTTGTATTTTTTGTAGGGATGGGGTTTCACCATGTTTCCTGAGCTCAAGTGATTGCCCTACCTTGGCCTCCCAAAGTGCTGAGATTACAGGCATGAGCCACCCTGCCCAGACTATCCTTCATTTTTAAAGTTGACTTTGAAAACATAAAAAACAACAATGTCTCTTGAACTTCATAATTAAGAATGTTGATCCTAAACTTAGTTATTCTAGGTTAAGCATTATCTTGTGAATTTTGAAGGTTATTAGTATCAGTCTTGAAAATTGCATCAACAGACCAGGTACAGTGGCTCACGCCTGTCATCCCAGCACTTTGGGAGACCAAGGTTAGGGCAGGGTAGACCAAGGTGGATCACTTGAGGTCAGGAGTTCGAGACCAGCCTGGCCAACATGGTGAAACCCCGTCTCTACTAAAATTACAAAAAGCAGCCGGGCATGATGGTGCACATTTGTAATCCCAGCTACTTGGGAGGCTGAGGCAGGAGAATCGCTTGAAGCCAGGAGGCAGAGGTTGTAGTAGCCGAGATCATGCCACTTCATTCTAGCCTCAGTGACAGTGTGAGACTCCATCTCAAAAAAAATGAATAAATAAATGGAACAAGCCCAGCTTAGCTATATATATGCTCATTGTAATTTAGAATCAGTTCTTTAGTATCTATAAGCTTAGCCTTACGACTTTTGATACCCAAGTATAATTTGAGAAACAGGTATCTCACAATAACTTTTGACCCTTGAGTTTTACCCAGTTGGAAATCTGTTAGGATTTGCATGCTTGTTATAACCTGGCCTAAGAAGCCTTTGTGTTCTGAATGCATTAATCAGATTTTTTTCCGCCAGTATATAGCAGATAAGTTCAGTATAGTTTAAGGAACAAAATTTCTTTAAAACCACAGTGAAATGTTTGCATTCTGTTTGTAACCATAAAAAGAAACAGTGGTTTGGTTGAAGTGAAATCTTAGCTTCTGTCTTAGGTTCATTTTCTATTCTATTCTTCATTTGCTCTTGTAGCCTAACTGAGTCCGCATTCAAAGTTCACTTAGAAAAACTCAGTTTGAGACAAAGGAAGCCAGATGAAGACATGAAATTATATCAGACACCTCTAGAGCTCAAATTAAAACACAGCACTGTCCATGTGGATGAACTGTGCCCTCTCATTGTCCCCAATCTGGGAGTTGCTGTCATTCATGACTATGCAGATTGGGTTAAAGAAACATCAGGAGACTTACCAGAAGCACAAAGTGAGTATACATTATGTTTTTAATCTTTGATGTCCCAGTAATAGGGGTGGTAGTGTACACGGGAGTTCTTGATAACAGTCTAGTAGGCAAATGCCTGTGCTTGTCATTTTCTGAGGCTGAGTTTAAGCAGATTCCCAAGCAAGAAGAAATTGTCACTATATTCTTGTCACTTTGTTCTTTTACTCATTAATGTACAAATTCTTCCACAAGGAATTGTAGCCAGTCAAATCTTTGGATTTATAAAATTGCATTTCTTACCCAATCCAGAGAACATAGGGGGAGAGATACAGTCCTTCTTGTTTTTCTTTTCTTTTCTTTTTTTGTTTGAGACAGAGTCTCACTCTGTCACTGTAGCTGGGACAACAGGCACGCGCCACCACGCCCAGCTGATTTTTGTTTTCTTAGTAGAGATGAGGTTTCACCATGTTGGCCAGGATTGTCTCCATCTCTTGACCTCATGATCTGCCCGCCTTGGCCTCCCAAAGTGCTGGGATTACAGGCGTGAGCGCCTGGCCCCTTCTTGCTTTTCTAAATCCTATCCATTCTTCCATGTCCAGCTCGAGTACTGTTGGTCTTCTCAACAACTTTGTTGTATTTCCTCTTCTTGGCTTCTCTCATGACTACCTTTCTCCCCTATCATGACCATGTTTTTCTGAATCAATACTTTGATAAAGGGGTTCTCTAATTTGTTAATATTTCAAACAATAGAAAAATCATTCTGTTAATATTTCAAACCGTAGAAAAATCGTTTTGTTTTGCACATCACCTTTATTGAAAATGGGCTGTTTTAGAATGTCCTGTGCCACACATTTTGGGATTTGTTTATATTCCTTCAGTTCTTTGTATTTACTTAATCGTCTCATTGTCTTTTCAAATGTGTAAGTTATTTTACCAGTGCATACTTGTAAGTGGCTTAAATGATAAACAGTGCTTTTGTAAATTGATTTTTATAGATAGAATTCGATCAAAGTAGACATAATCTGAGATGACATTAGCCATAATTAGGCTTGGGGAACCTATTTAACGGTTACATTTGTTACGTAAGTATCACAGAAACATGATGTTTTTTTTTATACCATGTACTTCTGGAAATTTTAAGATGAAGCTGAGTGAGGTAGAGACAGATTCAGGGTAATCAACTTGAGTGGTTGTTTGAGATGTTTGTTAATTTATGTATTTTTAACATCACAGTTAGAAGGATGCCCTCTGCGAAGTTGTTGTAAGGCTTTGTCTCATAACATTGTTTTTCTCTTCCTGCCTCAGTTGTGAAGCACTGGAGCCTGACATGGACACTATGTGAAGCCCTATGGGGCCACCTGAAGGAGCTTGACAGCCAGCTAAATGAACCCTGTGAATACATTCAAATTCTAGAGCGAAGAAGAGCTTTCTCCCGCTGGCTATCCTGTACTGCCACACCTCAGATTGAAGAGGAAGTCTCCCTAACCCATAAAAGCAGCCCTGTGGAGGCTGTATTCAGCTACCTTACAGGCAAAAGGATCAGTGAGGCCTGCTCTCTGGCCCAGCAGTCAGGTGGGGAAGGATTATGGTCCTTCTCTGCGGCCCTTTCGCCTTCCTACTCATTGCCTCCTTCCCGTCCCCCCTGATTGTGCATTTCCCTTTGACTGCTAGTCTATGAGTGTTAATTGTGGACTTCCCAGGAAGATTGCTGGTTCCTGTGGAATATGTAATGTAACATAAAATTTAAATGTTAATCAAGTAAACAATGTTTAAGGTCCTAAACAGAGAATTAGAAGACATACTTCAGCTGGGCACAGTGGCTCATGCCTATAATTCCAGCACTGTGGGAGGCCAAGTGGAGTGGATCACACCTACCTATTCCTGTAGAATAGGAACCATGACGGTTTTTTGTGGGTTTTTTTTTTTTTTTTCTTTTGAGAGAGTTTCTTGTTGCCCAGGCTAGAGTACAGTGATGCCATCTCGGCTCACTGCAACCTCCTCCTCCCGGGTTTAAGTGATTCTCCTGCTTCAGCCTCCCAAGTAACTGAGATTACAGGTGCCTGCTATCACGCCCGGCTAATTTTTGTATTTTAGTAGAGACAGGGTTTCACCATGTTGGTCAGGCTGGTCTCGAACTCTTGACCTCAGGTGATCCACGTTTGCCTTCCAAAGGGCTGGAATTACAGGTGTGAGCCACTGTGCCCAGCCGAACTGTGTCTTCTAATTCATTTTTTTTAGGACCTTAAACATTGTTTACTTGATTAAAATTTAAATTTTGGCCGGGCGCGGTGGCTCACGCCTGTAATCCCAGCACTTTGGGAGGCTGAGGCGGGCGGATCACAAGGTCAGGAGATCGAGACCACGGTGAAACCCGTCTCTACTAAAAATACAAAAAATGAGCTGGGTGTGGTGGCGGGCGCCTGTAGTCCCAGCTACTCAGGAGGCTGAGACAGGAGAATGGCGTGAACCCGGGAGGCGGAGCTTGCAGTGAGCTGAGGTCGCGCCACTGCACTCCAGCCTGGGTGACAGAGCAAGAGACTGTCTCAAAAAATAAATAAATAAATAAATAAAATAAAATTTAAATTTTATGTTACATTTGTAGTAAAACTGGAAAACATAGATAAGCTATAAATAAAAATCAACTATAAGCAGTACTCTGAATTGCTCTAAAATACGTTCTGTATCAATTCACTTCATTCAAATAAATACATAGAAGTTGAATTTCTGGATTGAGGTACTCACTGGGTGTTTAAAAGGAATTTGTATGCATATATTTACTTTTTAAAGTTCCGTTTCACTAATGAGGCAATTCAACAGGTGTTTAATGACTGCCTAGATATAAATCTTTTTTTTTTTTTTTTCTTTTTTTTTTTAAGACAGAGTTTGTCTCTGTGTCACCTGGGCTGCTGGAGTGCAGTGGAGTGCAGTGGAATGATCTCAGCTCACTGCAACCTCCACCTCCTGGGTTCAAGCAATTCTTCTGCCTCAGCCTCCTGAGTTGCTGGGATTACAGGTGCCTGCCATTATGCCCGGCTAGTTTTTTTTTTTTTTTTTTTTTTTCTTTTTTGGTAGAGACACGGTTTCACCATGTTGGCCAGGCTGGTCTCAAATTCCTGACTTCCAGTGATCCATCCACTTTGGCCTCCCGACTGCTGGGATTACAGGTGTGAGCCACTGTGTCTGGCCATAAGTCTTGATAAGAATACAGGATGGCATACTCAGCTTAATCTAATATGATTAGATCCTTATTCAAACCTTGATTGTTGGAACCTCATTTATCCAAAGCCAACTAATTGGAGCCATCGACTGGATTTATTTTGAAGGGTTTGGCCAGTTTGGGGATTATAAAGAACAAATCACAGGAAAAGCCAGAATCAGTAAGGTATATAAAGGGCTTGTTGCATTCCACTATCACTACACATTAACCTCGTATCTTTCTTTTTTTTCTTTTATTTTTATTTTTTAAATAGAGATGGGGTCTATTTGTTGACCAGGCTGGTCTCAAACTCCTGGCCTCCTTCCTCAGCCTCCCAAAGTGCTGGGATTAGAGGCATGAGCCACCACATCCAGCCTCAGTCTGGTACTTTTATGGTCTTTCTGCATTTGTACAGTGAGAATTTATCTTTGGGATTGATCTTCTATGAACTCATAATCATTATGAATCATTTAAAAAAGGTTATGCTCACCAGGACACCAACATGTAATAGGAAAGGAAATGCCAAAAGTCAGATTCTTAGGTCTATTCATTCATAAACTCCACTTTCTTCCTTTTTATTTTGACGCAAAGGCTAAACCTCTGGTAAAGGTACTGCTTTTTAGGTTACTAAAGCTTTTGCTTTACTACTCCCCCCTCTGTTTTTTTGGGTTTTTTGTTTGTTTGTTTGTTTTGTTTTGTTTTGCAAGACAGAGTCTTGCTGTGTCCCCCAGGATGGAGTGTAGTGGCATAATCTCAGCTCACTACAACCTTCACCTCCTGGGTTCAAGCGATTCTCCTGCCTCAGCCTCCTGAGTAGCTGGGATTAACAGGTATGTGCCACCACACCCGGCTAATTTTTGTATTTTTAGTAGAGATGCCATTTCGTCATGTTGGCCAGGCTGGTCTCGAACTCCTGACCTCAGGTGATCTGCCTGCCTCAGCCTCCCAAAGTGCTGGGATTACAGGCGTGAACCACTGCTTCCAGCCTTTTTTTTTCCTTTCCACCCCACCCCGCCCCCAGACAGAGTCTTGGTATCACCCAGGCTGGAGTGCAATGGTGCAATCTCTGCTTACTGCATCTTCTGCCTTTTGGGTTCAAGTGATTCTCATGTCTCAGCCTCTTGAGTAGCAGGGACTCCAGTCACGTGCCACCACACCAGGCTAATTTTTGTATTTTTAGTAGAGACAAGGTTTCACTATGTTGGCCAGGTTGGTCTTGAACTCCTGACCCCAAGTAATCTGCCCACCTTGGCTTCCCAGAGCACTGGGATTACAGGTGTGAGCCACCATGCCCAGTGTTTTCCTTCATTTTTCCTTTTTATGGTTAAGATGGAGTCTCGCTCTTGTTGCCCAGGTTGGAGTGCAATGGTGCAATTTTGGCTCACTGCAACCTCCACCTCATGGGTTCAAGCGATTCTCTCACCATGTTGGTCAGGCTGGTCTCAGACTCCTGACCTCAAGCAATCCACCTACCTTGGCCTTCCAAAGTGCTGGGATTACAAGCATGAGCCACCACGTCGGGCTCTTTTCCTCCATTTTGTAGCTGAGGTGTCTTGCCTAGTATCACAGAAGTAGTGATAGATCTGTTGTTGATTTCTATATGTTGCTCAGTCTGTATGTAATTTAGGTTAAACCACTTTGCAAATTTTCTATCCAAGCAGAAAATGGTAAGTTTTTGATCAATATTTTGGCACTACTGTAGAAAGCAGTTACCAATTTTAAGTCCTCCCTTCTGAAGCCTGGAAGAAATAAAGATAATGCCCCCAAGTGTTTGACCAAGTCCATAAACCCTTAGTAATAACCAAAAAACTTCCATTTCTCTTATAGGTGATCATCGTCTGGCTCTTCTTTTATCTCAGTTTGTGGGTAGCCAGTCAGTCCGGGAGCTGCTCACCATGCAATTGGTGGATTGGCATCAGCTCCAAGCTGACTGCTTCATCCAGGATGAGAGACTGCGCATCTTTGCTCTGTTGGCTGGAAAACCGGTATCTTCTACTTTTACCATAATATCTCACATCAGCTTTTTCATAAATTGAAGCTGGTTTGAGGTTGAGGCAAGGAGTGATCTTTGTAAATTATGCACAGTTACACAAAATGTGTTACACATTGGCCAATTTGTTTTCAAATTATAAAGGCAGGCATGCACACTATTTTAAAACTCTAGTTGTATAGAAATTAAAATGTTAAAATGTATCATATCCCATATCATATAGCAGTAAACAACATAAATAATTTATCTTCCCAGAAATACTCTATTTTAGTTAATTAATTTTTTCGAGACAAGGTCTGGCTCTGTTGCCTAGGCAGGAGTACTGTGGGGTGATCTTGGCTCACTGCATCCTCCATCTCCTAAGTCCAAGTGATCTCTCACCTGAGCTTCCCAAGTAGCTGGGACTACAGGCACATGCCACCATATACAGCTAATTTTTAAGTCTACATCCACATATATGTTGTTCCTGTTTACATGTTTGTATATACAGATGAAATATACAAAGCGTTCTGTGATTATTTTTATTTTTTTCATTTAAAAAAGAATTTATAGCGATAGGGTCTCAATATGTTGCCTAGGCTCGTCTTGAACTCCTGGCCTAAAGGGATCCTGCCACCTAGGTCTCCCAAAGTGTTGAGATTACAGGCATGAGCCACTACACCAGCCCTGCAGCTTTCTTTTGAGACAGAGTCTTGCTCTGTTGCCCAGGTTGGAGTGCAGTGGCGCTATCTCAGCTCACTGCAAGCTCCGCCTCCCAGGTTCACATCATTCTCCTGCCTCAGTCTCCTGAGTAGCTGGGTCTACAGGCACCTGCCACCACAACCGGCTAATTTTTTATATTTTAAGTAGAGAGGGGCTTCATCGTCTTAGTCAGGATGGTCTCAATCTCCTGATCCCGTGATCTGCCCGCCTCAGCCTCCTAAAGTGCTGGGATTACAAGCATGAGCCACCACGCCCGGCCCCGTGTCATGAATCATTATTCTTGTTTTTTTTTTTTTTTTTTCAGATGGAGTTTCACTTTTGTTGGCCAGGCCAGAGTGCAGTGGCACAATCGTGGCTCACTGCAACCTTTGTGTCCTGGGATCAGGCGATTCTCCTGCCTCCTGAATAGTTGGGATTACAGGCGCCTACCACCAAGCCTGGCTAATTTTTGTATTTTTAGTAGAGACGGGGTTTCACCATGTCAGCCAGGCCAGTCCCAAATTCCCGACCTCAGGTGATCCACCCACCTTGGCCTCCCAAAGTGCTGGAATTACAGGTGTGATCCCCTGCACCCGGCTGTTTTTTTTTTTTGTATTTTTAATAGAAATGGGGTTTCACCGTGTTGACCAGGCTGGTCTGGAACTCCTGACCTCAGGTAATCCAACCACCTTGGCCTCCCAAAGTGCTGGGATTACAGGCATGAGCCACAGGGCCTGGCTGGCATTATTCTTTTTTATAGCCACTTATGTTCCATTTTACGACTATTGGGTTGTAATTATTTTAAGCCATTTCTCTTATCACTGCCTACCTCTTATATTATTATCTTAAAGTATTATAAATTAAATTTTCAGAAATAAAAATGTAACTGGTCAGAATTCATGCCCATTTTAAAGCTTTATACATTGACAACCATAGACAGTGAGAAGATTTCCTCTCTGTCTCAGTGGCTCTCATCTCAAATTATTTGAGTACTGATTGATTATTTGTTTAAATCCTGGGGCCAGGCACGGTGGCTGATTCCTGTAATCACAGTGCTTTGGGAGGCTGAGGAAGGAGGATTGCTCGAAACCAGGAATTCAAGGCCAGCCTGGGCCACATAGTGCAACTGTGTATCAATCGATCGATCAGTTGGTCAATAAAAATAAGTAAATAATCAGTATTCCCTCTCACTTCCTCAGATTTTATTATATTTGTATATTTTATATCTGAATCATTTAAAATGTTCCTTGAATAAGTGAATATTCACTTCAGTGTTATTGCACACACAGGTAATGACAAGGTAGAATATAGCCGTGGTGATGATTTTGTTTCCCACAGGTGTGGCAGCTCTCAGAAAAGAAGCAAATAAATGTGTGCTCCCAATTGGATTGGAAACGCTCCCTGGCTATCCATCTTTGGTATTTACTTCCACCAACAGCCTCCATTTCTAGGGCGCTCAGCATGTATGAAGAAGCATTTCAGGTATATGTGGCCAATGGAGCCAAGCAAAAATCTTGTTGGGTGTTATGTTTTTGCCAGGGAAATCCTGCAGAGAAAAAAAACCCTATCAGATTACATTCCATAAAACTTTTATGTAACTGCCTTTTTTTAAAGTATTGTAAAATTGAAGTGGAGCCAGGAAATCTGATGAGAAGCTGTCCTTTACTCCTTCCTCTGGACAAGGCTACTTCCCCAAGTGTCTGTTTTTATTTGATTTAATATCATGAGATTCCACAGTTGACTCTCTCACTGCTGGTTTCCTGCCTCTAAATCAGAGGGTTCTTCTTCATTTCTGATGCTGTCTTATTTCTTTGGGAATTCCCTGTTACACAGCCTGACCTCAGATTTGGTTTATCTTCAAACTTAGTTCTGAAATTTGCCTCTAAATATAATATTTTATATTCCTTGTGAGTTTTGAGGTTAAAAGTATTGTTACTTTTAACATCAGTTCTTGAATTATCTTACTGTTCATATTTCATGCTTGTCTTTCATATTGTTCTCTCAGTATTATTTGTCAGGAGTAAGAGAACACTAAAGAAACTTGAGTATCTTAAGAAATGTGGCAAGATAAGTATGGGGGGTTAGTGATAGCTACTTGAAATCTTTACCAGTCCATCGAAGACAAATGAAATTCATCATTGACCAAAAAATGTTTAAAATCCCTGATAGATCCTTTGGGTTGTCTATTCACTTTTCTTTTGAGATGTAGTCTCCCTGTGTAGCCCAGGCTGCAGTGCAATGGCACGATCTCGGCTCGCTGCCATCTCTGCCTCCCGGGTTCAAGCGATTCTCCTGCCTCAGCCTCCTGAGTAACTGGAACTGCAGGCATGTGCCACTATGCCTGGCTAATTTTTTGTATTTGTAGTAGAGGTGGGGTTTCACCATGTTAGCCAGGATGGTCTTGATCTCCTGACCTCGTGATCTGCCCACCTCGACCTCCCGAAGTGCTGGTGTGAGCCACATTACAGGTGTGAGCCACTGTGCCTAGCTTTTTTTTTTTTTTTTTTTTGTAATCGAGATCGGATCTCACTCTGTCACCCAAAACTTGAGTCAAGTGCGGTGTGGCAGTTACAGCTCACTGCAGCCTTGACCTCCTGGATTCTGGACTCAGGTGACCCTCCTGCCTCAGCCTTCTGTGTAGCTGGGACTACAGGTGCATGCCACCATACCTGGCTACTTTAAAAAAAAAATTTTTTTTTTGTTATCTTTTTATGTCAGATGGGTAATATGCCAGTGTCCTCACAAGGTTTGAGGGTGGCACATCTCACACATGCATGCATGAACACCCAATCATGCTTATGAACTACAAAAAAATACAATTTTATTTTTTTATTTGTAGAGATGGGGTCTTGCTATGTTGCCCTGGCAGGTCTTGAACTACTTGGCTCAAGCAGTCCTTCCACTTTCAAAGTGCTGGGATTATAGGCTCAAGCCACTGCATATGGCTGTCTTTGCATGCTTAATACAGGTGTCTTAAGTATTTGAAACATAATGGCATCTAGGGCAGGTGCAGTCATTCACACCTCTAATCCTAGCACTTTGGGAGGCCAAGGCAGGCGTATCACCTGAGGTCAGGAGTTCCAGACCAGCCTGGCCAACTTGGCAAAACACTGTCATTACTAAAAATATAAAACTTAGCCAGGTGTGGTGGTGTGCAGCTGTAATCCCAGCTACTCGGGAGGCTGAGGCAGGAGAATTGCTTGAACCTGGGAAGCGGAGGTTGCAGTGAGCCGAGATTGCCCCACTGCACTCCAGCCTGGGTGACAAAGTGAGACTCCATCTCAAGAAAAAAGAGAAAAAAAAAAGAAACATGATGGCATCTAGTAAAACTGATTAGGAGCTAATGTATTGTTTTATCAAATTATTCCTTCAGAATACCTCTGACAGCGACAGATACGCCTGCTCCCCACTTCCTTCATATCTGGAGGGTTCTGGCTGTGTGATAGCGGAGGAGCAAAACTCACAGGCACAACTTCGAGATGTCTGCTTTCACCTTCTAAAACTCTACAGTGACAGGTAAACTAGAGCCAGACTTTATTGTCACTTGAGTGCTCCATGAGCCCCAAGGGAGTCCTTTGCTGTGTCCTTTCCCTTTTATATGCCCCCAAATTACTGTAAGTCCATATAAACTACCAAATATGACTTATAGTAGTTGAATGGAAACAGCATTGGAACTAGAATTAGAAGTCTAAAAATTATTTTAATCAACTTTAATGAGTATAGTTTACATATAGTAAAGTATGCAGTGTGATAAGTTTTATAATGATTATTGCATTGTAAGTAGCATCACAGCTAAACTGATATTTCCACTGCCATTGAAAAACAACCGTGTGCCCCTTTGCATTCCGTCAGATACTTATTGACTAGTTTTTTGTTACCATAAATTAGTTTTGCTGGTCTAGAATTTTATGTGGAGATCATACTGTATGTTTCTCATGCCTAGCTTTTTTGATTCTGCATAATAATTTTGAGATTTTTTTTCATGTTTATATGTATCAAAAGTTAGTTTGGGGTGTTTTTGGTGGGGAATACATGATTTATATATCGATTCATTTGTTGATGGACAGTTAGGTTTTCTTATTTTTGGCCATTATTGGTAAATCTGCTATGAACATACCCAGAAGTGATTGTATCATTTTATATTCCCACGAGTAATGTGTAATATCTCTAGTTCCTTCAAATCCTCTTTAAAATTTGGTATTATTAGTTGTTTAAATTTTACCATTTTATTGGACATGTAGTATCTTGGTTTGTGTGTGTATATGTGTATCTGTGTGGATGCAGAGGCTCACGCCTGTAATCCCAGCACTTTTGGAGGCCGAGGTGGGCGGGTCACGAGGTCAGGAGATTGAGACCATCCTGGCTGACACACTGAAACCCTGTCTTTACTAAAAATACCAAAAAATTAGCTGGGTGTGGTGGCAGGCACCTGTAGTCCCAGCTACTCTGGAGGCCAAGGCAGGAGAATGGCGTGAACCTGGGAGGCGGAGCTTGCAGTGAGTGGAGATCGCGCCACTGCACTCGAGCCTGGGCGACACAGCGAGACTCCATCTCAAAAAAAAAAAAAAAAAAAAGGCCAGGTGCAGTGGCTCAAACCTGTAATCCCAGCACTTTGGGAGGCCGAGACGGGCGGATCACGAGGTCAGGAGATCGAGACCATCCTGGCTAACACGGTGAAACCCCATCTCTACTAAAAAATACAAAAAAGTAGCTGGGCGAGGTGGTGGGCGCCTGTAGTCCCAGCTACTTGGGAGGCTGAGGCAGGAGAATGGCTTAAACCCAGGAGGCGGAGCTTGCAGTGAGCTGAGATCCGGCCACTTCACCCCAGCCTGGGCAACAGAGCGAGACCCCGTCTCAAAAAAAAAAAAATGCAGGCAGCTGGGCGCGGTGGCTCACACCTATAATCCCAGCACTTTGGGAGGCTGAGGCGGGTGGATCACTTGATGTCAGGGAGTTTGAGACCAACCTGGCCAACATGGTGAAACCCCGTCTCTACTAAAAATATGAAAATTAGCCGGGTGTTGTGGTAGGCACCTGTAATCTCAGCTACCTAGGAGGCTGAGGCAGGAGAATCACTTGAACCTGGGAGTTGGAGGTTTCAGTGAGCCAAGATCGCGCCGCTGCAGTCCAGCCTGGGTGATGAAACAAGACTCTGTCTCAAAAAAAAAAAAAAAAAATTGCAGGCCAGGCATGGTGGCTCATGCTTGTAATCCCAACACTTTGGAAGGCCAAGGCCAGCAGGTCATTTGAGCCCAGGAGTTCTAGGCCAGCCTGGGCAATATGGCAAATCCCTGTTTCTACTAAAAATAAAAATTAGCCACATGTGGTGGTGTGTAGTCCCAGCTACTCAGGAGGCTGAGGTGGGAGGATCACCTGAGCATGGGAAGTCAAACCTGCAGTGAGACATGACTGCATCACTGTACTCCAGCCTGGGCAATAGGAGTAAGACCCTGTCTCCAAAAAAGAAAGAAATGCAGGGTGGTTTATGTGTCCAACAATAATATATTAACACATGCTATTATTATTTCTAACCATGTAATTAGAACTATCTCAGAGTTGGTGTTTTGTTTTTTGTTTTTTGGGGTTTTTTTGAGATGGATTCTTGCTCAGTTGCCCAGGCTGGAGTGCAGTGGTGCGATCTCGGCTCACTGCAAGCTCCGCCTCCCGGGTTCACGCCATTCTCCTTCCTTAGCCTCCCGAGTAGCTGGGACTAGAGGCACTGGCCCCCATGCCTAGCTAATTTTTTTGTATTTTTAGCAGAGACAGGGTTTCACCATGTTAGCCAAGATGGTCTCGATCTCCTAACCTCGTGATCTGCCTGCCTCAGCCTCCCAAAGTGCTGGGATTACAGGCATGAGCCACTGCACCCAGCCTTGTTTTGTTTTTAAGACAGGGTTTTGCTCTGTCACCCAGGCTGGTGTGCAGTGGAATAATCATGGCTCACTGCAGTCTTAACCACCCGGGTTCAGGTGATTCTCTCATCTCAGCCTCATGAGTAGCTGGGGGTTGCAGGAGTGCACCACCATACTCAGCTAATTCTTGTATTTTTTGTAGAGACAAGATTTTGCCACATCGCCCAGGCTGGTCTCAAGCTCCTGGGCTCAAGAGATCCCCTTGCCCTGGCCTCCTAAAGTACTGGGATTACAGGTGTCAGCCACTGCACGCAGCAGAGATGTCTTCTTACATTGCCTTAGAAATACTTAAGGTTTTGGGGGTTTTTTTCTCTAGTCACACAAATAGCTCATCTCATTTCAAATCTGTAATGTGATTTATTTTAAATACACGGTATTTAAATGTATATATATTCTTTTTTTTTTTTTTTTTTTTTTGAGACAGAGTCTCTCTGTCGCCCAGTCTAGAGTGCAGTGGCGCGATCTTGCCTCACTGCAACCTCTGCCTTCCAGGTTCAAGCGATTCTCCTGCCTCAGCCTCCCAAGTAGCTGGGATTACAGGCATGCGCCACAAAGCCCAGCTAATTTTTGTATTTTTAGTAGAAACGGGGTTTTGCCATGTTGGCCAGGCTAGTCTTGAACTCCTGACCTCAAGTGATCCTCCCGCCTCAGCCTCCCAAAGTGCTGGGATTACAGGTGTGAGCCATTGCACCTGGCCAGTATTTAACTATATTAATCATCTAGTAGTAAAATGTAACTAAAATTTACTATTTTAAGCATACCATTCAGTGGTATTAAGTACATTCACGTTGTTACACAATCATCACCACTCTCTCCAGAACTTTTTCATCTTCCCATGCTGGAAATTCTCATTGTTTCAGTTGCATTTCCCTAATGTCTAATGATGTTGAGCAGTTTGTCATGTGCTTATTTACCGTCTGTACATCTTTGTTAAAATGTCTGTTACAAGCATGAGCCACTGCACCCAGCCTTATTTTGTTAGCCAAGATGATCTCAATCTCCTGACCTCCTGAGCCACCCGCCTTGGCCTCCCAAAGTGCTTGAGATTACAGGCGTGAGCCACTGCACCTGGCCTAAAGTCACAAAATTTATTAGCATCAAGTTATTAATAACATTTCCTTATTAACCATTTTAAATATCTGTAGGATCTTTAACAACATCTCTTTCCTTTTGATATTGGTAATTTGTATTCGATGATTGCGCCCTTTTTCTTTCTTGGTTGGTCTACCTAGAGTTTAGCAATCTTACCTTTTCAAAGAACCACCTTCTGGCTTCATTGGTTATCTCTATTGTTTATCCAGCTCATAATGGATTACAAACCTAAATTTCAACTTAACTATAAACCTTCTAGAAGAAAGCAAAGCAGAAAATTTTTGCAACTGTAGGTTAGGCAGAAGATTTCTTAGGTGGACACTAAATACACAATTCATAAGAGAAAAAAATTGGTAAATTGGACTTCAACAAAATTTCAAAACTACTTCTTATAGAAAGACTATTAAGAGAATGAAAAGGTAAACCATTGATTGGGAGAAAATACTTACAATTTGTAGATCTGACAGAAAACTTGTATCCAAGAATACATCAAGAACTGTGAAAATTCAGTAATAAGAAAGGCCAGGTATGGTGTGTCATGCCTGTATTATCCCAGCAGTTTGTGAGGCTGAAGTGGGATGATCACTTGAGCCCAGGAGTTCAAGACCAGCCTGGGCAATATAATGAGACCCCCATCTCTATGAAAAAAAATTTCTTAAATCAGGTGGGCATGGTGGCATGCACTTGTAGTCCTAGCTACTTAAAGATAAGGGAGTGGCTGGACAATAGGATCATTGTAGGGAGGAAATCAGCAGTAAAACATATGAACAAAAATCCCTGTGACATGAATAAGTTTAAAGGAAAATGCTGTGCCTTGAGATGCATATGCAAACTCTCCATAAACCTTTTAGCAACATTGCTCCAGCAAGTCCCACCTTATTCCTAAAGGCGTTTTCTCCTTGCTCAGGGCTTTACACGGAGATGTTCCATTGCCCAGGGAGGGGCAGGAGACAAATGCTTTTCTCTTACTTGAGATTAAGAGAATGGCCAGCCGAGCGCGGTGGCTCAAGCCTGTAATCCCAGCACTTTGGGAGGCCGAGACGAAAGCCTGTAATCCCAGCACTTTGGGGCGGATCACGAGGTCAGGAGATTGAGACCATCCTGGCTAACACGGTGAAACCCCGTCTCTACTAAAAAATACAAAAAAAAACTAGCCGGGCGAGGTGGCGGGCGTCTGTAGTCCCAGCTACTCGGGAGGCTGAGGCACGAGAATGGCGTAAATCCGGGAGGCGGAGCTTGCAGTGAGCTGAGATCTGGCCACTGCACTCCAGCCTGGGCGACAGAGCTAGACTCCGTCTCAAAAAAAAAAAAAAAAAAAAGAGAGAATGATGATGACCTTTAACCAGCAAGCAGCCTTTAGGCACTTGTTTAAGTGCTTTGTTAAAAAGCACATCCTGCACAGCCCAAAATCCATTAAGCCTTGAGTCACCACAGCACATGTCTCTTGCAAGGACAAGGTTGGGGGTAGGGTCACAGATTAACAACATCTCAAATACAGAACCAAATGGAGTCTCTTATGTCTACTTCCTTCTATATAGACAAAGTAACAGGCTGATCTCTCTTTCTTTTCGCCACATTTCCCCCTTTTCAACAAAACCACCATTGTCATCATGACACTGAGATTACATACTTCACAGAGTAATAAAATATCACAAAGCAAGTGGAGGCAGGATGAGATCACAGGATGGTATTAAAATTAAAATTGCTAATGAAATTTTGGGCATGCATTGTCATTGATAACATCTTATCAGGAAACAGGGTTTGAGAGCAAACAACCTGACTGACCAAAATTTATTAGGTGGGAATTTCCTCCTCCTAATAAGCCTGGGAGCACTACAGGAGACCGGGGCTTATTTCATCCCTTCGGCTTCAACCGTAAAAGGCGGCACGCCTCCAAGGGGGTCGTTTATAGGCCTACCCTCAGAGCGCATTCTCTTTCTCAGGGATATTCCTTGCTGAGAAAAAGAATTCAGCGATATTTCTCCTATTTGCATAAGAAAAGAGAAGAAATATGGCTCTGTTCCCTCCGGCTCACCGGCGGACAGCCTGGGCCGCGACAGAACGAGGCTCCGACTCAAAAAAAAGAAAAGTAGAGGCCGGCGGTGTCTCAACGCCTGTAATCCCAGCACTTTGGGAGGCCGAGGCAGATGGATCACGAGGTCAGAAGATAGAAACCATTCTGGCTAACACGGTGAAACCCAGTCTCTACTAAAAATATAAAAAAATTAGCCGGGCATGGTGGCAGGTGCCTGTAGTCCCAGCTACTCGGGAGGCTGAGGCAGGAGAATGGCGTGAACCCGGGAGGCGGAGCTTGCAGTGAGCAGAGATCTTGCCCCTGCACTCCAACCTGGGCAACAGAGCAAGACTCCATCTCAAAAAAAAAAAAAAGGTAATGAGAAGGAATGGAAGGGTGAGAACTGTGAAGACTCCCTATATCAGGATGGTAAAATGCATACGCCAAACCATTACCAGCAAACCTGTTAGATCACACAGCCTTAGAAGAGAAGGCGCCTTGTTTCTTTGTAGGATGTAAAGTCTGGGTGAACCCAGAGATAGATTGATAAAACATAGGCTTGGAGGGAGAGAAGGCCTATAATGCTTTTTACCCTCAGGTTCTTTTATTGTCTTAGACATAAGCAGAACAGTTGACATATCAATACAGGCCATCTCCTGGCTGTGTATTTTGACTCTCAACACATTTTTTGCAGACATTATGATCTCAACCAGCTGCTGGAGCCTCGAAGCATAACAGCAGATCCTTTGGACTACCGCCTAAGCTGGCACTTGTGGGAAGTGCTGAGGGCTCTTAACTACACCCATCTCTCAGCGCAGTGTGAAGGTGTGCTACAGGCCAGTTATGCTGGCCAGCTGGAAAGTGAGGGGCTCTGGGAGTGGGCCATCTTTGTCCTCCTGCACATTGACAACTCATGGTGAGTGAGAAGCCATTGAACCCACTGGGTACTTCTAGCACTACAGGGCAATTCCAAAGGAATCACAGTCTTCTACGGTTCAGTTTAGTAAGTAATTGTGTAGAATGTGTTAGATCCAGCATTGTGATAAACCTCAAGATAGTTAAACCCTTAGCCCAGACTGTTTCTGTATTCATATAAACCAGTTAAAACTGAGACTTCCTTTGATTAAGTGCCAAATTGTAATACTTATCACAGAGTCTCTCAGCAGACTAAGAAAAAAAGATCTCTGTGAACTGCATTGATCAGAGAAATTCTTTCTAGAGTTAAGAGTCAAAGAACCTGTGAAATTGGAATAGGAAATAATGAAGTGGAAATGAGAGGATATGCCCAGATGGGACAATAGCATTATGCCTGGGCCAAAGAACTAGTCATTTAATTTCAGATCAGAACTATTCTCCTCATTGTGGACTCTTTTCTGAATCCCACATTCAGGTGAATGTGGCATTTTTAGGAATTACACAGAAATAGTGTTGGCTGAGCTGCCTCAGTGACTCCATGGCAGTGATGTAATGGGTTAGCAAAAAGGTCCCTGCTTTTTCTCCATCCACTGGCTTGCTTTTTCTCTGGTCATCCCTTGTCACCAGCCTACCCCTTAAGCTTGATAGTATTGTGTTTATTAACACAGCCTTGTGCTTAGGTATATATGTTTTGGTTCTCTGTCCTTAAAGAGAACTGGAGAAGTGCCTCTTCACTACAGTTTGAACAAGATAAGTCTGGAGATTTTTGTTAATGACAGCAGTATGGTATTATAGTAATTACAAAAAATGAACATTTATGTAGTACTTGAAGTGCTTTTACACATGTTTATATTCTATACCATTTATATTAACTGTTTTATGTTCATTATGACCTGTAAGATAGACACTCTTATTATTTCTGTTTTACAGATCAGTAACCCAAGACACAGAGCTTAACTTTTGTCCAAGGTCACACAGCTAGTAAATGGCAGAGTGAGGTTTCCAACTTTCTTCCAGAGTCTGTACTCTTATCACTATGCTACACTACTGTGTTGCGTGGGGTAGAGGGAAATTGGGTCTAAATTCTAGATCTACCACATACTTACTTTGACGTAGGGTAAAGCTGACTTTTGACTTGGGATAAAGATACTCTCTAACTCTCTAAGCCTTTTTTTTTTGGCCTGTAGAAGCATAACATTAGTTTCTATTTAAAGGTGATTGTGAAATTAAAAGAGTAAGAATATAAAGCATCTAGGATAGTCTTCTCATTAAGCAATTTCTCTTTCTTCTTCCCCCTTAACAGGCAGTGAAATGACCCCAGGCTATTTTTTTAAGTTTATTTAAACACAGTCATAAAGGATTTCACATGGTAAAAGACTGGCTGATAGGATCACTGATGTTTCAGAGTTGACTATGAAGAAGCAGATCATGTTTCCTGAAAAAGAATATAAAAAAGGAGGCAGTTGTGATGACAGTGGAAGTCATTGAAAAGCCTAGGAATTCAGAAGAGAGTCCACAATGAGAAGAATAGTTTTGATCTGAAATTAAATGACTAGATATTTGGCCCAGATATAAAAGGACTCTCCTTAAAGGGGCTTTGATGTAGAGGTAGAGAAAGAATGAATTAGGAAGGCTGACGGCTTGAGAGAAGAAACAAAGACCTAGGAGAGACATTACCTTTTAAAGCTACTTTTGTATGCTTGTACTGACCATGTGGGAGAAAGGGAGGGGAGAAGTTTGGGAACTAACTTAAGAGGATTGCTCGATGGAACATAATTCTCCCATTCTAGTCCTAGTCTAGATCTTCTAGGTGGTGGCAAGGAAATGTTGTGACTAGATGGGAAATAATGAAGAAATCCCAGCTGGGGGAAGCATTTTCTGGGGAGTGGGAAGCCACCCCTAGATTTGGATTTTTTTATTTTTTATTTATTTTTTTTCTCACCCAGGCATGAGCCCCAACTTTTTGAACATGAAAATACTTTAGTTTATTTTTAAAAATTAGTACTATGTTTTTTGTTTGTTTGTTTGTTTGTTTTTGGGACGAAGTTTCGCTCTTGTCATCCAGGCTGGAGTGCAATGGCAGGATCTCGGCTCACTGCAACCTCTGCCTCCCGGGTTCAAGCGATTCTCCTGCCTCAGCTTCCCGAGTAGCTGGGATTATAGACACCCGCCATCATGCCTAGCTAAATTTTTTTTTTTTTTTTTTAATCAGAGATGGGATTTCACCATGTTGGCCAGGCTGGTCTTGAACTCCTGACCTCATGTGATCCACCTACCTCGACCTCCCAAAGTGCGGGGATTACAGGCGTGAGGTACCGTGCCTGGCCAATGCTGTTATTTTTAAAAATTAATACTTGTGTGATCACCTTTGATTTTTTTAGTGAAGCTTAAAGTGATCAAGACCCATAGTTTAGGCCAGGTGTGGTGGCTCACGCCTGTAATCCTAGCACTTTGGGAAGCTGAGGCAGGTGGATCACCTGAGGTTGGGAGTTCTAGATCAGCCTGACCAACATGGAGAAACCCTGCCTCTACTGAAAATACAAAACTAGCCGAGTGTGGTGGCACATGCCTGTAATCCCAGCTACTTGGGAGGCTGAGGCAGGAGAATCACTTGAACCTGGGAGGCGGAATTTGCGGTGAGCCAAGATCAGAGGTTGCACTCCAGCCTAGGCAACAAGAGTGAAACTCCATCAAAAAAAAAAAAAAAGACCTGCAGTTGAAGAGACTGCCCCAAGGGCCACTCTAAGCTGCCTGGGGCAGCCTTCTCCATGAATGAGGATGGGATTTATTCTAGCTTGTCTCTCCCTATAGCATACGTGAGAAGGCTGTTCGAGAGCTGCTTACCCGGCACTGCCAGCTTTTGGAGACCCCTGAATCTTGGGCTAAAGAGACTTTCCTTACCCAGAAGCTCTGTGTACCTGCCGAATGGATTCACGAGGCCAAAGCTGTGCGAGCACACATGGAATCTGACAAGCACTTAGAGGCCCTCTGTTTATTTAAGGCTGGGCACTGGAACCGCTGCCACAAGCTCATCATCCGACACTTAGCTTCTGGTGAGTGCTGGGTCCCACATCTCCTGGAATCACCTCAAATTCTACCAGCCTCTGAACCTCCATAATGGGGTAAGACTGGAAATAAGACTCAACATAGGACATGGCCGTCTTGAGTCAAATCACACTTTGCGAAAGCTCTCTGCAGAAGAGGCTTAGCCAGGATAAGGCGCTAGAGGAGCAGGGGTAGATAGCAATATTGTTATCATTTCCCAGAAATACCCTTGATGTGTGCTAATATTATTAAGCTCTTTGTTTACTTATGGGAATTTTCTCCAACAACACCAGAAATAATCTTCTTAAGGACCTGAAACTAGAAATTCTTCCCATTTTCCATTGGAGAATTTCAGAATACAGGCCGACCTCATTTTGTTGTACTTTGCGGATACTACATTTTTTACAAATTAAAGGTTTGGAAAACTCTGCACAGAGCAAGTATATTAGCACCATTTTTCCAACATATGTTTGCTTCGTGTCTGTCTCTGTTTCACATTTTGGTGGTTCTCAAATTATTTCAGACTTTTTCTTTTGAGACAGAGTCTTGCTCTGTCGCCCAGGCTGGAGTGCAGTGGTGCAATCTCAGCTCATTGCAACCTCCACTTCCCGGGTTCAACCAATTCTCCTGCCCCAGCCTCCCAAGTAGCTGGGATTACAGGCACCCGCCACCACATCCGGCTAATTTTTTTGTATTTTTTGTAGAGACGGCGTTTCACCATGTTAGCGAGGGTGGTCTCGATCTCCTGACCTCGTGATCCGCCCACCTCGGCCTCCCAAAGTGCTGGGATTACAGGCGTGAGCCACCACGCCAGGCCCCTTTTTCATTGTTATATCTGTTATGGTGATCTGTGATTAGCAGTCTTTGATGTTGCTGTTTTGTTTTGGGTTGCCACCAACTGCTTCCATTTAAGATGGTCAGTTGATGAAGATGCATTTTCTGGCTGCTCCATCAACTGGCCATCCCCATCTCTTTCCCTCTCTTCGGGCCTTCCTATTTCCTAAGACCCAACAATAGCGAAATTAGGCCAGTTAATAACCCTACAATGGCCTCTAAATGTTCAAGTGAAAGGAAGGGTGGCACAACTCTAACTTTAAACAAGAGCTTGAAGTGAGAAGCGTGTTGAAAGCCAAGATAGGCCAAAAGATAAGCCTCTTTGCCAAACAGCCAAGTTGTGTTAAAGGAAAGTTCTTAAAGGAAATTCAAAGTGCTACTCCAGTGAACACACAAATGATATGAAAGTGAAACAGCTTTCTGACTGATGTGGAGAAAGTTTTTGTGGTCTGGATAGATGCAACCAGCCCCAACATTCCCTTAAGCAAAAGCCTAATCTCACTTCAGTTCTGTGAAGGCTGAGAGAGGTGAGGAAGCTGCAGAAGAAAAGTTTGAAGCTAGCAGAAGTTGCTTCATGGAATTTAAGGAAAGAAGCTGTCTTTCCATCATATTAAAGTGCAAGGTGAAGCAGCAAGTTCTGATGGAGAGCAAATTATCCAGAAGATCTAGCTAAGATCATTCATGAAGATGGCTACACCAAACAACAGATTTTCAGTGTAGATGAAACTGCCTTCTATTGAAAGAAGATGCCACCAAGGATTTTCATAGCTAGAGAAGAGAAGTCAATGCCTGGCTTCAAAGCTTCAAAGGACAAGTTAACTCTCTCTTTAGGGCTAATTCAGCTGGTGATGTTAAGTAGAAGCCAATGCTCATTTACCATTCTAAAAGTCCTAGGGCCCTTAAGAATTATGCTGAATCTTCTCTGCCTGTGCTCTATAAATGGAAAAACAAAGCCTGGATGACAGCACATCTGTTTTTGTGTGTGTGTGTGTGTGTTTTTTTTTTTCTTGAGACAGAGTCTTGCTCAGTCGCCCAGGCTGGAGTGCAGTAGTACAATCTTGGCTCCCTGCAAGCTCCACCTCCTGGGTTCACGGCATTCTCCTGCCTCAGCCTCCCTAGTAACTGGGACCACAGGCACCCACCACCACGCCCGGCTAATTTTTTTGTATTTTTAGTAGAGACGGGGTTTCACCATGCTAGCCAGGATGGTCTCGATCTCCTAACCTCATGATCCACCCGCCTCAGCCTCCTGAAGTGCTGGGATTACAGGTGTGAGCCACCGCGCCTGGCCAGCACATCTATTTATAGCTCAGTTTACTGAATACTTTAAGCCCATTGTGGAAACCTGCTCAGAAAGAGAAAAATATTTCTTTCAAAATATTACTGCTCATTGATGATGTACCTAGTCAGCCAAGAGCTCTGGTGGAGATGTATAAGGAGGATTAATGTTGTTTTCATGCCTGCTAACACATCTACTCTGCAACTCATGGGCCAAGGAGTAATTCAACTTTCAAGCCTTATATTTAAGAAATACATTTCATAAGACTATAGCTGCCATGTAGATAGTGATTCCTCTGATGGATCTGGGAAAGTAAAGGAAAACCTTCTGGAAAGGATTCACCATTGTAGATGTATTTGTGGGCCAGGCACGGTGGCTCATACCTGTAATCCCAGCACTTTGGGAGGCAAAGGCAGGCAGATTGCTTGAGCTCCAGGAGTTTGAGACCAGCCTGGGCAACGTAGTGAAACCCAGTCTCTACAAAAAATACAAAAATTAGCTGAGCATGGTGGCGTGTGCCTATATTCCCAGCTGTTTGGGAGGCTGAGATTGGAGGATCACCTGAGCCTAGGGAGGTTGAGGCTGCAGTGAGCCATGACCATACCAGTGCACTCCTGCCTGGACAACACCGTGAGACCCTGTCTGGGGCGGATGGTGGGAGAGGAACATTTCTGATTGGCCAGGCATGGTGTTATATGCCTGTAATTTCAGCTACGGAGGCAGGAGTACTGCTTGAGCCCAGGAGGTTGAGGCTGCAGTGAGTCATGATCACAGCACTTCACTCCAGCCTGGGTGACAAGGAGATCCTGTCTTAAAGAAAAGAAAAAAAAAAAAAAAAAAAAACATTTGGGGCCAGGTATGGTGGCTCACACCTGTAATTCCAGCACTTTGCGGGGTCAAGATGAGCAGATCTCTTGAGCTCAGTAGTTCAAGATCAGGTTGGGCAACATGGTGAAACCCCATCTGCACCAAAAATAGAAAAAATCAGCCGGGTCTGGTGGCACATACCTGTGGTCCCAGCTATTTGGGAGGCTGAGGTGGGAGGGAGGATCACTTGAGCCTGTGAGGCAGAGGTTGCAGTGAGCCAAGATCACGCCACAGTACTCCAGCCTGAGTGAGAGAGCAAGACCCTAACTAAAAAACATTTGTGATTCTGATTCATGGAAGGAGGTCACAATATCAACATTAAATAACAGGAGTGTGGAAGACATTGAATCCAGTGCTCATGGATGAGTTTGAAGGGTTCAAGACTTTAGTGGGGGAAGTACCTGCAGATGTGATGGAAACAGCAAGATAACTAGAATTAGAAATGGAGCATTAAGATGTGACTGAACTGGTGTCACTCATGAGGAGTTTGCTTTGTAGACAAGCAAACAAAGTGGTTTCTTGAGATGGAACCTACTCCTAGTGAAGATGCTGTGGACATTGTTGAAATGCCAGCAAAGGATTTGGAATATTACTTAAGCTTAGTTGATGAAGCAGCAGCTGCGTTTGAGAGAAGTGACTTCAGTTATCTTATTTTAAGAAATCAGCATAGCCATCCCAACCTTCAGCAGCCAACACCCTGATCAGTCAGCAGCCATCAGCATCAAGGAAAGACCCTCCACCAGCAGAAAGATGACTTGCTGAAGGCTCAAGTGATTAACATTTTTAGCAATAAAGTATTTTTAAATTAAGGTATGTATATTGGTTTTTTAGACATAATGCTGTTGCACAGTTAGTAAGTGACAATAGTATAGTGTAAACATAACTTTTACATGCACTGGAAAACCAAAAAATTTGTGATTTTATTGTGATACTTGCTTTATTGTGGTGGTCTGAAATGGAACCCACAGTGTCTCTGAGGTATGCCTGTATGTGCTTTTAATTCTGAAGTCCAGCCAACATTACTTCTCCTTCCTTTCTGTCTTCCTGCCATGTCTTCTGTACTTTTGGAAACTATGCACTTGTGCAGACGTTGTGCTTAATATTTTGTTTCTTCAGATGCCATCATTAATGAGAACTATGACTACCTGAAGGGGTTCTTGGAAGACCTGGCACCTCCAGAGCGCAGCAGCCTAATTCAGGATTGGGAAACATCTGGGCTTGTTTACCTGGACTATATTAGAGTAATTGAAATGCTCCACCATATACAGCAGGTACTGAGATCCTCAAACTGCTGCCTGATTTTCCTTTTCTCAGGCCCTTAAATCTTTAGAGACCTCACAAGGCTTTAGTATACACTTGAGAACGCATTGACAGAGATAGCACTGTCAAAGCAGGCATCTTGCTGAGGCTCATTTGATATAACCATTTGAGAGCTGTTTCAAAACTTAAAAACACTTTTTTATGTTGATTACCAACTAGTACGTGCAATGGACATTCCTGAGACTAGTCCATAGACAGTCCCTTCCCCTTGTTCAGCTCTAGTTTGAGTGAGAAGCCCAAAGATGAAAGATAAAGTAAGAATGGAGATTTGGTGAGGATTGCTGTTTCACACATCATTTGGCATGTTTTAAAATTGCAAACATGGGCCGGGCGCAGTGGCTCAAGCCTGTAATCCCAGCACTTTGGGAGGCCAAGACGGGCAGATCACGAGGTCAGGAGATCGAGACCATCCTGGCTAACACAGTGAAACCCCGTCTCTACTAAAAAATACAAAAAAGCTAGCCGGGCAAGGTGATGGGCACCTGTAGTCCCAGCTACTCGGGAGGCTGAAGCAGGAGAATGGCGTGAACCCAGGAGGCGGAGCTTGCAGTGAGCCGAGATCCGGCCACTACACTCCAGCCTGGACGACAGAGTGAGACTCTGTCTCAAAAAAAAAAAAAATTGCAAATATGGTTTTTAAAGTCTTCGTTAAAATGTCTTGGGTCAATCTTTTTTTTTTTTTTAACAGGGTCTTGCTCTGTCATCCAGGCTGGAGTGCAGTGGTGTGATCGTGGCTCACTGCAACGTCTGCCTCCCAGTCTCAAGTGATGTTCATGCCTCAGCCTCCCAAATAGCTGGGACTATAGGGTGTGTGTCACCACACCCAGATAATTTTTATATTTTTAATAGAGATGGTGTTTCACCACATTGGCCAGGCCGGTCTTAAATTCCTGGCCTCAAGTGATCGGCCCGCCTAGGCCTCCCAAAGTGCTGGGATTACAGGCATGAGCTACTGCACCCAGCCTTAAGGTCAGTCTTTGTAGTTGTAAAATGAGTCTCCACTGCTTGCTTATGGTGCAGAAACCAAACTCATTATAATAAATACAGGATTCAAGTCCTTTTAGAGGCTTTTACCTTTCTTGCCTTACTCCTACCCATCTTATTCCACATTCCAGCCTTGCTGGCCTACTGTGCTCACACTAAATTACTTCTGGTGTTTCTGAGAAAGCATATTATGTTCCACACTTTACCTAGCACACTGAAACTCATCCTTTAAGATCTAGATTGCTGTTACCCTCACTTCTCCCTCCTTTTCCCCCAGAGATAATTAATTGCACTTTCTTACTACCAGGATACTTAGTACCTTATTCTACTAGTGCACCTGTCAGACCATGTTGTATTTTACTTACTCATATTTCCAGGTTGCTATAAGCCCCTTTTGGGAAGGTCTTTTAAGGTTACAGGCAATAGAGTATAGAGGTTAACAGCTCAAGTTCTGGAATCAGACTCATAGATTCGATTTGTGGCTTCCAAATTCACTGGCTATGTAATCTTGAACAAGTTACTACCTCCTTTGTCTCTCATCTGAAAGAGAAAGGTGAGTGGGGTAGACAGCAGTACAAATTACAGCTCATATCTGACAGATTTTCACAAAGATTAAAGAAAATCTACATAATGTGTTTAACATAGTACCTTTCATGTACTAAATGCCTTTTTTTTTTTTTTTGAGGCAGAGTTTTGCTCTGTCACCCAGGCTGGAGGGCAGTGGCACAATGTCAGCTCACTGCATTGTCCATCTCCCAGCTTCAAACAATTCTGCCTCAGCCTCCCCAGTAGCTGGGATTACAGGCTGCAGGCGTGTGCCACCATGCCCAGCCTTTGTTTTTTTTTTTTTTTTTTTTTTTTTTTTAGTAGAGACAGGGTTTCACCATGTTGGCCAGTCTGGTCTGGAACTCCTGACCTTAGCCTCTACTAAATGCTTAATAATTGTTATCTATTATTATCCTCATCAAAGTTCCAACTCCTAGTACAGCGCCTGGCACATAATAGGCATAATTCAATGTTTGCTGTACTTTTAGTATGAATCCAGAGCGTCATTTCTAAATAATGACTTGAAGAAACCACTTTCTCATTGAATATTCAGTAATTCATTCACACAACCTATTATGGAGAACTCACTGTGTGCCAAGCACTGTAGTGGGTTTGGGAAATATAAAAGTAAACAGTATGTGTTCTGCCCTTACCAAAGTAATGATTTCGTGGGGGAGACATATACAAGCAAAGCAGCAGATACTGTAGCTTCATAAGTATAGGGGTTAAGCAAAGAGTACTATCAATGTGCCAGCACATAGCTGGATGTGGTGGTGCGTGACTGTAATCCTAGCACTTTGGGAGGCTGAGGCAGGAGGGTTGCTTGAGACCAGCCTGAGCAACATAGCGAGACCCCCCTTAAAAAAAAAAAACAAAACCTGTATTACATAAAACCTCTCTAGTATTGTATTGTTCTGCTTTTCCCCCTTACCCCACATGTCACCGTGTAAATCTCCTTTGAATTCTCACCTTTGGGAGTTTTAGCTGTCTTCTCTTTGCCTGGAAAGCTGAGCTCTCTCCTTGTTATTCAGGTCTCGACTTAAATATGACCTCCTTGAAGAAGCCTTTCTTGGTCCTCCAGTCTCAAGTAGCTCTCCAGTTCTCTCTGCATCATCCACCTGTTTAAATTAGCTACATGGCTTGTGATTTTTCAGGATGTATTACTGTTTCATGTTTTCTTGTTTGTTTTCTGTCAGTTTCATGAGAGCAAATAACTTGTCTTGCTCTTGATCCTCCTGCCCCCTGCACCCAGCTTTTTTGGTGTTTTAGAAAAGGCTATAAACTTGGAATCAGGGGACCTAAATTAAATGTTGGTTCAGGCTGCATTTTTTACTTCCTGTGTGCTCTTAAGAAGTCATATCATCTCTCTGAACCCAGTTTATCTTGACTTTTGGTGCTGTATTATTAAAGCTTGCTGTATCGTTCGGGATCTCAAGACTTTCCTAGTCCAAGGCTGTGTGCACTGTGTTACCTTCCTCTTGTCTATTACTGCATAATTAATGCATTATCCTCCACTAGATGGTGGTGGCTTGACCCTGTGTCATCTTCTTGGATTTTCCCCTCCCTCACCTCACTGTTGTTCAAAGGTTTTGTATAAAGTCTATAGGTGGTATTGAGTGATAGGAACTCCCCTTGGATTAATTGACTTCTTTGCTTCTTTGTAGGTGGATTGCTCAGGTTATGACCTGGAGCAGTTACACATCAAAGTGACTTCACTGTGTAGTCGCATAGAGCAGATTCAGTGTTACAGTGCTAAAGATCGCCTAGCTCAGTCAGGTAAGCCTCTAATCTCCTCACTTTTTCTGCCTTCTTGCTTCCTGTTTTTATCTTGCACCCCACCCTCAGTGCCTGCTACCGTTCTCTAGACCCATGCTCAGTGCTTAACTCTAGTTTTTCTCTCTAGACATGGCCAAACGTGTAGCCAACCTGCTGCGGGTGGTGCTGAGTCTGCATCATGCTCCTGATAGAACCTCCGACTCAACACCAGACCCTCAGCGAGTCCCTTTGCGCCTCTTGGCTCCCCACATTGGCCGGCTCCCCATGCCTGAGGACTATGCCATGGACGAACTGCGCAGCCTTACCCAGTCCTATCTGCGAGAACTCGCTGTTGGGAGCCTGTGAGCCCCAGACTCTTTGCATCACACTCACATGCCCGTTCACACTCACCACACAGAGGTTCCCTGCCTAGTTTGGATTGGCACTGTTTGCCATTCTCTGGGTTGGCTATGGCATCTACCCTCCCTCCCTGCTGCCACAAGCAGCATTCTCCAGTTGTTCAGGGCTTTTCTTAATACTGAACATAGCATAAGGGCTTCTGGAACCCAGAAGAGGAGACAATTCTCCTTTTACCATCCTCAAGACCAATGTTTTTCCTTTTAATAAATGGTCAATAAAGCTCCTTTGGCAGAATCCCCCAAAGAACCAAGGAATCCTTTTTCACCCCTAGCCATTCTGGATCTTGTGACCCTCTATGCCAACCAGCTACCCTACTCCTACCCTGGCCCTTTTATACTAGGACTCCTTAGGAGGAGTGAGACAGGTGATAATGGATCCTTAACAGGTGAACTATCCGCAGAAGGAAGAGGGATCCGTCTCTTAAGTAATTGGTTAGTTAACACTGAATTTTGGAGGCAAAGGAGGGTTGGCCTGAGTTAGGAAACAGAATGGGATCTTTCTGACACAAGGCAGAAGTGAATGCCTGCCATGGAGAGATTGATCTTCAGAGCTTATTTTGTTCCTGCCTTTAGTGTTCCATGAACACCATACCTTTGCTACTACTATGTGCAGGAGCCCTTGGTCATATGTGACATGTCTATGGGAAGCTCCCAGAATTTGGTTTGGTCCCTGGTTTTCAGTCATCTTACTGAGACTCTGTCTGGATTTGCCTGAAGAGTTTGGATAAAAAATGGCAGGTTGGGTAACCCTCCCTGTTCATCCCATGTTAGCTCTAAAGCATTTGCCACCCTCCATCATCCCTTCCAGAAGCAAACCATGACTGAGGCAGGCATGGAGTTGGGCGTTAGGGGCAGGCAGAGGGCCTTTGCTACACTGCTGACAGCTATAGGGAGCCCCAGGTAATGGCATGAGATAGCTGGTGTTAGGGCTGTCTCAGGCAATATGGCCACACCTGGGTCTTTATGCATGAAGATTATGTAAAGGTTTTTATTAAAAAATATATATATGTATAAATAAATGATCTAGATATTTTCCTCTTTTTCTGAAGTTACTTTCTTAAAAAATAAATAAAATGTTTATAGCATTCCTGGTATTGGCTTTCCCTTTGTATTTTTGAGCCTTCTTGCCCTGAGGATCTTTATGGTGGCCTTGTTTGATTTAGCCTGTTTTTGAATTTGCCTTCTAAATGGAGACAGGCCATGGGTTAAAGAGAGAACAATTTGGTGCTAAACTGAGAGATAGATTAGCCCAAAGGCTAGATTTATAAGGGGAGATTTAGGGGAAAGGGAGTTGATTATTGATTAATACTGATTGCTATACATATATTTATACACACAGATTTCCAGGTCTCAAATTGCCCAATAGAATATACCATTCAAAGCCGCCTCGCTCTTCTACTGTAGTGGTTTTGTTTTTAAACCTTGAGTGACGCTTCACCTTTCTAAGTCAGATTCCCTTTTGTAAAAGGGATAATGATCCCTGATGTTACTTCACATAGGGGCTGTTTTCAAGAGGAATCAATTAAGTAGCATGAGTACTATTCCAGATCTTATTTTGATTTGTCAAGCTGAAGATATGAGCAAATTCCCGTTAAGATCAGACCAAAGACTTCTGAGACTTTGAGGAATTCAGAGATGAGAAAGCAGAGTGGGTCAGCTCTGTGGCTGGAACTTCCATTTAACTTGAACACTTCAGAAGAAGGGTTACTCAGCTGGAATCCCCTCCACTACTGACTCTATATGTGATCCTGAGTGAGTCACAGAACTTAGTTGGACTTCCCAACCTGGTTTCCTTACCAGAGGAATGTTTCAAAAAGTGAGTATGCTGTAGAAATGGTTAGCTCTTAGCAGTGTTAGGAATTGTGGGCCAGGAGTGTTCGCTGACACCTGTAATCCCAGCACTTTGGGAGACCAAGGTGGGAGGATTGCTTGAGGCCAGGAGTTCATACCATACCAGGTAACATGACAAGACTCTCTCTAAAATAATTGGTCATGGTGGTGTGTGTGCATAATCCCAGCTACTCAAGAGGCTATGGCAAGAGGATTGCATGAGCCCAGGAGTTGAAGGCTGCAGCGAGCCATGATTGTGCCAGTGCACTCCAGCCTGGGCAACAGAGCAAGAAAAAAAGGTTCTAAATCAAAGGTTTATCACAGAAGCCATGTTGCATAAAAGAGAATATCAACTTCCAGTTCAAGATAAGGGTGATGAACAATCTCCTTCTTTTTTTTTTGAGACGGAGTCTCGATCTGTCCTCCAGGCTAGAGTGCAGTGGCGCAATCTCAGCTCACTGCAAGCTCCACCTCCCGGGTTCACGCCATTCTCCTGCCTCAGCCTCCCGAGTAGCGAGTACCACAGGCGCCAGCCACCAGGCCCGGCAATTTTTTTTTTTTTTTTTTTTTTTGTATTTTTAGTAGAGACGGGGTTTCACTATGTTAGCCAGGATGATCTCAGTCTCCTGACCTCGTGATCCGCCCACCTCGGCCTCCCCAAGTGCTGGGATTACAGACATGAGCCACTGCACCCGGCCTGAACAATCTTAATCTTCTACATCCCAAAATCCCGTTGAAATAGTAAAAACAAATTTTAATTTCAAAAAAAGGTTCTCAAAAACATAAAACATGAACCAGTTACCTCAACATTCGATAGATCTGTGGAGTCTACAACATTCAAATAACTTATTTTCTCAACAGAACCCTGAAATAATTCCAAAATCAAAGTTAACAGAGGTCTGGAGAATTAAATGTTGGAATAGTTGAGCAGAGTATCTGCTCTTTTTAGATGTTTCATCTTTAGCTCAGTTTTGTTAATTTGTAATTCCAGAAAATTGTTCCAGATTTTTTCTTATTCAAATAACCAGTCCTTAGACTTACTGATCAATTTTACTGGAGTTCTGTATGGTAATCTATTAATTTCTGCTTTAAATGTTCATTTCTTAGACTTTCCTAAGGATTTGTTTAAACCTTGTGTTGGTTGGGCACGATGGCTCACGCCTGTAATCCCAGCACCTCGGGAGGATGAGGAGGGAGAATCCCTTGAGCCCAGGAGTTTAAGACCAGCCTGGGCAACATAGGGAGACCTCGTCCCCTAAAAAATGAACAAAAATTCCCTGGGTGGTGTGCACCTTTAGTTCCAGCTACTCAGGAGGCTGAGGTGGGAGGATGGCTTTAGCTCTGCAGGCAGAGGTTGCAGTGAGCTGTGATTGCATCACTGCACTCCAACCTGGGCAACAGAGCCACACCGTGTCTTTTTTTAACCTCTCTATGCCTAGTGTTTCATTATTGGAATGCTAAGCAAGTGGGAGTTATCTATATCCTACTACTCAAGATCATTGCCAAGGTCTGATTTTTCACACACAAAAAATTTGCAACCTCTGGCACAAATGGGTTTAAACAATGGTTTATTATAGTTGAGTTTTGTGAGGATTCTTTATAGATCTGTATTTGAGTCCTTTGTTGAATATGATTTTGAAATATTTTCTCCCAATCTCTAGCTTGTCTTTTCATTCTGTTAATAGTGCCTTTGCAGTCTGGGTCTCGCTCTGTCACCTAAGATGGGCTGTAATAGCACGATGATCATAGCTCACTGAAGCCTCAAACTCCTGGGCTCAAGGGATCCACCTGCCTCAGCCTACCAAATAGCTACAGATGTACACCACCATGCCTGGCTCACTTTTTATGTTTTTGTAGAGACAGGTGTCCTTATGTTCTGTGTTGCCCTGCCCAGGCTGGTCTCCAACTCCTAGGCTCAAGCAATTCTCCCTCCTTAGCCTCCCAAAGTACTAGAATTACAGATCTGAGCCACTGCGCCTGGCCTGTTTCCTAATCTCTTACTTTCTTTATTTTTGTCTCCTTGGGTTATATTCTAGGTAATTTCTTCAGATCTATCTTGGAATTCATTGGTTATCTCTCTTCAGCTATGTCTAATCTGGTGTTTTAATTTATATATATATATATTTTTTTTTTTTTTTTTTTTTTTTTTTTTTTTTCTGAGATGGAGTCTCGCTCTGTCGCCCAGGCTGGAGTGCAGTGGCTGGATCTCAGCTCACTGCAAGCTCCACCTCCCGGGTTCGCGCCATTCTCCTGCCTCAGCCTCCCAAGTAGCTGGGACTGCAGGCGCCCGCCACCTCCCCCGGCTAATTTTTTGTATTTTTAGTAGAGACGGGGTTTCACCGTGTTAGCCAGGATGGTCTCGATCTCCTGACCTCGTGATCTGCCCGTCTCGGCCTCCCAAAGAGCTGGGATTACAGGCTTGAGCCACCGCACCCGGCCAATTTTTATATTATTAATTTTAATAAGGTAGTATTAAATCATATTACACATACACTTTTTTTTTTTTTTTTTTTTTGGAGATAAGGTCTCACTCTGTCACCCAGGCTACAGTGCAGTCTCACGATCACTATTTTGTTTTTAAAAGAGGCAGTGTAGTTTAGAAAGGAATGGTCTCCTTACCCCAACTATATGTTCAAATGCCAGGTCCACTGTTCTATGCTATGGGATCTTAGGTAAATTATTCATGTGTCTCAGTTACCTCATTTGTAAAATAGAAACAATAATATCTTCCTTGGCCAGGTGCGGTGGCTCAATGCCTGTAATCCCAGCACTTTGGGAGGCCGAGGTGGGCTTATCATGAGGTCAGGAGATCAAGATGATCCTGGCTAACACGGTGAAACCCAATCTCTACTAAAAATGCAAAAACAAAATTACCCAGGCATGGTGGTGGGCACCTGTAGTCCCAGCTCCTCAGGAGGCTGAGGCAGGAGAATGGTGTGAACCCGGGAAGTGGAGCTTGCAGTGAGCTGAGATCGTGCCAACTGCACTCCAGCCTAGGTGACAGAGCAAGACTCCATCTCAAAATAATAATAATAATAATAATATCTTCCTTAAAGGGTGTTGTGAAAATCATGAATTAACTATTCAAATTATCATTATCTAACATTCCAGTGCCTGTGATCTCTTTCTTTTTTCTGCAGTTGTTTTCTTTTTTCCGCCAACTCTAACTCATGATGGATTATGAACTTTTGTTAACAGGTTTATTGAGATATAATTCACATATCATACATTTACCCATTTAATGTATGCAATTATTTTTGCTATATTCTCAGAGTTGTGCAATAATCACAGTTGCTTTTAGAACATTTTCATCACTGTCCCAGAAAAACCCTGAAGGCTTTAGCTGTCATCCGTCAATCTCCCTAGCCCTAGATAACCACTAATCTACTTCCTGTTTCTATAGATTTGCCAATTCTGGACATTTCATATAAAGGGAATCATACAATATGTGGTCTTGTGACTGCTTTAACTTAGCATAATATTTCAAGGTTCTTTCATGTCATAGCATGTGTCAGTACTGTGTTACTTTAAATGGCCATAAATTCCATTTTATGGATATATAACTTATGACTTTTTTTTCTTTTAGAAATGGAATATTTCCATGTTGCCCAGGATGGAGTACAGTGGCTATTTCTCAGGCATGATCATAGTGCACTATAGCCTGAAACTCTTGGGCTCAAGCAGTGCTCCTCTCTCAGCCTCCTGAGTAGCTGGGACTACAGGTATACACCACTGCACCTGGCTTAACATGTTTTTTTATACATTCATCAGTTGAATGACATTTTTATTGTTTCCATTTCGTGTCTACTATGAATAATGCTGGTATGAACATTCATATACAAATTTTTGTGTAGACACATGTTTTTATTTGTCTGGGGTATACACCTAGAAGTGAAACTGCTGGAACATATGGTAACTCTAAGCAAAACTTTTCCAAAGTGGTTGCACAATATTACATTCTCACCATCAATGTATGAGGATTCTGATTTCTCCAAATCTTCACCGACACTTATTATGTACTATTTTGATTACAGCCATCCTAGTGGATCTGAAGAAGTATCTAATTGTTTTAATTTGCATTTCTCTGATGCTATGGTCTGAATGTTTGTACCCCACACCGTGCCTCCAAATTCATATATTGAAACCAAATTACAAATGTGATGGTGTTAGGAGGTGGGACCTTTGGGAGATGATTAGTCATGAGGGTGGACTTCATGAATGAGATTTTTTCCTTATGAAAGAGACTCCAGAGAGCTGCCTTGCCCCTCCCACCACGAGAGGACACAGCAAGAAGGTGCCGTCTATGAATCGGGAAACCAGCTCTCACTGGAAACCGAATCTGCTGGTGTCGATCTTGGACTTTTCAGCCTTCAAAAAAATAGTATTTTGTTATAGCCAACAGAATGGACTAAGACACCTGACAGCGAATGATGTTAAACATCTCTTTTTGTTCTCATTGGCTACTTATATATCTTCTTTTGAGGAACACGTATTCAAATTATTTATCACTTTAAAACATTTGTAGCATTTTAAAAATGGAGATACAGGCTGGGTGTGGTGGCTCATGCTTGTAATCCCAGCACTTTTGGGAGGCCAAAGTGGGCAGATCACTTGAGGTCAGGAGTTCGAGACCAGCCTGGCCAACAAGGTAAATCCCTGTGTCTACTAAAAATACAAAAACTAGCCGGATGTGGTGGCACATGCCTGTAATCCCAGCTACACAGGAGGCTGAGGCAGGAGATTCACTTGAACCTGGAAGGCAGAGGTTGCAGTAAGCTGAGACCATGCCTTTGTACTCCAGCCTGGGAGACACAGTGGGGCTCTGTATCCAAAAAAAAAAAAAAAGATATTTCACATAACATAAAGTTCACCGTTTTACAGTGTACTTACACTACCATGGTTTTTAGTATATTCATTATTGTGCAACCAACACCAGTAATTTCAAGAGATTTTTGGCCAGGTGTGGTGGCTTACACCTGTAATCCCAACACTTTGGGAGGCTGAGGCAGGTAGATTGCTTGAGCCCAGGAGTTCGAGAGCTGCCTAGGTGAAACCCCGTCCCTACAAAAAATGAAATAAAATAATAAAAAAAAAAAATTAGCTGGGCATGGTGGTGTGTGCCTGTAGTACCAGCTACTCAGGAGGCTGAGGAGGAGGAAGATTGCTTGAGCTTGGGAGGCGGAAGTTACAGTGAGCTGAGATTGCACCACTGCACTCCAGCCTGGGTGACAGAGTGAGATCCTGTCTCGAAAAGAAAAAAAAAGACATTTTCATTCCCACCCAAACTCTGTATCGGCAATTATTCCCAATTCCCCTCCACCCCCATTCCCTGGGAACCAATAACCTCTGTGCTTTCTCTATGAATTTGCCTATTCTGGACATTTCATATAAGTGAAATCACAGTATGTGGACTTCTGTATGTGGCTTATTCACTTAGTATGTTTTCAAGATTCATCCATGTTGTATCATGTCAAAGTACTTTAATAGATTTTTTATGGCTAAAGAATACTCCATTGTAGCAGTAATCTACATTTTGTTTATCCATTAATCAGCTGATGCTATCTTCTTTGTTGTGTATCTTTTCTCCATATTTTTAGTCGGATTATTTCTTATTGTTGAGGTTTGCTTTGTTTTTTTAGAGACAGGGTCTCACTATGTTGCCCAAACTCCTGGGCTCAAGCGATCCTCCTGCCTCACCCTCTTGAGTAGCTGGGACTAAAGGGGACACCACTGCATCTGGCTTATTGTTGAATTTTAAGGGTTCTTTAATATTTTGGATACAAGATGTTTTATTGCGTATGTGTTGTGTAAATATTTTATTACAATGTGTGACTTGTCTTTTCATCATCTTAACAGTGTCTTTTGCAGAGCAGAAGTTTTAAATTTTAATAAAGTCCAACTTACCAATTTTTTATTTCATGGATTGTACTTTTACTGTTGTATCTAAAACGTCATTGCCAAAGCCAAGGTCACGTAGATTTTCTCCTATATCATCTTCTAGAAATTTTGTAGTTTTGCATTTTATGTTTATATCTATGATTCATTTTGAGTCAATTTTTGTGAAAATGTAAAATCTATGTCTAGTTCCAATTTCTTTCTTTTTTTTTTTTTTTTTTTTTTTTGACCTATGGATATCTAGTGGATATCTAGTTGTCCAACACCATTTGTTAAAAAGACCATCCTTTCTCCATTGAATTGCCTTTGGTCCTTCGTCAAAGATCAGTTGAGATCTGTTTCCAAGGTCTCTATTCTGTTCCATTGATCCGTATGTTAATTCTTTTGCCAATACCACACTGTCTTGATTACTGTAGCTTTGTAGTAATTTTGAAGTTGGGTAGTGTAGTGTCGGTTCTCCAATTTTCCTCCTCTTCAGTGTTACTATTCCAGGTCTTTTCATTTTCCTTGTAAACTTTAGAATTAGTTTGTTGATACCACAAAATAATTTGCTGTGATTTTGATTAAGATTGCATTGAGGCTGGGTGCAGTGGCTCATGCCTGTAATCCCAGCACTTTGGGAAGCCAAGGTGGGCGGATCACCTGAGGTCAGGAGTTGGAGACCAGCCTGACCAACATGGAGAAACCCCGTCTCTACTAAAAATGCAAAAAAAATTAGCTAGGCATGGTAGCACATGCCTATAATCCCAACTACTTCGGAAGCTGAGGCAGGAGAATCGCTTGAACCCATGAGGCGGAGGTTACTGTGAGCCAAGATCGTGCCGTTGCACTCCAGCCTGGGCAGTAAGAGCAAAACTCTGTCTCAAAAAAAAAAAAAAAATTGCATTGAATGTATATATCTAGTTGGAAAGAATTGGCATCTTACAATATTGAGTCTTCCTACCCATGAACATTGCATCTCTCTACTCACATAGCTGTTTTTAAAAATTATCTTTCAGCCGGGCGCAGTGGCTCAGGCCTGTAATCCCAGCACTTTGGGAGGCTGAGGCGGATGGATCAGGAGGTCAAGAGATAGAGACCATCCTGGCCAACATGGTGAAATCCCATCTCTACTAAAAATACAAAAATTAGCTGGGCGTGGTGGCGTGTGCCTCTAGTCTCAGCTACTCGGGAGGCTGAGGCAGGAGAATCACTTGAACCCGGGAGGCGAAGGTTGCAATGAGCCGAGATCGCACCACTGCACTCCAGCCTGGTGACACAGCAAGACTCCGTATTTTTGGTAGAGACGGGGTTTCACCATGTTGCCCAGGCTGGTCTTGAACTCCTGACCTCAGGTGATCCACCCACCTCAGCCTCCCAAAGTGTTGGGATTATAGAAGTGAGCCACTGCTCCTGGCCAGCAATGTGTTTTTAATGTTGAATTATAATTGTTCGTTGCTGGTATATAAGAAAACAGTTGACAAAGATAGTTTTATTTCTTCCTTCCCAACCTTTTATTTCCTTGTCTTGTCTTATTGGACTAGCTAGGGCTTCAATATGATGTTGAATAGGAGTGGTGAGAGGGGGACATCTTTACCTTATTCTAATCTTAGGGAGAAAACTTCTGGTTTCTCACCATTAAGTATACCCTAGCTGTAGGGTTTTTTTAGTAGCTGTTCTTTAACAAGTTAAGGACAGTTCCCCTCTACTAGCTTGAGTAAGTGAAGGTTGGATTTCTGAGGCTTCAGTGTGAAATGGTGTGAAATGCTGTGTGACATCCAGAGGGGGATGTTGGAGTTAAGCAGAGTACCTAGGAGAGGGGACTGGGGTGGAGAAAGAGCAGGGAATCACTGGCATATCCATGATGCCCGAAGTCATGGCTATGGATGTGATTGCCAGGGAAGTACGTGCTGCTGTTGGTCCGGCAACTGGTCACCTTGAACAAAAATAGTCACAACTCTGTGCATGATAAATACCTGTGACTCTAAATGTGTGTTCCTGAGGATAGCCTGGCTACCTCACTAGGACCACAGTGTAAATATTGTTGATGGCCTGCTGTACCTTAGGCGCCATGCTAGATAGTGCCTTGCATTATCAGGTTATCTCATTTAATCCTTGCAGTTTTCAAGATAAGTACTATTAATCCTATTACCAGATTGAGAAAACAGAAACCCAGAGAGTTTCAATATCTTACCCAGGTGAGAGCGCTCATAAGACAGGGCCGAAAGTGACTCGGAAGCCTATGCTTGCCCTGCTCTCCCACACTGCCCACAGTGTTTGGGCAAGAAAAAAAACCTGAGGCTCAGATGGGAATGACTGCAGGGAGTCTGAGGAGAGGACCCACGTCCACTGGGTCATCTGGAGTGGCCTGAGGCTCAGCACCACTCCCACCAGGAGGGAAGGGCTTGCTTGACCCAAAGTGCCTAGCCTGGAGTGTCTAGTCCCACACTGCAAGGAGAGCTGCAGATCTAAGGGGAACCTCCACCTCCAGAATTCAGGCAATGGTGGCTAAGATGAGAGGACAGTTAGCCATCCACTGACCCTGGCGCCTCACACTCTTAAACCCTGGTCTTCCACATACCCTGACCCAGCATACGTGTACTCTCCAACCCCCGAGGATGGGCCTGCGCTGAGTCTGTGTGCTGCTTTACAGAGTTTGAATAATTCAAGCCCCAGAGGCCTGAGGTATCAGTTTCCGTTGCTCTGTTGTCATGGGGACAGGTGTCTTAACACCTGTGTAATGCACAGGTATAATTAAGCTAATGAAAGGGCAAAGAGGGAAAGGCTGCTGTCCTGTGCCTCAGATGACTCTGGGCTGATCAAGGGAATCCCTGGTCCCTGTTCTGCTGAGAGAGCAGCAGGCCCATCTAGAGTCCAGGTGTGGGGAATGGAAGAAGGAAGGAAGGAATGAGGGATGAAACAGAAGTAGGAGAAAGGGAGAGAGTGGAAAGAGGCGGGCAGGGGACGATCAGAGTCAGGGAGGCAGAGAGACCAAGAAAGTTACAGAGGGAAAGAGAAGGAAGCAGAAACAGAGTGAAAGGCAAAGTGGGTGGGGAGCATAGGAAAGGGCAGAGGCAGAGGCAGAGGCCAGAAGAGGCAAGGACCAGCAGTTAAGAAGAAAGACCAAGTACTAAACTCCAGGGGCAGGCACAAATTGGAGGGTCAGAAGACTGGAGGGGCTGCAGGGCCCGCTGGAGGGTGGTTGGACCCGCCAGAGATCTCAGTCTTACTTCTGACTTCTAGGTACTGTCCATACCATCCTTGCCAGCTGGGCCTAATTTTGCCCTAGATCTGGCAAGGAGGCGTCACACCCAGAGACCTGCCCCACCTCTTGCAGTGCCAGGACCATGGGGATCCGGAGCCACCACCTCAGCCTGGGCCTTCTGCTTCTGTTTCTACTCCCTGCAGGTATGAAGCTCAGTACACCAGCCCTGGCCTCTCCTGGTGGTGCTGCTATTCCTGTTCTCCCAAAATCCCTTTCCATGTAGTCACTCTTGTGTTTCTCCTCAGTACCTGTTTTGAGAACAAGCTCTCTATTTGTGGAGTGTGGAGAAGAGGGTGCTGAAGTGGGTGAGAGGAGACTTGCCTGGCTAAGGTGGAAACAATGAGTGGGGAGCTTCCAGAGACAGGGTTGGGAAAATCAGAGGGGCCAGATGCTGAAGGGCCTGCCGGCCAGGCCAGATCTTTCTCCTGCAGACGATGGGGGCAGCACTGAAAGGTTTCAGCAACATACTAACCTGGTCAGATGTACATGCTTAAAAGCATGGTCTATGGGCATGGGAGGGGTAGGAGGTAAGCCTTGGGGGAGGGGGTGACAGTGAAGGGAAGGGCCTGGCCTGGAGGGGAGAGGGCAGACTCAAGATGATGTTTAGCAAAATCTGGAGGATTTGAATGATCTGACAGGATCTGGAGATTAACTGGATTCCAAGAGGAGGAGGCAGGAGACGGAGAAGGGAGGGATAATTCCCAGATTTCCAGCTGAGGTCACTATTGCAGTTGAGGGCATGCTATTTGCTGAGATAGGAAACATGGGATAGGAAGTAGGTTTCAAAGCATGGAGGGAGGAAGCGAGTTCAGTTGAAAGTGCCTGTGGGAAACTCAGGAGTGGACTGTACTCTATTTGGGTCTGGAGCTCAGGAGAAAAATCTGGGATGAAGAAAAAGAAGGGAGCCAAGGACAGTATTCATGGGAACAATATTTAGGTCAAAGATTGAGGAAAATGTATGTCAGGAAAGCCTGGGGAAGAGTGTGATTTCAGAAGGAAGGAATGTTCCATCGCATCAGAAGTTTTGAAGAAACCAGCATGAGATGGAGAAGTGGAAACAGGTTTGAGAGAGACTGGAAGGGGCAGAGCAGTGGGGTTCAGAATCCTTAGGTGAAAGTCTGGACTCTTGTGGCTTATTTGGATCCCTCTATCATTTGTGGAGAGGCAGGCAGTCTCCAGGTCCTTGAAAAGGGAAGGGTGGAGGAGAAATTTGTCAGCCTGGTGCCAGAAGATAGTAACATTTCACTCCATGGCCTTTATCTCATGTGTCCCTGCAGGCAGGCCAGGGAGGAACTAGAGCCACAGCTAGAGCAAGAAAGGGCAGACACAGGAGGACACTCATAAGGACAGGGCCTCAGCCCTGGGAGTGGAGGGTATGAGCAAAGGCCCTGAGACTAGGGCCTGGGATGGACAATCCTCCTTACTGACCCTCCAGAGTGCCTGGGAGCTGAGGGCCGGCTGGCTCTCAAGCTGTTCCGTGACCTCTTCGCCAACTACACAAGTTCCCTGAGACCTGTGGCAGACACAGACCAGACTCTGAATGTGACCCTGGAAGTGACACTGTCCCAGATCATCGACATGGTGCGTTGTGGTAGTGGTACAGCTGTGGAGTCTTACCTGTCACAGTGTCAAGAAATGAAGGGGTGAGAGACTGGGATTTTTCTCCATGGAATTCCTTTTCTGTAAATGTTAATATTAACAAAGATAGCAGTTACCAACTGTTGGATACTGACTGTTGGGTGCCTACCTTGTGCCCAACATTTTGCACTCCTGAACTTATTGAATCCCTGCTAAGCGGGGATTCTCACCTCATATAACTGCTGAGGAAATGGGCCCAGAAAAGAGAAGAGCCCACTAAGGTCACGTGGCAAGGTCAGGTCTGAGTGGGAACTGGACAGTATGGACAAGTCAGGTTTGTGGGTGCTGACCAGAGCCCTGCAGGGGAGTGTGCACAGACGGGGCAGGATATGCATATACATGTCCACATCTCTGCCATCCCCTGCCCCCACTAGGATGAACGGAACCAGGTGCTGACCCTGTATCTGTGGATACGGCAGGAGTGGACAGATGCCTACCTACGATGGGACCCCAATGCCTATGGCGGCCTGGATGCCATCCGCATCCCCAGCAGTCTTGTGTGGCGGCCAGACATCGTACTCTATAACAAGTACTGCCTATCTGGGCTCTTCCCCTCTCCTACCCTTCTCTAGACTTGCCCTTAGCCATGGGTGTGCACTGATCCCCTCTCCCTACCACATAAGCCGGTTGCCATGCTGCCCTGGAAACTTTTCCCCAGGACCCTTCTAAGCTGCCAGGCATTCACAGCCCTTCCATGGCACCCCCACTTAAGGCTATCCCAGGCCAGCCCAGGCTGAATGTCTCCTGGGAACCTACTGTGTGGTCCAGGGCAGATGCCTGGATCACAAGGGCCTCTCTAGGGCACAGTTTTAGCTCTAAGTCTCTCGGGGCTCCCCCAAGAGCCTGTCTAAGGTTCTCTTTCCTCCAAGACATAGCCCTCTGGAACACTGCTTTATGTCTCCTTGACCACTTCTGTATCTCCCAGCCCACACATAGCTCTGCATATTTTCTCTGGGGCCCCTCTACAAGTTTTGCAGATGTCCCCCAAGGGAAGTCATTGTGTGTCCCAGAGTTGCCTCTGGGTTCTGCAGAGGCCTGTTTATATGTCCTCTGGCTATGTCTGTGTCCTTCTGGGCCCTTCAGGCGCCACCCCTTCCAGGCAGCGGGTCTCTCTAGGTGCACTCCACCCTCTGTGTTGCTTTGTTCTGAAAACGAGAGTCAAATTAACGAAAGAAAAACAAGCAGAAGTTTATTTTATTTATTTATTTATTTATTTATTTGTATTTATTTGAGACGCAGTCTCCCAGGCTGGAGTGCAGTGGGGCCATCTCCGCTCACTATAAGCTCCGCCTTCCGGGTTCACGCCATTCTCCTGCCTCAGCCTCCCAAGTAACTGGGACTACAGGCGCCCACCTCCACGCCTGGCTAATTTTTTTGTATTTTCAGTAGAGATGGGGTTTCACCGTGTTAGCCAGGTTGGTCTCAATCTCCTGACCTCGTGATCCACCCGCCTTGGCCTCCCAAAGTGCTGGGATTACAGGCCTGAGCCACTGCGCCCGGCCACAAACAGAAGTTTATTAACCTGCTGTACCCATCACGGGAGAGGCCTTAGTTCAAAAGTATTTTCTCTCTGAAGGCAGTGGCTTAGAGGCCTTGCTTAAATAGAAATTCAAGAAAGAGCCAGCAAGTTGTAAATAGTGGCAAGACAAAGGAGAGCAGTTCCAGCCTTTAAAAGGCGGGAAAACGTGGGAAGAGGGTAAAATCTGTTCCCAGATTCCTCTGGCACCTACTGGTGCCCTTTGGATAAGCAAGTGCTGTCTCCAGCAAGGAAGGGCTGGTGTCCTACCATCAGGCCAGCAGATGCTGGGGCCAGGTGCTCCCCTGCGTCGTGAGTGTCTCGAACTTAATGAACCTCAATATTCTGGGGGAGAAGTTTTGGTTTCTTTCAGACCCTGGGGGTCTGCCCTGGGCTCCCGGCCTCCAGGGCTGCTTCTCCGGCTGGACAGCCTGGGTGAGCCAAGCCCCGCCCCGCCTGCCCGCAGGGCGGACGCGCAGCCGCCAGGCTCGGCCAGCACCAACGTGGTCCTGCGCCACAATGGCGCCGTGCGCTGGGACGCACCGGCCATCACGCGCAGCTCGTGCCGCGTGGACGTGGCGGCCTTCCCGTTCGACGCCCAGCGCTGTGGCCTGACGTTCGGCTCCTGGACTCACGGCGGGCACCAACTGGATGTGCGGCCGCGCGGCGCTGCCGCCAGCCTGGCGGACTTCGTGGAGAACGTGGAGTGGCGCGTGCTGGGTATGCCGGCGCGGCGGCGCGTGCTCACCTACGGCTGCTGCTCAGAGCCCTACCCCGACGTCACCTTCACGCTGCTGCTGCACCGCCGCGCCGCCGCCTATGTGTGCAACCTGCTGCTGCCCTGCGTGCTCATCTCGCTGCTTGCGCCGCTCGCCTTCCACCTGCCCGCCGACTCGGGCGAGAAGGTGTCGTTGGGCATCACCGTGCTGCTGGCGCTCACCGTCTTCCAGCTGCTGCTGGCCGAGAGCATGCCGCCGGCCGAGAGCGTGCCGCTCATCGGTGAGCAGCGGAGGTGCGGGGGGACCTGATGATGCGCCGGGCCGCCCCAGGGCGGGGCCGCCACAGGGCCTGGGTCTGCCGAACGGCCCCGCTTCAGAGAGTGAGGCGGGGGCGTCCTGGGAACGTCCTCTAATTTTGAGACTGAGGGGAAAGGGTTAGCTCCTTCCAGGGAGAACACCCCTCACGACTGGGTCTTGATGGTGGAACATCAGTATCCCCAGATCCTAATAATAGGCAAAATCTGTCGACTGCTCGCTGTGTGCCAGACACTCCCCTAAGCACTTGACCTTTATTAACTCAGGTAAACATCACCACAAACCTAGGAAGTAGGTCCTCTGGTTATCCCATTTGTACAAAAAGGATTCGTATCTTGTCCCAGCTCATGCCCATCGTTATTTGAGAGTGGAACTGTCCTGGATTGTGTATGAGTGCAGCTTCCAGCAGTGAGGGGAGCAATTAGAGAGCAGTAGCTTCTGATGACCCACGTGTAGGAATGAAGGATGGGGAGAACTCGGCCCTTACCTCCTTCCTGCTTCCATCCATGGGGCTTGGAGGGTCTGGAGAGCCTCATGGTGGGCTTATTTCCATTTGTGTAGAGGTGACTGGGAAGCTCAGGATCCACAGGCTTTTTGTTTTGAGTCCCAATTGGCTTTCTCTCTCTCTTGCAGGGAAGTACTACATGGCCACTATGACCATGGTCACATTCTCAACAGCACTCACTATCCTTATCATGAACCTGCATTACTGTGGTCCCAGTGCCCGCCCAGTGCCAGCCTGGGCTAGGGCCCTCCTGCTGGGACACCTGGCACAGAGCCTGTGCGTGCAGGAAAGAGGGGAGCCCTGTGGGCAGTCCAGGCCACCTGAGTTATCCCCTAGCCCCCAGTCTCCCGAAGGAGGGGCTGGCCCCCCAGCGGGCCCTTGCCACGAGCCACGATGTCTGTGCCGCCAGGAAGCCATACTGCACCATGTAGCCACCATTGCCAATACCTTCCGCAGCCACCGAGCTGCACAGCACTGCCATGAGGACTGGAAGCGCCTGGCCCGTGTGATGGACCGCTTCTTCCTGGGCATCTTCTTCTCCATGGCCCTGGTCATGAGCCTCCTGGTGCTGGTGCAGGCCCTGTGAGGGGTAGGACTAAGTCACAGGGATCTGCTGCAGCCACAGCTCCTCCAGAAAAGGACAGCCATGGCCAAGTGGTTGCTGGTCTTTAAGCCAGCCAGTCTCTTCCCACTGCTCCTAAGACCCTGGGACACTTGACTTCACAATCCACAAGGAAGCACTCATTGTCTACATACCCTAACTAACGGAAATCCAGAGCCTGCCACTCCCCTAATTCCAAAAAAAAGAAGAACTCTACAAAGGCCAAGATCACAGAGTACAGTCTTGGAGGGACAGAATTGTTCATGCTGGGTACTAGAGCTTTCAGTGGGGAGTGTGCAGGTTATTATGAGAAACTGAACTGAACTGCTGCGTTTCCTGTCTTCCTTCCTAGGTGGCTTCTTTGCAGGGCCTTGGCTCTTACCTTTCCCTGCCGAGGGGCTCAGGGAAAAGGATCGGGGATTCTCAGTTGAGTTTCCAGAGCAGGAGGCCCTACAGATTTGGCCCCAAATCCCCGACTCAATAAAGTAAGCGTGTACCTAGCACCTCCTCGATGCCCTGTATTACCCTTGAGGTCTGTGGTAGTGGAAGCTGGGGGTCCAGGTCTGTCTGTACTTCAGGTCTGTCTCATGGCCGCTGGTGCAAGTCCAAGTCCAAGTGCAAAGCCTGAGAACCTGAAGTTCTAATGTCCAATGGTAAAAGAAGGATGTCCCAGCTCCAGGAAAGAGCATGAATTTGCCTTTCTCCTACTTTTTTGTCTTCTCCATGCCCTCCCACATTGAGAGTGGAACTTGCCACTCAGTCCATCAACTCACACGCCAGTCTCCTGCTGAAAACCCTCACAGACACATCCAGAAATAATGCTTTCCCAGCTGTCCATGTATCGCTGGTGTCCATGGTGGTGGGTTATCAGAACTTATTAATGTCACTGTCGCTAAAGTTGGTATATAACCCCCCACTGCTAAATATGACGAGCTAAAAAAAAAAAAAAAGAACTTAGGCAACCTAGGGAGACCCTGTCGCTACAAAAAACACACAAATTAGTCAGGTGTGGTGGCACATATCTGTAGTCCCAGCTACTTGGGAGGCTGAGGTGGGAGGATCTCTTGAGCCCAGGAGTTTGAGGCTACAGTGAGCCATGATGAGAGGAGCCTCAGGACTCATGGATTAGAGCAGAAGTTACATCTGTGCTGACAAAAGAATGGGATTTGACTGAGGTGCTGAGGGAGGACTAGAGCTCTCTCTTCCATCTCTCCTTCTCTCTGTGTGCTGGAGTTAGGCACCGTCCACCCCATTCTCACACTCGGACACTGAGAGCTTGACAGTGGCCAAGGCAGGGGCAGTGCAGGGACCAGCCATTCACAGGTATTTGTTCCTTTCTGAGTTTCACACATTTCCTGGCACTACCTCTGTGCCTCTGACCCAGTCCCTTCCCCCAGGAAGCTCACCGTCTCACATGGCAGACAGACATGGACATATGGTATATGGAAGCATTCAGGGCTCTGTGGAAGCATAGAGGCATGGTCACTACCCCAGCTGGGTGGGAGAGGTCACAGAAGGCTTCCTGGAGGAGTGAACAGGAGCTTTCCAGATGGACATGTGAGGCATCTGAGTAACACCAACAGGTATCACTGCGAAGTGCTCTCCAGTCACCCCCCAAATCAGCTGAAGTCTTTCTATCTCCAAGTGAGTTGCTGCCTGTCTTGAAGTACCCCCCACGTCGCCGGCCCAACTCTTTATTCAGAGTCTCACTCCTAGAGCCCTGGGTAAGGTTCAGTCCCCAAATTGTCTCCTGTTTCTCCACCAGCAGGTCTGGCAGCTACCAGAGAAGGTCCCAGAGTTCCCTGCAGATGGGGTTGCCAGGAATCTTGGTTACACTGAAAGCACACATTGCCAACATCCTCAGGATGGGCAGAGGCAGCAGATGAGGCTGTCCTGTGTCTCATGCATCAAAGGAGGCCTGGACTGTCTGGAAAGGCCCACACCGCGAGGAACCAGAGCAGCAGCAGCAGAGACCAAACTGCAGAGAGGGGACTCTCACCCATGGCTGCAGGGAAAACAGGCAGAGAGGTTTTGGGAGAGAGAGAGAAAAAGAGGTATTTAGGAGCACAGGAGCAAAGTGGGGACACACAGATACAAGATGGAGAGACTGGCAGAGTGAGCTGGACAGACTGATATACAAAATTGCCGCAGGCAACAGAGATAAAGATCAAGTTTAGGGAGGAGCTGGTCCAATGGTAATGGGTTATCAGAACTTACTAACACTAGTGTCACTAAAGTTGATGTACAATGCCTCCACTGCTAAATTTGACTGCTTTAAAAAATTTTAGGCAGCCTGGGCAACATAGGGAGACCCCTTCTCTACAAAGAATACAAAAAGTAGCCAGGCGTGGTGGCATATATCTGTAGTCCAAGCTACTTGGGAGACTGAGGTGGGGGGATCACTTGAGCCCAAGAGTTTGAGGCTACAGTGAGCCGTAGTGGTGCCACTGCACTCCAACCTGGGTGACAGAGTGAAAAAAAAATTTTTTTAATAAAGAATTTAGGAAGGTAGACAGAGACGAGGAGACCAATTAGAGTCCCAGTGTCTCTTCCAGAGGTCATTGTGTCTAACTTAATTGCTTTCTATTGCCACAAATAAGGTACTTCAGAGTGGGATGTGACATGGATTTAAGATCAGAGTGGGATCTACTGTGGCTGAACTTGGCTCCTTTGCCCAAACCCTGGTAGGAGAGGTGCAGGGTGGACTAGGAGGAGAAATCCTAAACTTTTCCAGTTACTGGAATTATATCATCAAAACTCAAAGATACCTGGGAGGCTGGAAACTTGGCTTCTGGTCCTGGCTCTGCCATGAACTCACTGTCACCTTGAGCAAATAATTTGTCTCTGGGTCTCACTTGACCATATAAAGTGGGTAATGCCTCCTGTTCTGCCTCCTTCCCATAGATTACTGTGCAGTAAAGATGAGATGGGATGGGATGGGATGGGATGGGATGGGATGGGATGGGATGGGATGGGATGGGATGGGATGGGGTGGGGTGGGGTGGGATGGGGTGGGGTCTGGGGAGGGATGGAAACCATCCTGGTGTGGTGGTTCAGAGTTTGGCTCTAGAGCCAGCCTCTCTGGACTCCACTTCTTAGTAGCTGGGTGGCACAGGGCTGGTTGCTTCTCCTCTTTGCACCTTTGATGTTTTTGTTTTTGTTTTTGTTTTGTTTTGTTTTGTTTTGGGACAGAGTTTCACTCTTGTTGCCCAGGCTGGAGTGCAATGGCACAATCTTGGCTCACAGCAACCTCCGCCTCCTAGGTTCACGAGATTCTCCTGCCTCAGCCTCCCAAGTAGCTGGGATTTCAGGCATGCACCACCATGCCCAACTAATTTTGTATTTTTAGTAGAGACGGGGTTTCTCCATGTTGGTCAGGCTGGTCTTGAACTCCTGACCGCAGGTGATCCGCCCATCTTGGCCTCCCAAAGTGCTGGGATTACAGGCGTGAGCCACCGCGCCTGGCTTCTCTTTGTGCCTTTGTACCTTGGTACTGTCATCTGCAGAACAGAGGTGATGACCGTACCATTGGGGTGTGGTGAGAATGAATGGCATGATTTTGTGCTGGAGTGGATCAGAGGAAGCTGGGGGGTCCTTCCTGCCCACTCACAGAGTTCTGAAGGACAGAGGAGTTCTAAAGGCTTGGGGAGGAGCTGCTGTTTCTTCCCTGGAAATGGCCCATTCCCACCTAGAGACATGGTGGCCTGGGTAGGCCTTGGCACACCAAGTGTCTGAGGGAAGAGAAGAGTCACAGCTGGAGATCATCTGGTCCAATTTGCTTATTATACACACCGAGAAACTGAGGCACAGAGAAAGAATGGGTTGGTCATAGAGAAAGAGCAGAGCCTGGACTAGAGCCCAGGCCTCTAGCACCCAAAGCTTGACCTCATGGCCTTCAAAGATGGGTTTGAGGGAGCCCTGAGGGCAGTAACAGAGACAGTGGGTTCTGCACTGGGAGGCAGAGAAGGACCAAAGGAGGACTTTGTGGGGAGCAGCCCTTCCGTCCCTCACTTCACTGCAGCCTGAATCTCTCGGGGGCCTGATCAGTGGCCTTTTCCTGCAAAGCACAGGCAGACCCAGGCTGGAGAGCAGGTGTCTCTGCTCCCCCAACCATCTGCTCTCCCACACACTCATCTCCTGGCTAAGGCTGGCAACCCCCAAGGTGCCACTTCAGTGAGTGCACTTTTTTTATGATTATTATTAATGAGGTTGTTTCCTTATAAAAGATCCAGGTGGGCCGGGCACGGTGGCTCACGTCTGTAATCCCAGTACTTTGGGAGGCCAAGGTGGATGGATCCCCTGAGGTCAGGAGTTCGAGGCCAGCCTGGCCAACATGGTGGGCAGGGAGACAGACAGCAGTTGGGTGCTGTGCCCCTAAGGTCCAGCTCAGGCTGTGGTCTCTACTAAAAATACAAAAAATTAGCCAGGCGTGGTGGCATGCGCCTGTAATCCCAACTGTAATCAAGAGGCTGAGGCAGGAGAATGGCTTGAACCTGTTAAGTGGAGGCTGCAGTGAGCTGAGATTGTGCCATTGCACTCCAGCCTGGGCAACAAGAGTGAAAACTCCGTCTCAAAAAAAAAAAAAAAAAAAGATCCAGGTGATGGGGCCAGGGATGAACTGAGTCCCACAAGTGCCTGCAGCCCTTACCTGAATTATCCAGATGGCAAGGCCCAGACTTGCACTTCTTGTCTATAGAAAAGAAACAGTAAAGAATGAAAGGCTCAGGAGCTCTCAGGATGGAAAGGGACCTCAGAGCCCTGGTGGTCCATCCCTGACTTGTTCTAGGAGAAGTTGGTACATTTCCCCCTAATTCTGCTCTTTCATGGTAGAACATCCTTGACTAGGTTTGTCTCGACCCATGAGAAACAGGGCCAGAAGGGAGTGGGCCATCAAAGCCAGGGTCTACTCTGGGGCACTCCTGCTCCCTGGGCCTGTAACTTTGCCTTCCTGCCACACTCACCTCTCCCTCTTCCATGCCTCGCCCCAGGCTGGTTTGTGTTCTTTGCATGCCCTCCTCACCTTGTCAACTCATGCATGCTCCTGTTGCTGTCCAAGATAGGAAGTGAAGTCCTTAGCCCTTCAGAAATTAAGAACCTGGGCCCATCCCCGTAGTTCTTCTTCTGGCCTGTGCTGGGGACATGGACAGGAGGAGCGTCCACCACTTCCCGACCACAGCATGAGCGTAACCTTAGGGGCACAGCACCCAGCTGCTGTCTCCCTGCCCCCACCACCCACCCAGCACAGAATTCCTCTTCCAGCTCATAAATGCACTCTTCTCAGAAACTGAGGTTGGGGCTCCTACTCATTTCTGGCAACAGCTATCTAGGTGTCAATAATCTGGCTGGAAAATAATTCCCTTCCAGCCTCTGACCAGGAGAAAAGCCCAACCAGGCCTGCTTGCCTGCCCAAATGGCCAGAGACCCTTCCCTTGGCCAGGAAACCTTTCCAGCCACCCAGCAGGCAAGTGGCCAACTATGGCTTAGATCCCTTCAAGGGCAGTAAGTGCACCCCTCAAAAGGTTATGTCTCCCCTTAGATGGAAGGGGTTGGGAGCTGGTGGATATGCCTGGTTGTATTTATGTATCCCTGGGACACAGGAGATAGGGGCTTGGGTTTGCCAAAGTCCCTGGTGGATGTGGAAGGCCCACCTTCTGCACAGGTGCTGACTGGCGCTTGCCCTCCTACCTTTGATGTACTCGCAGTTGTAGGTGCTGCGCTTGCCCAGGGCCTGGAGGTAGATGCGGGCAGGGCCCTGGGCCGGTCTGCTGGCATTGATCACTTGGAAGGTCTCGAAGGGGGGGATCAGCACCTCTTCCTCTCCAGGGAAGAAGGAGTAGCCCTTGATAGGGGCCCCGAGGCAGGTCCAGATGCCAAAGAAGGTGTCCTCACCAAACTGCTGGGCTGCAACGTTCTTCAGGGAGGCGGAAGCAAAGCCCCCCAGCCTCACAGTGGCCCCAGGCCCTGCTGGCCGGAAGTGCAGGCCATGCACACCTCGGAACACCTGGTGGCACCGGGGTGGACGCTGGCCCCTGCCCAGGAGCTGCAGGGCCTCGGTCAGCAGGAAATGGAGTGTCTTGAAGGAGAAGTGATAGAGGTAGTGGGCCCGGGAGCGACCTGCCTCACGCACGGCTGCATTGAACTCCTTGTGCAGGGGGCTGTTGGCTGTGTAGGCCAGGAGGGCCACCCCATGCTCATCGCGGAAGCCCAGGGGTGGCGGAGGTGGACGGGTAGGGCTGAGACTCCACTCCGGCCCCCAGGCCTGGCGCTCCTGCCATTGGCTGCTTGCCAGTGTCCAGCCGTCTGCATACACCTTGTTGGCCTGGAACTCCGTGTGGTTGAGATCTGGAAGAGCAGCTGTCATGGCAGCAGCACAGCCAGCGTACTGGTCATCAAAGGAAGCCAGGGCCATGTCCAGCGGCATCTCTTGAGAGAAGAGGTCTCGTCGTGTGATGGGGTGGCTCTGGGCCTGAGGGGGCAGGAGCAGCAGGGACTGAGAGGATAGGCCCCTGGGAGAATGAGTCCCCTGCCATCCAGCTCTCCCCTCCACTGAGAAAGGCAGGAAGGGCCCCAAACACACCTGGTGGGGAAAGGGATTGGGAACCTCTGGCTGTAATTTCCCCAAGACTAGCATCTGGGGCTGTCCCCTTGGGCTGAGTGATCCCCAAGGGAAGCGTCAGGCATTCTTTCCTCTCTCCTTCCAGGGTTCAGAAGAAGCTGATGGCTCAGTTCCCTGCTGGGGTGGGAACAGTGGGGGATGCCCATACCTGAAGTGCTTCCATGAGGCCCACAGACACAAGAAGCAGAGACATCATAGCAGGCATCTGCATGCTGGTGACCCTGGGCCAGCTGCTGTTTCTCTTTGAGTCTCAGTTTCTTCATATGGAAAATTGCAGTGTTAATCTGTATAGTTTAATAAACATGAATCGACACTTAGTCTGTGCCATTCCTAGTGCTTGGCACTGAGAGTCACAAGACAGACATGGAGGCTTAGAAGAGAGAGGACCTTTCTTGCTGGAAGGAACATGCGTGACTTCCTGGAGGAGTGACGTGAACAGGGTCTTGCAGGATGAACAAGAGACTAAAATGTCAGCTAGTGGAGACTAGGAGATAAAAGACTGGTGTTTGGGGTGGGAAAGGACTTTTGTGCAGCAGGAATGGAAAAAGCAAATGTATTAGGGTGGGAACTGAGGATGTAAAGAGGGAAAGACATGTCATCCAGGCTGGCAGAGCTCGCAGGGTAGGAACGTTGGGAAGATGGGCCAGTCATGAAGGGACTTGATAGCCATGGTGAGAGAGCTGGGCTTCACCTCACAGGGGTTGTGGGGTTGGGACAGGGGCAGATCCAGGACTGTTCAGCTGGTGGGGCCTTAGCAGAACTCCAGGGACAGACTTAGAGCAGGGCTTGGTCCACTGGTTGCCCCCACTCCCTGCAGTCCTCTTGTGGAATGAGCCTTCCATGCTTCCAGGGAGGGACAGATATAAACCCCGGGTGCTGGGGAAAGAGGGGATCAGAAAAGCAGGAGAGGACAGAGGATAATGGTTTCCCCAAAGCAAGCAGCATGAACCACAAGCCTTCCACACCCTCCCTGTTGGGGGACAGGTGGGGTGCCTGAAGTGGCTCCAAGAAGAGGGTGTCCAGGCATTGGGTCTGGATTGAAACTGGCAGTTTCCCTTTTTTTTCTTTTCTTTTCTTTTTTCTTTTTTTCTGAGACCAAGTCTCACTCTGTTGCCCAGGCTGGAGTGCAGTGGCGTGATGTTGGCTCACTGCAACCTCCACCTCCCGAGTCCAAGTGATTCTTTTGCCTCAGCCTCTGGAGTAGCTGGGACTACAGGTGCCTGCCTCCACGCCCAGCTAATTTTGGTATTCTTAGTAGAGACAGGGTTTCACCATGCTGGCCAGGATGGTCTCGAACTCCTGACCTCAGGTGATCCGCCCACCTTGGCCTCCCAAAGTGTTGGGATCACAGGCATGAGCCACTGCGCTGGCCCTATTGTCATTTTTTTAAGAACTAAAAGGAGGCCGGGTGCGGTGGCTCAAGCCTGTAATCCCAGCACTTTGGGAGGCCGAGACGGGCGGATCACGAGGTCAGGAGATCGAGACCATCCTGGCTAACATGGTGAAACCCCGTCTCTACTAAAAAAAAATACAAAAATCTAGCCGGGCGAGGTGGCGGGCGCCTGTAGTCCCAGCTACTCAGGAGGCTGAGGCAGGAGAATGGCGGGAACCCGGGAGGCGGAGCTTGCAGTGAGCTGAGATCCGGCCACTGCACTCCAGCTTGGGTGATAGAGCGAGACTCCGTCTCAACAAAAAAAAAAAAAAAAAAAAAAAAAAGAACTAAAAGGAAACATGCTTACACATACACACTTTATTACCTTTTTTCCTCAGGAAAAAAATATCATGAACTTCCTTCCATGTCAGTACATACATATCTCCCTTGCTCACATAATGGCAGCTTGGTTTATCTCATGGTATAAACCATAATTAACCATTTCATACTTATGAACACTTAGGTTTTTTTCCCTAATTTAAAAAATTATACATAATACTACAGTGAATATTTAGGTATATAAATCCTTGTCTACTTGTGTGCATGTTTTTTTTTTTTTTTTTTTTTAAATGGGCGGGGTCTTTCTCTGTCGCCCAGGCTGGAGTGCAGTGGCCGGATCTCAGCTCACTGCAAGCTCCGCCCCCCGGGTTCACGCCATTCTCCTGCCTCAGCCTCCCAAGTAGCTGGGACTACAGGCGCCCGCCACCTCGCCCGGCTAGTTTTTTGTATTTTTTAGTAGAGACGGGGTTTCACCATATTAGCCAGGATGGTCTCGATCTCCTGACCTCGTGATCCGCCTGTCTCGGCCTCCCAAAGTGCTGGGATTACAGGCTTGAGCCACCATGCCCAGCCTGTGTGCATGTTTTTATAGGAAAGATTTTGAGAAGTAAAATGAGATTTAAAGAATATGAATATTTTTTATTTTGATAGAAACTGCCACCCCACCAACAATGGATGAGAGTGCCCTTTATTCCACATCTTTGCCAGTGCTGAATATGATTGATCTCTTTTTAATTTCCATTTAACTGGTAGGCAAAATGGTATCTACTTTTTTTGTTTGTTTGATGCAGGGTCTTGCTCTGTTGCCCAGGCTGGAGTGCAGTGGCATGATCATAGCTCACTTCAGCCTTGACCTTCTGAGCTCAATCGATCCTCCTGCCTCAGCCTCCCGAGTAGCTGGGTCTACAGGCACACAACACGATGCCTGGCTTATTTTTATATTTTTTGTAGAGATGGGGTTTTGCCATGTTGCCCAGGCTGATCTCGAATTTCTGGGCTCAAGTGATCCACCCACCTTGGCCTCCCAGCATGCTGGGATTACAGGCATGAGTCAAAGCTTCCAGCCTCTGTTTTCTTTCTGTACACAAATGGTAATATAGTCAATGGGCCTTTATCTTTTGGAATCTGATAAAAGCTGAAACCTCCCTTTAGAAAATGAATATATGCGGCCGGGCGCGGTGGCTCAAGCCTGTAATCCCAGCACTTTGGGAGGCCGAGACGGGTGGATCACGAGGTCAGGAGATCAAGACCATCCTGGCTAAAACGGTGAAACCCCATCTCTACTAAAAAAACACAAAAAAACTAGCCGGGCGATGTGGCGGGTGCCTGTAGTCCCAGTTACTCGGGAGGCTGAGGCGGGAGAATGGTGTAAACCCGGGAGGCGGAGCTTGCAGTGAGCTGAGATCCGGCCACTGCACTTCAGCCCGGGCTACAGAGCGAGACTCCGTCTCAAAAAAAAAAAAAAAAAAAAAAAAAAAAAGAAAATGAATATATGCACCTTCAAACAAATGTTACATAAATATCAGGGTGGTTATGCTTCTGCCCCCAATCTCATTTAGGTTAAGCGTTGCTGCTTTATCATCTCTGGCTCTGGGGAGACCTAAGTTTGGATAGTTCAGTGACTCTAAGACACTGGGATTCTATGTGTCTATAATCTTCAAATCTAAGATCCTGTAATTGCCAATACACAATTTAAATGTGAAGTATGAGCTTCTCTGGGCAATGGAGTTAGCAGTAGTTTTTACCAAATTCCACATGTCCAAAATGGGGCTCATTATCTTCTCCCCCTCAAAAGCTGCTTATTCATTTATTCAACAAATTTTTTTTTTTTTTTTTTTTTGTCTAGCATCTGTAGCACGTCAGGTACTAAGGATAAAATTATGAACAACAGCCAAGCATGGTGGCTCCAGCCTGTAATCCCAGCACTTTGGGAGACTGAGGCTGGAGGATTACTTGAGCCCAGGAGTTTGAAACCAGCCTGGGCAACATAGTGAGACACCATCGCTACTAAAAATAAAAAAATACGTCTGGGCAACTTTAGGAGGCCAAGGTGGGCGTATCACCTGAGGTCAGGAGTTCAAGACCAGCCTGGCCAACGTGGTGAAAGCCCATCTCTACAAAAATACAAAAATTAACTGGGCATGATGGCAGGTGCCTGTAATCCCAGCTACTCGGGAGGCTGAGGCAGGAGAATAGCTTGAACCCAGGAGGCAAAGGTTGCAGTGAGCCAAGATCATGCCATTGCACTCCAGCCTGGGCGACAGAGTGAGACTCCGTCTCAAAAATTAAAATACATACATACATACATACATACGCACGCCAGGCTACAGGTGTGGTGGTGCATATCTGTAGTCCCAACAACTTGGCAGGCTGAAGGCAGGAGGATTGCTTGAGTCCAGGAGGTTAAGGCTGCAGTAAGCTATGAAAACCCACTTCGGCTCCCTGCAAACTTTGCCTCCCGGGTTCAAGCAATTCTCCTGTCTCAGTCTCCCAAGTAGTTGCGATTACAGGCACGCGCCATCAAGCCTGGCTAATTTTACATTTTTAGTAGAAATGGGGTTTCTCCATGTTGGTCAGGCTGGTCTTGAACGCCCAGCCTCAGGTGATCCACCCACCTCAGCCTCCCAAAGTGCTGGGATTACAGGCATGAGCCACAGCGCCTGGTCTGTTTTTAGTTTTATTTACTTTTGTTTTGGTTTTGGTTTTCATGTAGCAAGAACATTTAATGTGAGATGTACCCTCTTCACACATGTTTAAGTTCACAATGCCTTATTGTTACTGTAGGCACAATGTTATACCAGAAGAGACTTGAAAAGCTCATTTTGCTCATTATTGTAGTCCCATTACAAAGCAGATGCTCAATAAAAATGTATTGAATTAATGATCAGGTTTGGAGGGGAAATGGTGAGTTCACTTTGGGAAATGTGAACTCCCTGAAGCAGATGTCCAAGAGGTAGCAGAATGGACAATCAAGGAGACATGAGAATCACAGGTGATTGAAATCAGGGAAGAGATGAGATCCCCAGAGCAAGGGAAAGAGTAAGGCTGAAAGGCAGAGGGCGAGCTGCTTGATGGTTGAAGCCAGAGGTCAGGTGGAGCCGCACTCCTCCTTGGCTTTCTAGAGTCTCTTTGCATCTGGTCCTTGGGTTCCATGAGATACCATGGGATCCTTGTGATAAAATCCTCTTTAGGCTTAATCTAGCTCAGGGTGGCTCCTGTTAATTTGCCATGGCAAGTCTCACAGGATAAACCATCCCCATTATTCACCCAGTCATCCATGATGGTCCCCTGGGTGTCCATTCAGTCAATCATTCATCAAACATTCACATAGTTGCAAACTAACACTGGGTGAGAGAGGGGTCCATCCTAGATTCTCCTTCCCTTCAACATCCGCACTCCCTGCCTTGGCTCAGGCTTGCCGGTGCCTCCTCGCTGATCTCCCCTCCACAGTCAGCCCCACTAACGTGCCTGCCCGGGGAGAGCGATGTTTCTAAACTGCTCATGTTCCTTATGTGCTTAAAAGCCCTCTGTGCCAAAACTGACTGGAAGAAATATCTCAAAATATAGAGGAAAAATGCAGAGACAAAAATTATGAGGGAAGAGATAAGAACACATCTAGGAAAAAAAAGCAAACAGACAGACAAACAAACAAAACATCCCTCCATACCCTCAAAACAGAGGCCAACATCCTTACCCTGGCCCTCTACGTCCTCTGCAGCGCGCACCTGCCACTCCTGCTTGGCTTCTGTAGGGCAGAACAAAGTCGCAGGTGGGACTCCATGGTTACCCTCCCTGTGGTTCTGCACACATTGTCCCCTCTCCTTGGGACACCTTTCTCCTGGCTACCCACTCTTCAAGGCTTAACCCAGGGGGTCACCTCCTCCAGGAAGCCCTCTGACTCCTTTGGGCTCCCATATCACCCTGTGCTGTCCTCTGTCACTGTCCTTATCACACTGTGCTGCCCTTATATGTGCCTGGCTCCTCTCTTGGCCAGTGAATTCCTTAAGGGAGCATGTACGCCAAGACCAAGCACTGGGTAGGCCTCAGCATGTTTGCTGAGAGTCTGAGGAACTTTCTCAGCTCAGCTAACAGCGTAGACCACGGCAGAGCAGGTGGGTGGCTGGCCTTGGTGACCAGTGTCAGGGGAGATGTAGTGGGAGCCGGAGGGATGGGGTGGGCATGGGCCCAAAGAGCTGGGGATGCTGAGTAATTCCTTTTCTAGCCCAAGGGAGTTGCCGTTCTGTCCTCCCTCTCATCCCTCTTGGGGCCATTCTTTCATCAGTTCCTCATCCAGGCCCTTGCTGAACATACCCTCCTGGGAATGTGACCCCACATCTCCCCACAGGAATCTCAAACTTCCCATGGCCCCCAACCTTCCTAGGTATCCCAAACTTCATCAAAGTTTCCTGGAAACTTGTTCTCATGACTCCCAAAATTCCACCATTCATCTCCCAAACTTCACCTCAAAACCACTTTTCCTGCCCAGCACCCGGGAAAAGAGTGGTGCACTCCTTACCTAGGCCTTGTCCTGGGTGGGGAAGCTGCTGCTGGTCTCCACCATGGCCACCAGGAGAGGGGAGGACAAGTTTCTTTTTGATATTGTCAATCCCCACCCCTTGCACCTCCCCCACACAGCTGCTCAGAAACACGACACTCCCCCATCTATTTCTGGATGTCTCCTCAGGGCTCAGGAACACCAGCCTCTGCTCAGTCTGACCTGCCCAGTGTTCATCCTACAAAAAAGAGAATCCCTGAAGCCAGATAGGAGGTGGACTGAAGCACTAGGGATCCAGGTTGAGACAACTGCCTCCGCACTGGCTATGGTCCTGTACTCTGGTCAGTCAAGGAGGAGGAAGAGAGGAGGAAGCTTCAGCACCTCAGCTTCAGAGAGCATCTCCTTAGGTTTTGTACCTTTCACGTGAACACTGAGACTTAGCTAAGGTGCCAGGAGAGATTCAAACTAAGGAGGCTGGATTCTGGGTCCCAGTTCCAGCTCTGACTGGCCAGGTGATCTTGGAGGACTTCTTTCTGCTACACTTAGGCTCCCTGCCAATGACTGGATTTTTGTTGTTGTTGTTGTTTTTTTTTTTTTGTTTTTTATTTTTTGAGATGGAGTCTCGCTCTGTCGCCAGGCTGGAGTGCAGTGGCGCGATCTCGGCTCACTGCAACCACTGCCTCCCGGGTTCAAGCAATTCTCCTGCCTCAGCCTCCCGAGTAGCTGGGACTACAGGCGCCCGCCACCATGCCAGGCTAATTTTTTTATTTTTAATAGAGATGGGGTTTCACCATGTTGGCCAGGGTGGTCTCAATCTCTTGACCTCGGGATCTGCCCGCCTCAGCCTCCCAAAATGCTGGGATTACAGGTGTGAGCCACCGTGCCTGGCCACCAGTGACTAGATTTGAGTCCATCTCTTGGGGCCTTATTTTGGGTTCTAGGTCCTGGGATGGGAGAAGCAATCCCCCAAAGCCAGAGAGTGGAGAGGGACAAAGCAGTGATCCCAGTAGATCTGGTCTCAGGGGCTGTCCCAGCAGGCCAAGCTGTCCCTAGGTAGCATCTTCTCTTCAAGCAACTGCAAACACCCAGCTTCCTCCAGAGAGCGGGGCAGGCAGGATATGTAGGCAACTTCTCTTTCTTTCTCTTTCTCTCTCTCTCTTTCTTGTTTCGCCTTTAGCCCAGGCAACTTCTTTCTCTCTCTTTCTCTCTATCTCTCTCTTCCTTTTGGGCATTTCGCCCAGGCTGGAGTGCAGTGGCTCCGTCTCAGCTCACTGCCATCTCCACCTTCTGGTTTTAAGCGATTCTCCTGACTCAGCCTCCCGAGTAGCTGGGATTACAGGTACCCGCCACCATGCCTGGCTAATTTTTGTATTTTTAGTAGAGACGGGGTTTCACCATGTTGGCCAGGCTGGTCTCGAACTCCTAACCTCGTGATCCTCCCGCCTCAGCCTCCCAAAGTGCTAGGATTACAGGAGTGAGTAACCACGCCCTGCCCTGGAGCTGTTTTTCTAACAAGCACTTAGAAGCACCTCCCTCCCCACCCTCCTCCAAGACTGGACCCACAGTATGTCTTCCCGTTCGGTCTACAGAAAGGATTCTGGGAGACAGCAGGATTCCAGGTGGAGGAAACTTTTTATTTGACAGTCTGAGGGGATGAGGGGACAGGGATGGGGGAAATTAATGAGCCAGACTATGATGGAGTCCTTTGGGTAGCTCTAACCTTTCGTGCCTATCTCAGCTCCAGCAGGCAGCATTTCCAAATCCTAGCTTTCAGAACCCTCAGAAATCCTAGCTTTCAGCGACCCTCCGGCCGCTGGGGGAAGGAGGGGTGACATCCCCCCTCCTCCTGGCTCAGGCTGCTGGGGAGCTCTTCCCTGAGCTACGAATTCCTCCGCTGGCCCCTTCCCCCATGGCCTCTGACGCGGCATCCAAAACTCAGAGCCAGGTTATTTATAGATAAGCCCAGAGGAGGTGGGGAAAGGCCAGTGTCTACAAACATGGGTCACCTGGGTTTGAGCGGCCCCGAAAGCGGTCTGGGGGAGGGGCGAGCCTGGATCCTGTGGATTTGCGACCAAGGGCTCTGTCTCTGGCCCAACCCCACTGAAGGGGTATGGGGAGAGGGTCCAGAGCAGGGAGGGAGTGGGCGCTGCTCAGATGCTGGAGCACGTGGCCCAAGGTGTGGGCCAAATGCAAACTCTGCAATTCAGAGTGCTCCAGGGGCGACCTTTTGGCTGGCGGGACCTCCGCGGGGCCCCCTGGCCTGGTCGTCTGGGGGCCAGGGGCCGACCGGGTCAGGGCCCGCCTGAGGGAGAGGCCAAGTCTCACAGGCTTCTTCCCCCTCACAGCCAAAGAGGGTTCCGCAGAAAGACCCCGCAGTCCTGGAGAAGGGGAGTTGCCTCTCCGCCCCTGCCCCGCCGCGGCCGCTCCCGGCCCCGCGTGCGGCGCTGGGAAAGGGGTGTCGGGTCACCAGCGCGGGGGCTCTTGCTAGCCTCGGGAACCTTCCTTTCAGCCGGACTCTGGGGACAGCGCAGCCCCCGCCCGAGCCCTCGGCGCTACCTCCCGCTCGCGGCCTTCGCAACCTTCAGGTGGGTCCTCCGCCCCCGGCCCTCTCCTCTCTGGCGGAGCCAAACTGCGGCCCCGCTTTTCCTGTCGCAGAAAAGTCCCCGGACTGGAGACTCTGAGGAAGGGGCGTCGGGAGTCTGGAGCGTAGACTCGGAGCGGGGGGCGGACAATAAACTCCAGGCCCCTCCCACGCCCCCGGCCCCGCCCACGCCCCGCCAGGGCCCTAATCCTGGACTCCGGATCCCGCGCGCCTGGAGACAGGGTCCAGATCTCCCTCGAGCCCCTCGAAACCAGGACTCCAGGGCCACTGGTCCCGCCCTCACGTCTCCTCCAGGGATGGCACTGGCGTCATTGATGATGGCCCTCGGCTGCCTCGGCCTCCACACCTGGCAGGTAACTCCAGGAACCATCTCCTATCCCCAAGGGGGGCATTGGGGGGCAGACCCTGAGGAAGTGGACTGGGGGCTGACTCCTCACAGTCCTCTCCCAGGGACTCTTCCCTAGGATTCCACTCTTAACTCTCTTCCTCTCAGGAACCTCCATCTCTGCAGGGAGCCCCAGGTTCCCATTCTGTCTCCTAGAACCCCCACCTCCATTCCTCTCTGGATGCCTCCGACATTCTCCTCCCCACCTCTCATCTCCCAGCGCAGGCACAGTCCGGCAAAGCCTCCTTGGGTTACCTGTGTGCTGCAGTCCTGGCAGCCTCTCCCAACCAAGGCTTGGCCTCCCCACCACCCCTACCCCAAATGTGGGTGCAGAGCAGGGGAGGACACAGGCGTCTCAGAGCTGACAGTGATTTGGTGTGGTGGCTGAGCACCTACCTGCAAGGGCTTCCTGCTAGATGAGAGGGAAAGAGAGCCTGAGGAGAGTGGGGTTGGGGGTCAGGTAGCTGGACACTTGCTGTGTGTAGTATTTGCACATCACCTGCTTGCTAGATCTTACAGCCAGAAAAGTGCTTGGTGGTCATCTAGTCCCACCTCCCACCGACCGCAGGAACCTTTCTAATGACAGGATGACCCCTTTTAGGTTGTACAGAAGTAATGCTCTTTATGCTGTCTTCATAATAACTGTGAGGTTGGAAGTATCCTCAAGTCCAGAAAAGTTATGACACTTGCCCAAGATCTCACAGCTAATAGGTGGTAAAGTCAAGATTTCAGGCTGGGCGCGGTGGCTCACGCCTGTAATCCCAGCACTTTGGGAGGCTGAGGCTGGTGGATTACTTGAGGTCAGGAGTTCGAGACCAGCCTGACCTACATGGTGAAACCCCGTCTCTACCAAAAATACAAAAAATTAGCTGGGTGTGGTATTGCACACCTGTAATCCTAGCTACTCAGGAGGCTGAGACAGGAGAATTGCTTGAACCCAGGAAGCAGGGTTACAGTGAGCCAAGATCGTGCCATTGTACTCCAGCCTAGGCAACAGAGTGAGACTTCGTCTCAAAAAAACAAAAACAAAAACAAATTAGCCAACCATGGTGGCATGCACAGGTAATCCCAGTTACTTGGGAGGCTGAGGTGGGAGAATCACTCCAACCTGGGAGGCGGAGCTTGCAGTGAGCCGAGATCTCACCACTGAACTCCAGCCTGGGCGACAGAGCAAGACTCTGTCTCAAAAAAAAAAAAAAAAAAGATTTCAGCCCATGTCTGTCTAACTCCAGTGCCTGTGCTATTTAAGCCTCTTATTGGGTCCTTGCCAAATTGCATATACCTGATCTTTGGGGATAGAAATGAGATTCTGTGTTTCTGGATGGGTTTGTCCCCAGGACCCGTGTCCAGTGCTCTGAACTTATGCTCTTTTCGGTGTGGCACCTCTCTTCCTTCCTCCACAGGCCCAGGCTGTTCCCATCCTGCCCTTGGGCCTGGCTCCAGACACCTTTGACGATGCCTATGTGGGTTGTGCAGAGGAGATGGAGGAGAAGGCAGCCCCCCTGCTAAAGGCGGAAATGGCCCACCATGCCCTGCTGCAGGAATCCTGGGAGGCAGCCCAGGAGGCCTGGGAGGACAGGCATCGAGGGCTCACCTTACCCCCCGGCTTCAAAGCCCAGAATGGAATAGCCGTTATGGTCTACACCAACTCATCTAACACCTTGTACTGGGAGTTGAATCAGGCTGTGCGGACAGGCGGAGGCTCCCGGGAGCTCTACATGAGGCACTTTCCCTTCAAGGCCCTGCATTTCTACCTGATCCGGGCCCTGCAGCTGCTGCGAGGCAGTGGGGGCTGCAGCACGGGGCCTGGGGAGGTGGTGTTCCGAGGTGTGGGCAGCCTTCGCTTTGAACCCAAAAGGCTGTGGGACTCTGTCCGCTTAGGCCAGTTTGCCTCCAGCTCCCTGGAGAAGGCAGTGGCCCGCAGATTTGGTAATGCCACTCTCTTCTCTCTAACGACTTGCTTTGGGGCCCCTATCCAGGCCTTCTCTGTCTTTCCCAAGGAGCACGAGGTGCTGATTCCCCCCCATGAAGTCTTCTTGGTCACCAGATTCTCTCAGGATGGAGCCCAGAGCCTGGTGACTCTCTGGAGCTATAATCAGACCTGCAGCCACTTTAACTGCGCCTATCTGGGTGGTGAGCTGTGCATGGAGGAAGCAGGACTGGCAGTGTGGGTGAAATAAGCCAGAATGTCCCTACACTAATCCCCGGGGCCTTCGGGAGACCTACTTGGTTAAAGGCGAATTGAGTGCTGGAAGTCAGCTGGAGTTAATGTCATCTGTGACTCGGGTTTTTTGGGGTCCTATAAGTGTTTTCCAGATTTGTGAACATTCTCAGATGATTCTATATGTCCTCAAAAGGGTCCATCTGTTACACAGTCTAACAGACCAAAATAACCTGGTTAAGGAGCAGAAAGAGCCAGGAGGACCGCTTCAGGTCTCAGAGGGCCCTGGGCTTGATGAAGCTGATAGGGCATGTATGTGCCGCTCCCAAGTGCTGAGGCAGGGACAGATGGAAGAGTGACTGGGTCTTGGGTGGGAAGAGGGATGGAAACGCAATCTGGAAAAACTTCCTGAAGAACAGAGAAGGAAGGGAAGTCAGAAGTTTCCCTTTAGGTGAAGGGAAAGATAGATTGAGAGGGGAAATGGCCCTGCCAGGGCCTGATGGGCCAGGCAGTTTGGGTGTGAGTCTGTCCACATGGAGGCCTCACTCTGCTGTCTGTTGCAGGGGAGAAGAGGCGGGGCTGTGTGTCTGCACCAGGTGAGTTGCTCTTCCATCCTCCCTCAGCTGCTTTGACTCCCACTCACCCTGCTGACCCCTTCCTTTTCTTCTCCCTCCAGCAGGGGTGCAGCCAGTCACAATCTGAGGGGTCCTCCTCTCTGCCCCCCTGGAAGACCCTGCTCTTGGCCCCTGGGGAGTTCCAGCTCTCAGGAATTGGGCCCTGAAAGTCCAACATCTGCCACTTAGGAGCCCTGGGAACGCGTGACCTTCACATGAAGAAGAGGCGCCTCCAACAGCCTTGAGAAGCAAGAACGTGGTTCCAGACCCAGCTCTAGCAGCCTTCTCCCCGACCAGGATGTGGGGCTGGGGAGGCCATGGCAGGGCTGAGGGAACTCTGCTATGTGGTGGGGACTTCCCGGGACAAGCAAGGGAAGTACTGAGGCAGCCACTTGATTGAACGGTGCTGCAGTGTGGAGACATGGAATTTTATGATTGGTTTATTCCATGAGACTAGACCATCTGCCCCACTCTGGCCTTGCTAGGCTGAGGGACTGACTGAGGGACTAAAAAATAACTTCCTGGGGCCGGGCGCGGTGGCTCACACTTGTAATCCCAGCACTTTGGGAGGCCCAGGTGGGCGGATCAGGAGGTCAGGAGATTGAGACCAGTCTGGCTAACACAGTGAAACCGTGTCTCTACTAAAAATACAAAAAAGTTAGCTGGGTGTGGTGGCGGACACCTGTAGTCCCAGCTACTCCGGAGGCTGAGGCAGGAGAATGGAGTGAACCCATGAGACGGAGCTTGCAGCGAGCCAAGATCACACCACTGCACTCCAGCCTGGGTGACAGAGCGAGACTCCGTCTCAAAAATAATAATAATAGTAACTTCTTGGTCACTCCTAGATACAGCCTCCTGTGCAGACCCGTGTCACACTCTAACTTGCAAATCCAGAAGCTAGAACAGCTAGAGGGTCCTCACGACAACCATGAAGGCAGGAAAGCAGGCAGGTGATTCCTCAGCCCCACTTGTGAGGTGAGAAGTGCAAAGACAAGGGAGGAAGCAACTGGTCAGAGGGTTCCCATTGAACCCCGACCTCCCATCTCCCCAGCCTCCTGCCTCCTGGTCCAGAACTCTGTCCATGAAAGATCTGAGGAAACTCAAAGTAGGATCCTAAGCCCAAGACACTTGGGACCACAGAGCAAGTCATTTCTCTCTGTCCTGCTCCCACAAGGGTCCATTTCAGGGGAAAGAAGGGCGAGGACCTCAAAACATCAGGAGACAGAGATTCTCACACAGCCCAGAGGCCTCTCACATCCAGAACAGAAACTTTATTGAAGCAAGAAAAGCAGCGCAGGCTCCTCCCAAGGGGCCCCCCACGCTTACCCTCCTAGGCTACCACCCTCAGCAGCAGAAGAAGGGAGCCTTCCACTGTATCAGGACCTCCCCTCAGTCCCCGAATCCTCCCCCTGGGGCAGGTCCCCAGCCCTCTCTGCTTCCTGCTCCCTATGCACTAGCACATGAGCTGGGGAGCGGGGGCCCGACTCTCCAGAAGCCAGAGTCCTCACCCCTCCACTGTCCTGAAGCCCGGTTCCTGATGATTCCTGGGTCCCCACAATCCCAGGCCTTGTCAGCTCTAGGGTCTCAGCGATGGGAGGCCCCAGGTTCTGGAAGCTGTTGTGCACTCAGGTGATGCAGTGACTGAGGATGCTGGCACTGTCAGGAGGCCGGGGTGTGCCTCCCTCCGCCAGAGTTCACTGCACACAGGCTACTTCGCTTTGCAGTCGAGATACGGTCTTGGTCAGCTCTGTGAGTCTGTTGCCCAGGTCTGGAGGAAGTGGAGTACCGAGGGGCCTTTCAGAGGATGAGCCTGCCCTGTACTCCTTTTACCCTTTACAGAATCCCAGGGGTTGCCCTATCCGGAGTTCCTGAGGGAGAACTGGAAGAAGTGAGGAACGGGTATGTGGGTTAGGGGTCAGGTGGGTGGGTGAAACTGGGACAGGTGAATCCGATCGGGTGGGGAGGGAGGAGCTGAGGAGCTGGAAAGAAGGGAAGTCTGGGGGTCAGAGAAGGATGACAAGCCATGGGGACAGCTGTTACTGGGTAGACATTCATGCATCCACCCGCCTGCCCTCTCCCCGGTCTATGGCCAGCCAGCTCACCCCATCCTTCACGGCCCAGTTCAGATCCCTCCCCGCTTTGTCCATTCTGCTACCCTATCCTTCTGCCTTCTTATGAGCCTCTGAAAATGACGGGCTCCTTCTCCCTTCAGGCACCGATAGCAATTTGCGTCTCTCTCTTTTTTTTTTTTTTTTTTTGAGACAGAGTCTCACTCTGTCGCCCAGTCTGGAGTGCAGTGGCCGGATCTCAGGTCACTGCAAGCTCCGCCTCCCGGGTTTACGCCATTCTCCTGCCTCAGCCTCCCGAGTAGCTGGGACTACAGGCGCCCGCCACTTCGCCCAGCTAGTTTTTTGTATTTTATTTTAGTAGAGACGGGGTTTCACCGTGTTAGCCAGGATGGTCTCGATCTCCTGACCTCGTGATCCGCCCGTCTCGGCCTCCCAAAGTGCTGGGATTACAGGCTTGAGCCACCGCGCCCGGCCTGCGTCTCTCTTAGCTGCACTTAATGCCCAGTGTGATGGTTTCTCTTCCTCACCAGACTGAAAGCTTCCCATGTGTCCCTGCCCCGTCCCTCCCTCCAAGACAGGGCCTGAAACGAAAGAGGCCATAGTGATGAATGTTGGTGGAATGAGTCAGTGAGTGAGTGAATGAAAGAGGTGAATGAGTGACTGGGTAAGGGAGTAAATGGGAGAATAACTGAATGCACCTGAAGGCAGGAATGAGCAGTTACATGAAATGAGTGGGATAAATGCCCGGATGGATCAGAGGGTGATGCAGTGCAAGGGGCCATGCTGTGCAGGTTGCTCTTCCAAGGGCAGGGCAGGATGGGGCCACATATTATGCAGGAATGAAGACGTGACTCTGGGTATGGGGCCTTTATCCCAGCTGAGCAAGGAACAGGAATGGGGAGGGCTTGGAGGTGGGCGACGAACCTTTCTGCTGGGTCTCCTCGAATTCATGCTGGGCGGTCTCTATGTAGCGCTGTACCAGGGCCTTGATGATGCGAAGGCAGTAGGATCCATGCTGTTCCTTCCCAGGCACAGCCCCTGCCCCAGGATTGGCCTGGAATGGGAAGACAAGAGGGTGGGGGAGATTCTCTACCCCCACCAACCTTCCTCTGGTCACTGCCCATGTCCCCGCACCCCCAGGCAAAAAAGGCCCAAGCAAAGTCTGTGTAGACTTTTCTGTCCCTGACCCACTTAGCCCCTGGCCTCCACCCCACAGCGTGGACCTGGAAGGTAGAAGGACAGGGGCCAGAAGCTGGGGAAGGGCCGACGGTGAGAGGACCAGGAAGGGGTGGGTGAGGGCTGGGAGGCTGGTGGTGAGGAGGGGAGAGCACCCTACAGACCTGGCAGTACCTGAATTAGGAAGGCACCTTCATGCCAGGCCAGACGGGGCTGGGGAGCTCCTTGGATAGCTGGTCTCTTGGCCTCCTCTCTCAGGCCACTGTCAGCCATCTAACTGCCCTGTTTGTGGGACATTTCTTTGACTTCTTAACACGTTTTTAAAAAAAATGTTCAACTATGTCTCGGACCAGTTTAAGACAATAAGGTCTGTCTGGAGCTTAGTGAGCATTTCTAGCTTGGGAGGACGGTGGCAAGGACTTCTGTTTAGGCTGCATGACACAGGGTTGGAAATTCAGGAAATGGCTGGAGCCAGGAAGAGGGAAAGGGAAGCCACATGAGAGAGTAGAAATTGAGACAGGCTTTCTGGGGAACATACCTGGAAAGATAGATAAGCCCGGGGTATGCAGACAAATGGATGGTATAGACAATACAGGTGAAGGCCTGACACCAGGGTGACCAGCAACAAGCTGAGGAGGTTCTCACAAAAGTAGGGATGAGGGGATAGTCTGGCTTCTTGGTTTTGCAGCAGGAACAGCAACAGCAAATGAACTGGCAGATTCTCCTGAGAGATTTCAATGGTGGGAAGAAGTCGGTTAGAGGACAGGGAAATGGGGGCAGGGGCTGGGGATTTGGGGAGTGGGAGCTCTGAGGTCATCACCCGAGAAGGTAGAAGACAGCCTTCGGGGAGGGCAGGATGTTGAAGGGCACAGGCAGTGTCAGGCCCTCTCGGAAGTAGGACAGATAGATCTTGGAGCGAGCAAACTTCTACTCCACGTCAGCATCATCCCGGGAGCCAGGCAGCAGGGGGTGGTGCAAGGACCATGTTAGCACATGGCCCTCCTGCCCACTCAGACTTTCTTTTCCCCACTCCTCACATCTTTGATTCTCCAGTGTGCCCAGCCTCTTTCTTCTTCCCATACTTATCTCTGACCTCCCCTGTCCCCTGCATTTCTCCTGCCTGTCCCCCATTTCCTCTCTCCCCACCATTGTCTTTCATCTTTCTGACATCCAGTTCCTGCCCAGCCTATTCTCCAGCCTGCAGACCCTAACACATCCGTTTCCTTCCCTCTCCCTCTCATGTTCCCGTTTTCTTCTCTACAACACACTCCTCTGCCCAACCCTAAAGGGGAATCAGCACTAGACTTGGTGTCTGGAGATACTAATAGCATCACTAAGACCCTCATTTTACAGAGGAAAACTTGTCCAAAGCCACAAGCAAGACAACAGTAGAGGCGGAGCACAACGCCACATGTCTTGCCTCTTTGCACCCTATTCCTCTCCATTCCTTTTTCCCTTCTGCTCCCTGGCCTAAACTGGCCTCCGTTTACACACCTCAGTCTTCTGGAAGGAGTTGATGATCATAGCAATGAGCATGTTGAGCAGCACAATGACCATGACGATGGTAAAGATGCCATAGAGGGCCCGGCCCACAAACTCAGGCACCAGAAACCGTCCACCACGCTGTGCTCTTCCATGCCGAACATGGTCCAGAGCGGAAACTGGAGCGTCTCACTGAAACTGGCATGCCAGGCCAAGTAAGGAACAAAAAATGAGGGGTGGGAGAAGAGCCTGAGCTCACCCACACATACTCCTTCCCACCCCCAGGATGCGGCCAAGACTGCCTACTTCCATGCAGCCCTTTGGACCACCTTGGCCAGTACAGACACTTGCTGTTTCTGAGCTCCAAATCTTATTCTTTCAGTCAACCAGTATTTACTGAGCACACGGTAGTGTCACAGGTGCTGAGGATACATCAGTGGACAAGACAAACACGTTCCTGTCTTCATGGCCTTATGTTCTGGGGTGCGGGGGGTAAGATGGATATTACGTATACCAACAATTTAAATTTGTGGCTGGGTGTGGTGGCTCACGCCTATAATCCTAGCACTTTGGGAGGCCGAGGTGGAAGGAGAGCATGAGCCCAGGAGCTCAAGGCTGCAGTGAATTGTGACTGTGCCACTGCACTCTGGCCTGGGTGGCACAGTGTGACCCTGTCTCAAAAAACACCACCAAAAACTTCTGACTTATGTAGCAGTCACTCATGAATGAATAGCCCAGGAGGGCTTCGCCTTCCCTTGCCACTGTGAAGCGACGTCACCAGGAGCCACAAAGCAGGCTGGTATGAGTAGTTCCTGTCCCTGGCACTAAGAGTCACAGTAAGCTCAGTTCCTTTAAGCTAACAGCCTGAAGCCAGGCTATGGACAAGAATTCTTTGTAAGAGCATAGGTCTGAATGCAGCTTCCATATACACTGGAACCATGAGAGAGCCTTGACCAAGTGTGGGTCCTTTAGCATCATCAGTAAAACTATCAGGCAGTTGCACTCACAAAGAATTTATGATTAGGCAGCTGCTTAGGAGGCCACCTAGAGCTCCCTGGCCTCCTGGAGAAAGCCCAAGCTTCTCACCAAGACCTCCCTGAGCTTCTGATGTGGGCCCAGCTACCCTCTGTCACTTCCTTTCACAAAATTCTCTCCATGTGCCAACCATGGGAGGCATCTTGCTATTCTCCAAACGTACCTCCCTGCTTTGGCCCATGCCCCCTCTCTGCTCAGAACGCCCTATGTCTTCTCTGAAGTCCGTAACCTTTCTAGATGAAGTCCACATTCTCTCTTCCTGCCTTCCCTGGTCATCTAAGACAGGGGAAGGTGCTTCCTCCACCGGGCACCCTCAGTATACACTCTCCTTTCTCACAGCATTTGTTGTCGCAAATCGAGCTCATTTGTGCACATGGCTATCTTCTCTATGACAAAGGGTCTGGTTTATTTCTCCTGCCTGTGCTTCCAGTACCAGGAGACAGAACCTACTAAAAGAAAGTGTCAGTAAATAGGTATGAACTCAGCGACAGCACAAAACCTACCACAACTGAATGACTAAGAAAGTGAATGAATTTTAAAAGTGAGTGAGACTGGGTGTGGTGGCTCACAATGACATCGTGAAATGCTGTCATCTCAGCATTTTGGGAGGTTGAGGCCAGAGGATCGCTTAAGGCCTGGAGTTCGAGAACAGCCTGGGCAACATGGCAAGACCCTATCTCAACAAAAAGATAAAAAATTAGCTGAGTGTGGTGGTGCATGCCTGTAGTCCTAGCTAATAGGAAGGCTGAGGTGGGAGGATAGCTTGAGGCTAGGAAGTCGAGGCTTTCAATGAGCCATGATCACACCATTGCACTCTGGCCTGGGTGACAGAGCAAGACCTTGTCTCTAAAAAAAAGAAAAAAATTTTTTTTAAAGTGAATGAGTGGGCAGGGCACGGTGGCTCATGCCTATAATCCCAGCACTTTGGGAGGCCGAGGAGGGTGGATGACCTGAGGTCAGGAGTTCAGGACCAGCCAGGCCAACATGGTGAAACACTGTCTCTACTAAAAATACAAAAATTAGCCAGGTGTGGTGGTGTGCCTGTAATCCCAGCTACTCAGGAGGCTGAGGTGGGAGAATTGCTTGAACCTGGGAGGCAGAGACTACAATGAACCGAGATCGTGCCGCTGCACTCTAGCCTAGGCAACAGAGCAAGACCCCATCTCAAATAAATAAATAAATAAATAAAGGGAGTGAATGAACAATAAATGAGTGAATACACAAATATGTCAATTAATTATTAGCCATATTTAGGAAGAATTGAACACCCAAAAGAATAATGACTGTAATGGATTATCATATTGAGTCCATAGTGATATTCAAAAAAAGAGGAAAGGCTGGACACAGTGGCTCATGCCTGTAATCCCAGCACTTTGGGAGGCCAAGGCGGGCAGATCACCTGAGGTCAGTAGTTCAAGACCATCCTGGCCAACATGGTGAAACCCCGTCTCCACTAAAAATACAAAAATTAGCCGGGCATGGCAGCACAGGCCTGTAATCCCAGCTACTCAAGAGGTTGAGGCAGGAGAATTGCTTGAACCTGGCAGGAGGTGGAGGTTGCAGTGAACCAAGATCACAACACTGCATTCTAGCCAGGGTGATAGAGTGAGACTCTGACTCAAAAAAAAAAAAAAAAAAAAAAGAAAGTAGGTGAAAGCACTTCCTTACAGAAGAATGCCAGTAAATAAATGTAGAAGAAATGACAGAGGCAGAAAATCACGATTTTTTTTTTTTTTTTGAGATGGAGTGTCGCTCTGTCGCCCAGGCTGGAGTGCAGTGGCCGGATCTCAGCTCACTGCAAGCTCCGCCTCCCGGGTTTATGCCATTCTCCTGCCTCAGCCTCCCAAGTAGCTGGGACTACAAGCACCCGCCACCTCGCCCAGCTAGTTTTTTGTATTTTTTAGTAGAGACGGGGTTTCACCATGTTCGCCAGGATGGTCTCGATCTCCTGACCTCGTGATCCGCCCGTCTCGGCCTCCCAAAGTGCTGGGATTACAGGCTTGAGCCACCGCGCCCGGCCGAGAATCACGATCTTGAAACCACTGTTATAATAGCCAGTTCAGGTAAAAAGCATCTATGGATGCTAAATCCACTGGGTGAAAGCTTTTGAGGGAGCAGTGTTGTCACACCGTCTCAACATAGCTTCCTGTTACTAAAAGGGCTTCCCTGGTACCATTACAATGAAGACTTTGCTAGAGCAATGGGCCACACTGACATCATGCACCTTCCGCTGTGATGCAGTGGAAAGTACACACAATCAGCTAGGTCACATTCTTGCCAAAACTGCTTAACTTGAATCTAATTATGATCAATAATTTTTTTTTTTTTTTTTTGAGACGGAGTCTCGCTCTGTGGCCCAGGCTGGAGTGCAGTGGCACAATCTCGGCTCACTGCAAGCTCCGCCTCCCGGGTTCACGGCATTCTCCTGCCTCAACCTCCCGAGTAGCTGGGACTACAGGCGCCCGCCACCACGCCCGGCTAATTTTTTTGTATTTTTAGTAGAGACAGGGTTTCACCGTGTTAGCCAGGATGGCCTTGATCTCCTGACCTCCTGATCCGCCCGCCTCGGCCTCCCAAAGTGCTGGGATTACAGGCTTGAGCTACCACGCCCGGCCATGATCAATAATTAACAGATAAATCCAATTTGGTCTACACTCTTCATGCAAGACAAAGAGAAGGTTGAGATGTGTTCGAGATTAAAGGAGGCTAAAAGGATATCATAACAAAATGTAACGTGTGATCTTAGATTGGAGATCAGATTTTTAAAACTAGAGAGACTTTTTTCCAGGCAACTGGGGAAATATCAATAAGGACTGTATAGTAAATAATATTAGGGCATGAAGCCGGGCGCGGTGGCTCATGCCTATAATCCTAGCACTTTGGGAGGCCGAGGCGTATGGATCATGAAGTCAGGAGTTCAAGACTAGCCTGGTCAACATGGTGAAACTCCGTCTCTACTAAAAATACAAAAGTTAGCCAGGCATGGTGGTGCGTGCCTGTAATCCCGGCTACTCAAGAGGGTGAGGCAGGAGAATCACTTGAACCTGGGAGGCAGAGGTTGCAGTGAGCTGAGATTGAGCCACTGCACTCCAGCTGGGCAATAGAGTGAGACTCTGTCTCAAAAAATATACATATTTATATATTTAATATATATAAATATAAATATATACATATATAATGGTATGGATGTTAATTTTTTTGAGTGTGATAATGCTTTTGTGGTTATGTTCTTAAAACACATCCTGAACTGTTTAGGGATGAAGTGTCATTGTATTTACAGTTTCCTTTCAAGTGTTTCAGGAAAAAAAAAGAATAAAGGGAGCAACAGATCAAGCAAGTGTGGTAAAACATTAACACTCTTAGTGAAGCTGGGTGAAAGGTTTAGGGGTATCTACTGTAGTTTTCACAGGATTGACATTTTTCAAAATAAAAAGTTTGAGGAGAAAATGAGTAAATTAATGAATGTATAAATGAACAAAAGAATGAGTGACAGAATCAAAGAGGGAGTGAGCAAACAAGAGAATTAGTTGAGTGAATAAATGAGGGAGGGAGGGAAAAAGGAGAGATCACTAGGGCTCCAAGCTGCAAGGTCCCAGGCTCTCCACCTCCCATCCTGCTTCTGCCCCTGCATACTTGCCCAGCTGCTCCGTCTCCTGGTAGGGCATATAGATGTTGTTGAGGCCACAGAGGAAGGCGGTCAGGATGATCATGAGGATGAACATAAACCTGGCAGAGGGTGGGACACGGGAGGGTCAGAGCAGGTCTCTGCCTTGAGAGGAGTCAGGCTCCAGGAAGAGGGATGAAGTCCTCCCCAGCTCTTTGCTCAACAAGTATTCAATTTGGTTATTTATTTATTGAGACAGAGTCTTGCTCTGTCGGCCAGGCTGCAGTGCAGTGGCATGATTTCAGCTCACTGCAACCTCTGACTCCCGGGCTCAAGCAATTCTCCTGCCTTAGCCTCCTGAATATCTGGGATTACAGGTGTGTGCCACCATGCCCGGCTAATTTTTTTATATTTTTAGTAGAGACAAGGTCTCACCGTGTTGGCCAGGCTGGTCTTGAACTCCTAACCTCAGGTAATCTGTCTGCCTTGGCCTCTCAAAGTGCTGGGATTACAGGCGTCAGGCACTGCGTCCACCAGGTTATTTATTTATTTATTTATTTTTGAGACGGAGTCTCGCTCTGTCACCCAGGCTGTAGTGCAGTGGTGCCATCTTGGCTCACTGCAACCTCTCAATCTTGGGTTCAAGCGATTCTCCTGCCTCAGCCTCCCAAGTAGCTGGTACTACACGCATGTGCCACTACACCCAGCTAATTTTTGTACTTTTAGTAGAGACTGGGTTTCACCATGTTGGCCGGGCTTGTCTCGAACTCCTGACCTCAAGTGATACGCCCACCTCAGCCTCCCAAAGTGCTAGGATTACAGGTGTGAGCCATTGTGCCTGGCCAAATTTGGTTATTATTAACAATAGAGGCTGGGTGTAGTGGCTCACTTTGAGAGGCTGAGGCGGGCGGATCATGAGGTTAGGAGATCGAGACCATCCTAGCTAACATGGTGAAACCCCATTTCTACTAAAAATACAAAAAGTTAGCCGGGCATGGTGGCTGGGGCCTGTAGTCCCAGCTACTCGGGAGGTTCAGGCAGGAGAATGGTGTGAACCCGGGAAGGCGGAGCTTGCAGTGAGCTGAGATTATGCCACTGCACTCCAGCCTGGGTGACAGAGTAAGAATCCGTCTCAGGAAAAAAAAAAAAAAGAAAAAAAAGAATAAAGGGTACTAAGTCCAAGTAGTCAAAGCTGAGGATGGAGCGGTCTCTCAGGGAGGGAATGAGATGCTGAGATTCTAAAGGAATGACACAGGGACAGCTGGGAGTCAGAATCCCACTGAACAGGAGTTATCATCAGAAGAGTCAGAGCCACATGTGAGAATGAGTTGGCCTGCCACGGGGAGACCAGAAGAATCCTGGGTGGGGTGGGAGGTTCTACCCCAAGCTAAGCTGAGCTAAAGTTGTTAATATTAATAGATGCAGCTAAGGTTTTTCCCACCAAGGACACTCACTGTAGTCCTACTTCAGGCTGGGGATTCCCAGGGAGGCAGGCATTAACTATAGGCTCTGATTAGGTGAGAGGCCAGGTTTTGCTGGACATGACTAGGTGATAAGGACCAAGAAGGCCAGATAAGGTCAGGGGTTCAAAGAGCAGCTGCCGAGTGGAAAGGACCCAAAGGGATCCCTAAGTCCAGTGCCATCGCTTTTTCCTTAATGATGGGAAAACTGAGGCCCACAGAGGGGTCATGGAGACTGACAGAACTGGGACTGGAACTCCCAACCAAGGGCTCTTTCTGCTATGTATGGTTCGTAATCTTTTTGGGGTCATGGGCCTCTTTGAGAATTAGATGTAAGTTGTAGACCCTCTCTGCAGAAAAATATACATTTACCCTCCAAATTTTGCCTGTAGTTTCAGGGGTCTTTGGAGCGCATGCCTCTGGAGGAACGCAGGTCAAGGATTCTTTGTTACCCAAGAGCTGGGGAGGTTTGGAAGGAAGTCAAGTGGAGTCTACAGAGCAGAGCACAGAGCAGGGCCGGTACGCACCGGATCATGTCATCGATCATCCTGCCGATGGAAATCTGCAGAGTGCCCAGCGACTCATGGGCCGGCAGAATGTAGGCCAGGTGGGTGAAGCTGAGCATGCTGGTGACAGTGAAGAGCACCTCAGCCAAGAACTGGGGATCCTCAGTGTGCCACTTGCTTCGTTCTGTGCCGGGTGGAATGGGGGCTGTGGCTGGAAGCCAAGAGCCAAGAAAGAAGGGCCGGGCGTGGTGGCTCAAGCCTGTAATCCCAGCACTTTGGGAGGCCGAGACAGGCGGATCACGAGGTCAGGAGATCGAGACCACCCTGGCTAATACGGTGAAACCCCGTCTCTAATAGAAAATACAAAAAACTAGCCGGGCGACGAGGCGGGCGCCTGTAGTCCCAGCTACTCGGGAGGCTGAGACAGGAGAATGGCGTGAACCCGGGAGGCGGAGCTTGCAGTGAACTGAGATCCGGCCACTGCACTCCAGCCTGGGCGGCAGAGCAAGACTCCGTCTCAAAAAAAAAAAAAAAAAAAAGAAGAACTGGGGGATTCAGGGCTGAGTTGAAGGGACACTCACCAGCCGTGGTGAAATGGTAGCAGGCAGTTGCTTGGGAGGCAGTCCTGGCAGTGCATGTGGGCAAGCCCAGCTAGGAGGAGGCACAGTGCGAAGGCTGCCAGGTACAGGGACAGGATGACCATATCCAGGAAGTTTCACCAGTCCAGGAGGTAACTGCGCAGGCCCTCAATCCACACTTCCTTGCACTCAAACCTCAGGAAGCCTGAAGCGGGGTGGCAGGGAGCCAGGACAGGATCGAACCAAACGTCTCCTTCTATGTCAGAGCTAGATTACGAGGCAGGGGAGCATATGAATGGCAGTGGGGTGCTAAAACATTATGGAGTGGTCAATGACATGTAAACATGTAATCTACTCAGGAACAAGTGATCTTATGTGAACATAAAAAAGACTCCTTGCTGATGCAGACACTGCTGGCGTGACTGCACCAATGATCTCAGTCAGTAGACACTCAGAAAGTATCACCTGGGACAGGCTGTTTATTAGGAGGGAATGACTGAAATTTGTTTCTCCGTGCCCTCCACCAAGTAAATACTGGACAAATAATTGAAGAATATTGATTTGAGGCTGGGTGCGGTGGCTCACGCCTGTAATCCCAGCACTTTGGAAGGCCGAGGCAGGAGGATTGCTTGAGGCCAGGAGTTTGAGACCAGCCTGGGCAACATGGTGAAACCCCATCTCTATTAAACTATTTTTAAAAAGTTAAAAAAAAAAAAAAAAATACAGAGTATCAACTTGAAGGGGCTCCAAATTCTCAGGTTGCTCAGGGTACCTGTCTTCCAGTGAGGCCCAGTACCAGACCTGGGGCTGGGGGTCTTGGGAGCTGGACCCCATTAGCTAGGCAGCCCTGCCCACGTGGCACCCTTCTCATTCCCTGGATACAATCACGTGCTTTTCCACTCACTGTTTGTTCCCTCTGCCTAGAATGTCCTTCCACATCCTCTGGAAGCCCAACTCACCTTCGTGGCCTAGGTCACATGTTATCTTCTCCAAGTAGCCTTCCCTAAGCAGGTGGAGTGAATTTCTCGGGGGTTTTGTGTTCTCACAGCTCGTATCTCTGTGATCCCATCACTACGGGGCACTGCAGGATCTCTCTCCACAGGTCTGTCTCTACCCTGCCTCCCCCTGAACTTGGAGCCCCTCAAGGGCAGGGACTATGTCCACTCATCTCTGTCCCTGGTGCCCAGAACAAATTAAACAAATACGTCAAAAATATATATATATATATATATTTTTTTGACAGAGTCTTGCTCTCTGTCCCCCAGGCTGGAGTGCAGTGGCGTGATCTTGGCTCACTGCAACCTCCACCTCCTGGGTTCAAGCAATTCTCCTGCCTCAGCCTCCCGAGTAGCTGGGATTACAGGCACATGCCACCACACCTGACTAATTTTTGTATTTTTTAGTAGAGACAGGGTTTCACCATGTTGGCCAGGTTGGTCTCGAACTCCTGACCTCAGGAGATACACCCGCCTCGGCCTCCCCACGTCTTGGGATTACAGGCGTGAGCCACTGCGCCCGGCCTAAACAAACATTTAGTAAGCTCCTACCATGTGCCAGTGGGAACCTCTGGTGAATAAGACAGTCCCTGCCCTCCCAGGGCTTACAGTCAGTGAGGAACACAGTGGGTAACCCAAGTGGGTCTCATACAGTGTGGTAAATGCTAAGACTAAGGAGCAGGGGGACAGAGGGACTGTTATAGGTGTTTAGGAATGGACCCTCACCCTGATTTAGGGGCCAGGGAAACCTTCTCCAAAAGTGGCATTTAAGCTGAGACCTGAAGGAGGAGTGGGAGCCAGCCAGGTGAAGGGGCAGTGCAGGAAGGGGCGAGTGCTCTAGAAAAAGTGAATGAGCAAAGGCCTAGACAAATGTGAATATCATGTGATCGGGAACTGAAATCAGTTCTGCAGAGCAGGAATGCCCTGTGAGGGTGGGGTGCACGCTCAGTGAATATGTATTGGATGGATGGGGCCATGTTGAACTTGTCTCTTAGGGTTTCACTCATGATAGGGCATCAAGAAACATTTATTACTTGAATAAATGGGTTTGTTTCATATGTTTCTAAGACTTTTCTTCTCCTATGGGTAGGAATTCTATTGGTTTCCTCTCCACTCAGCACAGGTCAATCCATGTTTAGTAAATAGGCTGAGAAACTTTCCCTCTTGGGCTGCTCTTATTTTCTTTCCCTAAAGTTTCTGCACCAGATTTCCTTTCTGGCATCACTGACTGGCCTGGTACAGGGTGGAGCAGTGGACTTGGTATACTGGTGGCTCTGGAGTTCACTAACCAAGCCAGAGCTAAATGAGAGGAGGACAGCCGAGGAAGGTGCCACCAATTTGGCCTGCTGAGCTGACGGGCCAGAGGCTGGCTGAAGCTCTGGGGATTCTGGTAAACTGCATTTGCTAAATTGTTTGTGAATACTCAGTTCTGCTATAGAAGAAAAGAAAACCAATGGAATGGATGAAACTTATGTGTTAAGTATAGGCTAGTTACTTTGGTGACATGTTGAACAAATAAAGTTAGTAGAGTATGTGTGTGTGAACATACATAGAAAGAGATGGACAGACTCTAAATATTCATGATACACTGAATATGCTTGAAGCATATGAGGCCCTCAGTATTCATGAGATCTTAAATCAGCTACCCACTAGCACCAGCCGTTCTCTTTCCACATGTCCTCTGCCCAAATAATGCATATAAAAGTAATAGCAGCTCATCAGGATAATTGGCAAGCTACAGCTGTGGCCAAACATACCTGTCACTGTGTTTCTCCCATAGATCAAGTCTTGGGCCAAGATACCTTCTTTTATTACTATTATTTTTTATTTTATTTTATTTTAGTTTGGAGACAGAGTCTCGCTCTGTCACCCAGGTTGGAGTGCAGTGGCGCAATCTCGGCTCACTGCAATCTCCGCCTCCCGGGTTCAAGCAGTTCTCCTGCCTCAACCTCCTGAGTAGCTGGGATTACAGATGCACGCTGCCATGCCCGGCTAATTTTTTGTATTTTAGTACAGACGGGGTTTCACCATATTCCCTGGGCTGGTCTCGAACTCCTGAGGTCAGGCAATCTGATCGCCTCGGCCTTCCAAACTGCTAGGATTACAGGCGTGAGCCACTGCACCTGGCCGATCTTCTTTTAGTTTTAAGGGATAGAGTCTCTCTATGTTGCCCAGGCTGGTCTTGAATTTCTGGCCTCAAGCAATCCTCCCACCACAACCTCTTGAGCAGCTGAGATTACAGGCATGAGCCACCATGCCTGGCTCCAGGTACCTTCTGTCCATTGCACCACCCCCCTAACCCCAGCCACTCAAACCTCAACTCTGATCCTCATTACAACACCATCGTAATTACACCACTTACGGATTTAACTTGCTGTATGATTTGAATCCTTTCATTTGGTCTGTGAGACTTTCTGCTCCATGACCTCCAGGAGAGCCTGTCTTGCAGTACCTGGGGGCTGCCATGACACCAAGGTATGTTCCCACCTCGCACTGTGGACCAGGGTCTTATTTGTGAGAGGACAGAAACCTCCAGGGTAGGTAGTGACTGATGCCAGGGAAGGGGAAGAAAGGGTCCTTGCTCAGGGAGTCTACCACAGGGCTAGGTCCCCGACTAGGTGTGAGGGAAAGGGCCCTGTACTGTGTTACAGCCCAGAGGGGTCTGGTTATATGTTCAGGGGTCATCTACAAAGCAGGATCCCCCTGTTGGGGTGCTTATTGTGAAGGACAGGAAGGGGGGCCCCTAAGGGACACTGCCACAAATAAAGGGTCCTACACGTATACCTGTGACCCAAATCATGTGTAGTGAAGTCTCCCAGACACTCTGGCTGCGGCCACAGAAGGTGCTCAGCTGTGTCTCCACGACCAGGGACTCTCCCAGCAGGAAGATGAGGAACCACAGACAGGAGGCGGAGCGCAGCAGGAACTTCAGTACTGGGATCTTTAGCAGGCGGCCCAGCTTCCAAGGGAAGGAGGGGGAATAGGGTTCTCAGTCCTGGGTGTCTCTCGCTCCTGCAAGCCCTTCTAGACTGCACCACCCATGTGACTCCCCTTTCTCAGATTCAGTCACGCACTATTCAGACATACGTTGAGAATGTGTTACATATCAGGCCGTAGACTCATATCTGTCATCTCCTTTCCAACCACATGAGGTAGACATTAATATTCCCGGTTTTTTTTTTTTTCCCCCAAGAACTGAAGATCACAGAGGTAAAGTAACTTTCCCTGGGAGGCCCCACAGGCTCTTCAAACTCAACCATGTTAAAAAATAAATTCATGGGCTGGGCGCGGTGGCTTATGCCTGTAATCCCAGCACTTGGGGAGGCCGAGGTGGGCGGATCACGAGGTCAGGAGTTCAAGACCAGCCTGACCAACATAGTGAAACCCCATCTCTACCAAAAATACAAAAAATTAGCTGGGCGTGGTGGTAGGCACCTGTAATCTCAGCTACTCGGGAGGCTGACGCAGGAGAATTGCTTGAACCCGGGAGGCAGAGGTTGCAGTGAGCGGAGATCCTGCCACTGCACTCCAGCCTGGGCGACAATGCAAGACTCCATCTCAAAAATAAATAAATAAATAAATAAATAAATAAATAAATAAAAAATAAAGAAATTCATTATCTTCTATCCTATCTTGCTCTTCCATCTTCTTCTATGTCCCCACCTCATAAAATGACCCGGTCACCCAGGCCGGGAATATGAGACATCTCTATGTGCTTGTCCTCTCACACCAGTCTCTCTAACTCCTGCCCTGCACCCCCAGCCCACCTTTCACACCCCTAGTAGAAGGCACTTTCTGAAACACAAGACTGATGGGGGACTCGCCTCATTAATCCTACAATGGCTCCTATCCTCTGTGGCTTATAAGGCTCTGTGAGATCTGGCCCCTGCGTGCTTCTCCACCACTCTTGATCTAACTCCTTTCAGTTTCTCTAACACTTTGGGTTCTCCCTCTCCCAGGCCTTCACACATACTGCTCCTGCTTCCTGGAACATCCCTCTCCCTATTCCTCGCCTGCTCAGCAGGAACAGGGCTTTTCTTCATAACCCCAGTGCCAGGCACCATGCTTGGCTCACAGTTGGGTCTCAAGGACATATTGGTTGGATGAAGGGCTCCCATGGAATCTGTAGTTGGGGTAGGCCTCTCTTTAGGAGAGTATAGGGCTGTTAATAGGATTAAGGTTTTGGAGGCAGAGAGACTTCGGTTTAAATCCTGACTCCACTATTTCCTGTGTACTTTTGACAAAAAGAGCATTGCCCTTCCCTGTGCCTCAGGTTGCCTCCCTATACCACTGAAGCAGAATGTCTGCCTTCCTCGGGGCTGCACTTCCAGCTACTTAATGGAAACATTCACACAAAGTTATATTCACCAAGTGTCTAGCCCAGGGCCTCATAAAACAAGTGCTCAATAAGTGACAGTTAGCATTAATCTTATTCTTAGTACCCGGGACTTTGGTGCCAGCCAGCAGCCAAGGCACAGGAAGGGCATGGTGAGGAAGATGAGGAAGGAAACAAGGAGCTTCCAGATGGTGGTGCTTCCACGCCAGCCAGCCAGGTTCCCACACCAGAGGGAGGGCAGGACTTGCTGGCAGATGGGGTGTGCTACAAACTAAGCAGAGATGGGGCATAAGCAGACGGGGAGGCCACCAGGCAAGGAGGAGGATGGGGGAGCCAGTTGGGTACACAGCCCTTCCTTCCTTGCCACAGAGATCGAACAATCCTTCTTTTCTCCCCACATCAGCCAACTTGCCTGTCATGTGACCATGGGCAGACCCATCACCCTCTAGGCCTTGGTTTATGGAGGGGAAACTGAACTCAAAGATTTTCCTGAACTCTCTGGACCCTACATTCTTGAGTCTAAGTTAGACAGTGGTGGGTAGAACTGGGGACCCAAGACCCAGAATCCCCAGGGTCCCTGGCCTTCTTAGAGATATGGGACATTAGCCTAGATGGTCTTGAGGAAGGCAGAAGAGGGAAACCAGGGTTTGCTGTATTGGGAGACAGGGCCAGGGGAGCCATTATGAAGGAAGGTTTTTGGTTAAGTTCCTGGTGGATGTTGAGGGTGGATGAGAGTGAGGAGCAAGGGGTTGGGGGAGGCTAAACAAGGAGCCTGTCTTTAGCTTAGAGGGGAGGATGTCTGAGGAGACAGGAACTAATGGAATCTTTTGGGGGATATTTAAGGCCTGAGAGACCTAGTCTTATCTTGCTTTATGGAGTGATGTACTGGAATTGAACAGAAAGACTGGATTCAAGTAACTCAGCAGGTCAGAGATAAAGCTGTCTAAGACCAGATGTCCTGGTCTGAAGGTGAGGTCTTGGTGGGTAATGGGTCTTTCAAGGGCTGGGGAGAGGTTACAGGCTTAGATTGAAGGTAAGAAGGGAGGGGACCCACAGGGCCAAGGGTCTAGACAGAAGGGTGCTCAGGACCAAGGCCTGGGAGGGTCTTGAGGGCAGGAAAAGGAGTTGCTTAGGGCTGGGTCAGGGAGACCTAGAGGTGGCAGGGCAAGAGAAAAGGACAGGGAGGGGATATAGCTATGGCCCAGCTGACCCGCTTCTGGTTGTAGTTGATGGCCAGTTGCAGCCTCGCCAGGTTGGGGATGCCTTCCTCAAAGGCTAGGCCCAGGCCCTCAGCCTCGGGCTCAGTCTCGCTGTCCTCGGCCAGGTCGTTGAACACTGCAGTGACCTCGCTCTGGTTCCGGCACATGCCCAGCAGCTCAAAGCCATAGTCCTGGCTCAGTGACTCCAGGGCAATGTACTCAGGCTTAGGGAAGCAGGTCCGTGTGTGCCTACCACCCTGTGGACCCAACCCCATTAAATCAGCCCACTCCTCCCTACCCCCCACGCCCACCAATAGTGGGCCTGGGCCACCTCTGTCCTGCCCTTGCACCATCATTTCCTACGTCTGGTGTCACTAGGGCATTGATTTCTTTCTTCTTTGCCACCTCACCCATCCTTCTTGCTCTAATGAGGTACCGCCTGGGTCACTTTGCTTATCTAGTGTGCTATTGCTACCTCATCACTAAGTCACTTCAACCCAAACCCCTCTGTCATTTTTTCTGTCTCTTTTCCTTCCTCTTCTAATCTGTTTCTTGTCCCATTTTTACACCTACTCCTTACACCCTTCATATGCTCATTTAATTTACTGGAACACTTACCTTATAAGAGAACTCGTGTTGGCAATTTTAGGAGATGCAGAAATGAATAAGGCAGTTCTTATTTATTAATTATTATTATTATTATTATTATTATTATTATTATTATTTTTGAGACAGAGTTTCACTCTTGTCACCCAGGCTGGAGTGCAATGGCACGATCTTGAGTGCAATGGCATGATCTCGGCTCACTGTAATCTCTGCCTCCCAGGTTCAAGTGATTCTCCTGCCTCAGCCTCCCGAGTAGTTGAGACTACAGGCATGCGCCACCACGCTGATTTTTTTTTTTCCTTTGAGACAGAGTCTCGCTCTATTGCCCAGGCTGGAGTGCAGTGGTGCGATCTCAGCTCACTGCAAGCTCTGCGCCTCCTAGGTTCATGCCATTCTCCTGCCTCAGCCTCCCGAGTAGCTGGGACTACAGGTGCCCACCACCATGCCCAGCTAATTTTTTGTATTTTTAGTAGAGATGGGGTTTCACCGTGTTAGCCAGGATAGTCTCCGTCTTCTGACCTCATGATCCACCCCCCTCGGCCTCCCAAAGTGCTGGGATTACAGGCGTGAGCCACCGTGCCCGGCCTACTCAGCTGATTTTTTTGTGTTATTAGTAGAGATGGGGTTTCACCATGTTGGCCAGGCTAGTCTCGAACTCCTGACCTCAGGTGATCCACCTGCCTTGGCCTCCCAAAGTGCTGAGATCATAGGCGTGAGCCACCACGCCTGGCCAGTTATTATTTTTAAAAAATAGGTGGGCGTGGTGGCTCACACCTATAATCCCGACACTTTGGGAGGCTGAGGCGGACAGATCACCTGAGGTCAGGAGTTCAAGACCAGCCTGGCCAACATGGTGAAACCTCATCTCTACTAATAACACAAAAATTAGCTGGGCGTGGTGGCGGGCACATAATCCCAGCTACTCGGGAGGCTGAGACAGGAGAATCGTTTGAACCCCGGAGGTAGAGGTTGCAGTGAGCTGAGATCGCGCCACTGCGCTCCAGCCTGGGCGACAAGAGTGAAACTGTCTCCAGAAAAAAAAAAAAAAAAAATAGAGATGAGATCTTGCTATGTTGCCCAGGCTGGTCTCGAACTCCTGTCCTCCTCGTCCTCCTGTCTCAGCCTCCCAAAGTGCTGGGGTTAGAGGCGTGAGTCACCGTGCCCGGCCTAAGGCGGTCCTTGGCTCCAATTTATCCATTATATCCTGGGTTTTACTTGAGGCCCTCACCCTAGAGAGCATCCAGGGATGGCTTTCAGGAGGTGAGGTCTGAGTCCCAGCACTGTCCCAGGTGGTATCACATTTGGGCAAGGTACTTCCCCTTCCCAGGCCTCAGCTTCTCTGCTATAAAGTGGGGATGATACTTCCTGCTATGCCTGTCTCTTAGGCTGCTATGAGAATGGAGGGAAAGTCCTTTGGAAAGGACTGCCCTTTCCTGCTAGCTGTGCAGTGGGGGCTTTTCATTCTCCTATCCTTCCACCACCCTGGGTCACAACCTCCTTAGCCCTGTATTTTAACATTCGTGTTGGTTTCCCCACCTAATAGTCATCTTGGGGATGGGGATAGTCTAGCTTGACACACAGGAGCCGTCAGGGGATGAGGGATGGACATACTAGACTGGCGGCATTCCAGGACCCTTACTAGTCCCTGTCTCCAGGCTCCTCTTCATGCATTCTCAGTCCTTCCTGCAGTGTCTCCCCTTCACTCATCACCATGTATATTTTCTCTACCTGAGAGCCTTTGCGTGGACTGCAGCCCTATCTCAAATACCCTCCCTGCTCCTCTTCACTTGTATGTAACCACCCACTTGCGTAGCTCAGCTTAATGTTACTTCTTCCAAGGAGTCCTCCCTGAACACAACAGCTGTGGCTTTCCTGACCTGTTTTCTGGGCTTTGGAAGCCCTGTTAGCACCATTCACAGCGGCACTGAATGAAGACAAGCGTACTGGGAGCACCTTGTCCCCTGTCTCTGACTTTTCCCTGCTGTGATCATATGCTTGAGAGCCGCAACACACCATGCTCCGGGTGGGAACACCTAGCAGGTATTCAAACGTGATGTATTCTACTGAACGTCATCTCCAAGTCTGTCCAGCTGTTTTTCTAGTTGTTTCTGTTCTCTCTCCTCCCTCAGACAGACCCAGGGCTCCCCTGGAGTGGGGTTGTGCCTCCCCCATAAGACTAGGCCCCTCTGGAGTGGCTGTTCTCTGCCATTAGAATGAAATTCTCTTGGGGGAATTCTTGACTCCCCATCAAACTAGAGGTTTCCTGAGAACAGAGGCCAGACCTCGTCCTCTTTTTGTGACTTCCAAGCTTCCCAGAACACCCACCACAGGCCCAACCATGCTCCGGTGGAAGAACAGACATGGGGCACCAGGGGAAGAGGGAAGTATGAGAAACCAACCTTAAATTCAGGCTCCTTGTGTGCAAGGCGCCTGAGCTCACGGCTAAGCCGGAAGGCGGCCAGCATGGCATCCTCACTGGCCAGTGAGAGGTGGGCCTTGCTGGCAATGCCATGGTAGGTGTTGATGCGGGACAGAGAGAATTTAAGCAGGTCATAGCGGCGGGGGTTGCTGCACTCGAGGCAGGCACAGGAGACCAGGTGGGGCCAGGCAATGGTGTGGCCCTGGTCCATGAGCAGCTGTGCTATCTCGTACGGGTCCTTCTGGCAGGCCAGGGTGAGGGGAGTCACACCAGGTGCAAAGCAGGAGCCATGAATTAATGAGTCAAAGAAAGCCAGTGAGAAAGGCCTGGTGTCTACTTTGTGACCCTTCTCCTGTTCCAGGTGGGCCAGCAGGCAATACACCACTGCTGGCTGGTTTGTGTCCACTGCCACTAGCAGGGCCTCATGGATCTGGTGGAAATCAAACTTGACACTGGCCAACAGCACATCGGTGATGGCCTCACGGCCCAGGTGGATGTCCAGGTTGAGTGCTTCCTTCCAGGAGCGCTCCTCGGCCTCTTCCACATTGTGCAGGGGCCTACCTGGCCCACTGCTTGTGGCCTTAACCTCTGACTCCAGTAGCTGCTGCACAAGGCCCAGCTGGCCCTCCTGGATGGCAGCCAGGAGTGGAGGTGGGAACCTGAGCTTCCTGTTCATGATCTCAGTCCAGTTAGGCTGTTGGTGGATGAAGGAGTGGAGAGGCTAGGACCCTGAGTTTCAACCCCCTTTGTGATGGGGCCTCTTTCACCCTTCCATGTTCTAGCACTTAACCCTCTATATCCAGCCACCATTATATTCTTCCTTGTCCCAAACACAAAATGGCAAATATTGTCTTATTCGTCATTTTATTGTGTAGATTCTCAGGTTAGGAAAATCAAGACTGTACAGTGGGGGCTTTCTTTTCTTCCCCCACTGGGGAGAGAATGGGGGCCCCTTCCTCAGCTGAGTTTGACTGGGGGCCCCTTGCTCAGCTTGACTTCCACCCTCACAGGAGCCCCCCAACAGCAGGGCTACCTATGGGTACCTTGAGCAAGGGTAGATTAAAGCAGGGTGGCAGCCTAACCCCACATACAGGTGCACAAGATCTATTCAGACCCAGCTCCCCTCTTGCTGACTTCATTTCCCAGATGCTCTTCCCTCTCAAAGTCCCAGAGCCTCTCCCAAGGGCAGGCCCGGACATGTCCACACAGGAGGGTTTTGTGTGAGTTTTGAACTGGGTTTTTGTCAAGCCCCTCAGTTCTGACCAGGGCCCCAGCAGAGTCCCAATATCCTCTTTCTTCACCAATCCTCCCGCTTTGCCCTCCCCTGCTTTGGGGGACCTTTCTCCCCCTTGGCACTGCCTTGTCCCTCTCTTCTACTAGGCCTGGCCCCATCCTCACTGCTCTTCTCTTCTGGGTCCAAGCTCAGGGTTCCAGGGGCTCTTCTCCCACCTACATAGTGATGTCTGCCACCTGCTTGGCAGCTAGGATGCCCCTGCAGTGCCTCTGGGCCAATCTTTTGTTTTATTCATGGATAGAAATGGGAGCAGAATGGGAGAAGGTAGGGGAGCAGGCTTCTTACCGTGATGGGGTCTGTGGTTGTGCCCACCTATGCAGGCACCTGTGCTGGCAGGGACCGAAGGACTGAACTCCTGCTCAAGTCTTTTCCCTGACTGTGCCTAGCATCCTCTTTCCTATCTGTTCAAAATCCCGCCCTGGGCCCTCTCTTTGCAGGACCAGCTGCTCCCCCTCTGCTCTATACCCTGGGGACCAGGGGAACCGGTGTTAGTACCACAGAGTGAAATCTTCTGGGAAAGGGGAGAGAAGACATATTTGCTCAAAGGAGGTGGGAACAGAATTTGGAATATCACAGCTTGAGGGAACCTTTGACATCCTCTGGTCCAACCACCTCCTTGTGTAGATGAGGAATGGGATCTGCCCAAGGTTCCACAGCCAAGCCTAGAACTACTCCTTACTCATTAACCAATCTGGTCCCTATCACAGTTCTGTGAGCGGGAGGTTGGGAGATTTTTTTCTCTCAGTTAATTCTGGATGCTAAAATAAATAACTTGCTTAGTGTCACAAAGCATCACCATTACCTGATTATACCCAGGACAGGAGCCCACAAAGGAGACTGAGAGCTCAGTTCATGGGATGCTGGATGTCAGCCTCGTGCTCAAAACCCATACGCACATTCCCAGCACACCACAGGATTTTTATCTGTCAGGCAGCATTTGCTCTTCACTGGGCCTCGGTTTTCCTTTCAGGAAAATGGGCATGAGAATGTGCACCACTCACAGAGGGAAAGACATTCTGGATGGTGTCCCAAGGCCCAAAAGTTCCAAGGAGACTTCCAAGGGGGAAAAGAACAGAGCTGGCCTTAGGAGAATCAGATGCCATGGTCACAGAAGCTTTGACAACTGGGAATGGGGATCAGGCTAGGCATAGAGGTGCCCTCAGGCAGAGTCCTGAGGGAATGAGTGGAGAGGAGGAGAGAGGGAGCTTCGGCCTCATCAGCCTTTCTCAGCTCTCAAGCGATTCAGACCCCATCTCAGTCATAGAGGGTGGGGCAAAAACCACAGGACCTCATGGCTCATGCCTGAGGGAAGTCCCCACATATACTGGCATGCTCTTCTATTTCTCTTGCTGAGAACTGCAACTGGCAGATAGGGCACTGAACCCAGGAGACAGGGGGTAAACTTTCGGGGGAGGACACCCACAGTACAGACTGGGACGAAGATGATGAGGAGGGAGAAGCCGGGTGAGGTGGGGAGGTCTCTCCACAAGCGGCAGCATGCTGGGGAAGAATCTCAATCCTGAAGGAGCCTATTTAGGGAGAGAAGGAGGTAAACAAAATGGCCTGCTCCCGGGCAGGATGTCACCCCAAGAAGTCTGGATAAGCTATGAAGACAAATAACATTGATACACAGCAGACAGTGAGAAGTGCTAAGTCCAAGGGAATCAGAGAATCCTGCAGAAGCTTAGTTGGGAAAGATGATCTGGGCAGATAAGAGAACACTTGGCAAAGAAGAACCATTTGAACAGAGACTGAAACAGCGACCAGCATTTGGACATATAGGAAAAAGTTACGAAGGAAATTCTATGCCCTCTCTGATTGTGTTTTACATTGTTTGGTTTCATGCTTCTCCAGAGGGCAGGGCCCATGTCCCTTCCTCAGCTTAGCCGGCACAGTGTGAACAGGTGCTCAGTACACACTTGTCTTGAATTACACTTGACTAAAAATACAGTTCCACACCTGAGAGCTGCAGAGATGACAGAAGCCAGCACTCCAAATTCAAATGTTTCTTGGCAGTACTCTCAGATCTCCTATTCCTCCCTCAAGGAATGCCTAGTTGTCATACAACAACTTCCTGTGCACAAGCATCTTACCTGCACAAATTGGGCACAGTCCACTATCCTGGTCACCACTCCTTTGGGCCTGTTTTTTTTGCCTTGCTCTTGCTGTCTCCCTCCTGTTTGGCCGAGAATTAGAGTTGGATAAAGGCCTGTGAGAAAGAACAGTTAAAGACCAGCTATTAGTAAGAGGCCATAAGGGCTGAAGGAGCCTGGAGTCAGAGCAAAAATAATGCAGAAGAGTTAATGTAGACCTAGAAACTCTGGGTTGGGGTCCTGGTTTTCCCACCTGATGTACCAGATGTGAGGGAAGACATTTAACCTTTGAACATCTGAGAACAGAGATTCCATTATTGCCCTTGGGTTATTATTTTTTAATTGAAATATAGTACACATACCATAAAACTCACTCTTTAAAAGTATAAATTCGGCTGGGCGCGGTGGCTCAAGCCTGTAATCCCAGCACTTTGGGAGGCCGAGACGGGCGGATCACGAGGTCAGGAGATCGAGACCATCCTGGTTAACACGGTGAAACCCCGTCTCTACTAAAAAATACAAAAAACTAGCCGGGCGAGGTGGTGGGCGTCTGTAGTCCCAGCTACTTGGGAGGCTGAGGCAGGAGAATGGCGTAAACCCAGGAGGCGGAGCTTGCAGTGAGCTGAGATCTGGCCACTGCACTCCAACCTGGGCGACGGAGCTAGACTCCGTCTCAAAAAAAAAAAAAAAAAAAAAATATAAATTCAAGGCCAGGTGTGGTGGCTCACGCCTGTAATCCCAGCACTCTGGGAGGTGAAGGCAGGCGGATCACCTGAGGTCAGGAGTTTGAGACCAGCCTGGCCAACATTTGCCTGTCTCTACTAAAAATACAAAAATTAGGCCGGACGCAGTGGCTTACGCCTGTAATCCCGCCATTTTGGGAGGCCGAGGTGGGGGGATCACCTGAGGTTGGGAATTTGAGACCAGCCTGACCAACACGGAGAAACCCTGTCTCTACTAAAAATACAAAAATTAGCTGGGCGTGGTGGCGGGCGCCTGTAATCCCAGCTACTCAAGAGGCTGAGGTAGGAGAATCGCTTGAACCCGGGAGGCAGAGGATGAGGTGAGCTGAGATTGCCCCATTGCACTCCAGTCTGGGTAACAAGAGCAAAATTCCATCTCAAACAAACAAACAAACAAACAAAAAACAAAAATTAGCTGGGTGTGGTGACATGCACCTGTAGACCCAGCTTGGGAGGCTGCGGCAGGAGAACAGCTTGAACCTGGGAGGCTGAGGTTGCAGTGAGCCAAGATCATGCCATTGCACTCCAGACTGGGTGAGAAAGCACAAGTCCGTCAATTTTCAATTGTTTATATATATATACATTCAGTTCAAAACCCTGTATTGACAGAGTTCTGTAACCACAACCATGTAATTCCAGAACATTTTCACTATCCCCAAAAGAAACCCAGAACCCAGGCTGGGCGCAGTGGCTCATGCCTGTAATCCCAGAATTTTGGGAGGCCGAGGCAGATGGATCACCTGAGGTCAGGAGTTCAAGACCACCCTGGCCAACATGGCAAAACCCCATCTCTACTGAAAACACAAAAATTACCTGGGCGTGGTGGTGTACGCCTGTAGTCCCTGCTTCTTGGGTGGCTGAGGCAGGAGAATGGCTTGAACTAGGAGGTGGAGGTTGCAGTGAGCTGAGATTGTGCCACTGCACTCCAGCCTGGGTGCCAGAACAACACTTTGTCTCAAAAAAAAAAAAAAAAAAGGAAAGAAAAGAAAAGAAAGCCTGAACCAGACTCTGGCAACTGCTAATCTACTTTAGTGGTTTGGAATTGCCTATTCTGGACATGAAATCATATACTATATGGTTTTTTGTGACTGACTTCTTACACTTAGTATGGTTTCAAGGTTCATCCATGTTAGAGCAGGTATCAGTACTATATTCCTTTTTTATGGCAGAGTAATATTCCACAGCATAGATATACCACATTTTATTTATCAGCTGATAGACACTTGGGTTGTTTCAATTTCTGGGCTATTATTATTATTTTTTTTTTGAGACAGAGTCTCGCTCTGTTGCCTAGGCTGGAGTGCAGTGGCCGCATCTCAGCTCACTGCAAGCTCTGCCTCCCGGGTTTACGTCACTCTCCTGCCTCAGCCTCCTGAGTAGCTGGGACTACAGGCGCCTGCCACCATGCCCGGCTAATTTTTTGTATTTTTTAGTAGAGACGGGGTTTCACCGTGTTAGCCTGGATGGTCTCGATCTCCTGACCTCATGATCTGCCCGTCTTGGCCTCCCAAAGTGCTGGGATTACAGGCTTGAGCCACCGCGTTCTGGGCTATTATTAATAATGTTGCTCTGAACATTTGCCTGTAAGTTTCTGTGTGAACACCTGTTATCAATTCTTTGGAAGTATACACCTAGGAGCTGAACTGCTAGGTCATATGGTAACTCCATATAAACATTTTGAAAAACTGCCAAACTGTTTTCCAATCAGCTGCACTAATTTACATTCCCACTGGCAATATGTATGAGAGTTTCAATTTCTCCATATCTTTGCCAACACTTGTTATTGTCCATCTTTTTTATTACATCCATCCTCGCAGGTGTGAAATCATCATTGTGGGGTTTTGATTGGCATTTCTCTGATGGCTAATGATGTTGAGCATCTTCTATGTGCTTAATAGCCATTTATACATCTTCTTTGGAGAAAATTCTATTCAGATTCCTTATCCATTCTAAAAATTAGGGTATCTTTCTATTGTTGACTTGTAAAGGATCTTTATATATTTTAGATAAAAGAGCCTTACTGGGCTGGGCGCAGTGGCTCAAGCCTGTAATCCCAGCACTTTGGGAGGCCGAGACGGGCGGATCACAAGGTCAGGAGATTGAGACCATCCTGGCTAACCTGGTGAAACCCTGTCTCTACTAAAAAAAAAAAAAAATACAAAAAACTAGCCGGGCGAGGTGGCAGTCGCTTGTAGTCCCAGCTACTCAGGAGGCTAAGGCAGGAGAATGGCGTAAACCCGGGAGGCGGAGCTTGCAGTGAGCTGAGATCTGGCCACTGTACTCCAGCCTGGGCAACAGAGCGAGACTCCGTCTCAAAAAAAAAAAAAAAAAAAAAAGAGCCTTACTGAATATGTGATATGCAAATACTTTCCTCCATATTCTATGGGTTGTCTTTTACTTTCTTGACAGTGTCCTTTGAAGCAGAAAAGATTCAGATTTTTTTTTTTTTTTTTTGAGACAAGAGTTTTACTCTTGTTGCCCAGGCTGGAGTGCAATGGCGTGATCTCAGCTCACTGCAACCTCCGCCTCCTGGGTTCAAGCGATTCTCCTGCCTCAGCCTCCCGAGTAGCTGGGATTACAGGAATGTACCACCACACTCGACTAATTTTTGTATTTTTAGTAGAAACAGGGTTTCGCCGCGTTGGCCAGGCTGGTCTTGAACTCCTGACCTCAGGTGATCCACCCACTTTGGCCTCCCAAAGTATTGGGATTACAGGCATGAGCCACCGCGCCCAGCCAAAGATTTAGATTTTGATGAAGCCCATGAAATACAGCATACTCATCTTCAGATTCTGGTTCACTACAGGATTGCCTCTTTGCCTAGTTCCAAACCTGACATGTGGACAAGGATATCTTTTCTTCAGTGCCCTTAGGTCTAGACCCACAGGTTAAACCCAGACACAAGGATACTCTCTGATCTTAATGAAACAAGACTAGGGGGAAAGGATAGCTGCAAAAGGGCAATAAGGTTTGGGGAGGTGATTTGGGTCTTTCATGTTGATCTACTTACCTTTGGTGCTGCACTTTCCTTCTTTTCATTCTGCCCACATCATTCTCAGAGTTTTGCTCCTCTGCTCTGGGCTCTGTATTAGAAATGCTCATTAAACAAAACAGTCTTAACTCTTAAACAATACAGTCTTCACATATGATGTTACTTCTAAGAATATTCTTTCTACCCTCTTTGCCTGGAGGCAAAGAATGTGCCTTTCTCACTCTTCCAAGTCTTAGATGAAATGCTAATTCCTATGCAGCACTTTTTCTGGATTCTCTAATCTGAATCCAGCCATCCAATTATGCTTTTCCTTGACAGTACTCATCACAGTTTGAAGATTTAAATTTATTTGTGTGACACTGACATGTGTTTCTCCACTAGGGAAGGAGCATTGCTATTTTATTTACTGTGGTATCCCTGATGCCTAGCACAGAGCCTGGCACAAACGATGCTTAATAAATATCTGTCAAATGAGTGACAATAAAAACTATCAACCTCCATTCGTCTGGTTATCCTGAATTTATGAAACACTTTGTATAGCATTTAATATATTTTAAAGTGCTTTCATAGCTTCAGGACCCAGCCTATAGCAGATGCCCAAAAATTATGAGTTCCTTTCTAGTCTCTTTCTCTTAAAATAATAAACTACATCTTTCCTTCTGTGGTAGACAGCTGAGACCCAAAGAGATAAGGATTGCTGATTCTTAGGCCAGTGCTCTTTCAATTAGTATACAATATTTGATTTGTCTTCTGGTAACAAGACACCAACAATTATCTTTTCTATCACATGAAGTCCCACTAGTGAGCCATCCCTGTAGAGCAATGGTAGATTCAGGGAGGAAGGACATTGCTAGGGACAGGAAGGAACAGGTCATGTGGACTCACCTGCCCTTTCTGGAGGACTGGAACCTGGTTCTGCATGGTTGTTCTTTGGGCTTGCCACACTGACTGGAGGCACCCTGCGGGCAGCAGAAAGCACCATGTGGGCTGAACGCCCCAGAGTCCCTGGCTGCATCTGTGTTAGGATCTTCCTGAGCTCTGAAATTTCCTTGGTATCCCTGCAGGGAAACAGAGAGTACTTGGTTCCACTTGAAATATAGGTCTTACTCTGCTCACTCATGTCAATGGCATTTAAGCAAGAAAGCTAGTTTAATATACAGATAGGGTTAGGCCTAGAGTATGTGATTAATTTGGTGAACCCAGGCTGGTCTTGTGTGCTTGTCAGTGACTTGATAGCATTTCTTTTCCAGGAGAAAGATCTGAGAGGTGGCTGGGAGACTTCCACTCTGTCAAGTACATACGTATGGGGATGTGGGAAGAACGTCGTCCGGATGGAAGGATTAGCTAGCCAGGGGCTAGGACCAGACTCCTGAGCATCAGAACCCTGAGGAAAAAAAATTGAGAAATATGAAATACCAAGATTCACCACCAGGGGACACTGCTACCTAGTGCCAGGGCCTACTCAAACTGTCAAACTACTCAAATGACTGAACTTTTTGGGGACATTAATTTCATTATTTCCTTCTAAATATTATCAAATAATATTGTTTCATTTTTAGTATGATTTATTTTGTGAACAATTTTGTTAACTTGCAACTAAAAACCTACCAATTTTAGCCACAATTTCTAGCCATCTATAAAGAGATGTGTGTGTATGTATGCATATAGATATCATGTCTCTAGCATTAGCCACCATACCTATCACCAGCATTTTATAACCTCCTTGCTCCAGAAATGTCTATGTGCAATAATCTCCCAAATAATTTCTGCATAGAGATTTTATTTATACCGTAGTATGCTGGTTTCTTAATTCTTTGTCAAAATTCAATTTATCTGTGATTATACCCCTACTTTTTAAAAAAGAGATGGGATCTCAGCCTGGGTACATCGATTCATGGCTGTAATCTCAGCACTTTAGGAGGCCAAGGTGGGAGGACTGCTAGACCCCAGGAGTTTCAGACCAGCCTGAGCAACATAGTGAGACCCTGTCCACAAAAAAATAAAAAAATTAGCCAGGCATGGTGGTACATGTCTGTGGTCCTAGCTACTTGGGAGGCTGAGGTGCTGAGGTGGGAGGACTGCTTGGGCTTCAGAAGCCAAGGCTGCAGTGAGCTGTGACTGCACCACTGCACTCCAGCAAGGTGACAAGAGTGAGACCCTGTCTCAAATAAAAAGAAGAAAAAAAAATTGGGTCTTGCTCTACCCAGGCTGGGATGCAGTGGCAGGATCACGGCTCACTGTAGCCTTGAACTCTGGGGCTTAAGCAATCCTCTCACCTCAGCCTCTCGAGCAGCTGGGACCACAGGCTCATGCCACCATGCCCAGCTAATTAAAAAAAATTTTTTGTAGAGACAAGGTCTCATTATGTTGCACAGGCTGGTCTCAAACTCTTGGGCTCAAGCGATCATCCCTCCTCGGCCTCCCAAACCACTGAGATTACAGGCATGTGCCATTGCACCTGGTCCCTAATTATTTTTTCTTTTTTGAGACACAGTCCCACTCTGCCATCTAGGATGGCGTGCAATGGCATGATCTCAGCTCACTATAACCTCCGCCTCTCAGGTTCAAGCGATTCTTGTGCCTCAGCCTCCTGAGTAGCTAGGATTACAGGCGTGCACCACCACAGCCAGCTAATTTTTGTATTTTTAGTAGAAACAGGGTTTTGCCATGTTGGCCAGGATGATCTTGAACTCCTGGCCTCAAGTCATCTGCCTGCCTCGGCCTCCAAAAGTGCTGGGATTACAGGCGTGAGCCACTGCTCCCGGCCTCCTAATTCCTTTTTCCTTTTTAATTTATTGAAATTTCCTTTTTCCCTTACCTTAAAAAATTTTTGTCTTTAATTTTCAACTCTGATTCTTCTATCACAGGTTATTTTAAAGGTAAATGTCTTTCTTGTAAAGCATGACTTTGGCTTCATTCTACAAGCTTGAGTAGTACTTTCATTCTCATTAACTCTTTAATATTTTCTAATTACCATTACAATCTTTTCTTGGACCTAGCAACAATCCTGACATTTTTTCTTTAATTTTCCAGTTTTTTCATTTTTTCTTTACCTTGTCTCATGAATGTTATAGTGAATGCTACTAGAAAGGGTAACTAGATAGGTGTGTAGAGATAGTTTATTTTAACCTTAACTCTAAGTGAGATTATCAGGAAATTAATTATTACAAAATGATTAATTATTAGCTTCTGAGCAAAGATTAGTTGGAATCAAGTGGCCCGGGTTCAAATCCACTCCAAGACTTATTTGGCAGTGTGACCTGGGGCACGCCACTAAATTTCTCTGTGCTTTTCTTACGAGAAAACTGGTGATCATAATAACCCCATTTCACAGAGTTAAAAGCCCTATGTTTTGCTTTCACTGTAACATACCAATTAAAATGATTCATTAGAAAAAAAGTCTATGACGTTTTAGGCATCCTAAATTATAAAACTGAGTGCCATCAATCTGTAATCCCAGCTTACATGTACCATCTGTCTCTTGCTGAAATGTTTCAGGTCATTTCCTTCACTACAGTTTCACGAAGTACCTGCATGTATGTTTCACCCTGCTGCTGATGTTCAATACCCTTCTGACAAGGCTCTGCAGTTGTTGACTCCCTTTGACCTCCATCCCACCACGATCCTAGAAGTGCAGGGTAATGTAGATGGCCAAAATGGAAAAGAACCCTGAGAAACTTTTGTTTATCCTAAAACTGGGGTGAACATAGGTACTGGTTTGCCTGGAACAGTCCTACTTTGTATCTGTTGTCTCCGTATAAAAATAATAATAATTATTATTATTATGTTTTGAGACAGGGCCTCACTCTGTCACTCAGGCTGGAATGTAGTGGTATGATTATGGCTCACTGCAACCTCGATCTCCTGGGCTCAAGTGATCCTCCTACCTCAGCCTCCTAAGTATCTAGGACGACAGGCACGGGCCACCATGCCTGGCTAATTTTTATTTATTTTTTTCTTCAGACAAGGTCTAGCTCTGTTGCCTAGGCTGGAGTGCAATGTCACAATCACAGCTCACTGAAGCCTTGAACTCCCAGGCTCAAGCGATCCTACCACCTCAGCCTCCTGAGTAGCTGGGACTACAGGCGTACACCACTATGCCTAATTTGTTATTTTTTGTAGAGATGGGGTTTTGCTATGTTGCACAGTCTGGTCTCAAACTCCGGGGCTCAAGCGATCCATTCGCCTTGGCCTCCCAAAGTGCTGGGATTACAGGCACGAGTCACTGCACCTAAGTTTTAAATTTTTTGTAGAGGCTGGGTGTGGTGGCACACGCCAGTAATCCCAGCACAGTGGGAGGCTGAGACAAGAGGACTGCTTGAGCCCAGGAGTTTGAGACCAGCCTTGGCAACATAGTGAGACCTTGGTCTCTGTAAAAAATAGAGGTGGGAGGTTGCAGTGAGCCGAGATCATGCCACTGTGCTCCAGCCCGGGCAACAGAGTGAGACTTTGTCTTTTTTTTTTTTTTTTTTTGAGACGGAGTCTCGCTCTGTCGCCCGGGCTGGACTGCAGTGGCCGGATCTCAGCTCACTGCAAGCTCCGCCTCCCAGGCTTACGCCATTCTCCTGCCTCACCCTCCCGAGTAGCTGGGACTACAGGCTCCCGCCACCTCGCCCGGCTAGTTTTTTGTATTTTTTTTTTAGTAGAGACGGGGTTTCACCATGTTAGCCAGAATGGTCTCGGATCTCCTGACCTCGTGATCCGCCCGTCTCGGCCTCCCAAAGTGCTGGGATTACAGGCTTGAGCCACCGCGCCCGCCCCAACTTTGTCTTTAAAAAAAAAAAAAAAAAAATTATTTGGGCCTGGTAGTATGCACTTGTAGTTCCAGCTACTGGGAGTTTGAGGCGGGAGGATCGTTTGAACCCAGGAGGTGGAGGTCGTAGTGAGTGATCACGCCACTGCACTCCAGCCTGGATGACAGAGCAAGCCCCTGTCTCATAAATAAATAAATAATAAATAATAAATTTTTTGGCCGGGCATGGTAGCTCACACCTGTAATCCCAGCACTTTGGGAGGCCAAAGTGGGCAGATCACAAGGTCAGGAGATGGAGACCATCTTGGCTAACACGGTGAAACCCCATCTCTACTAAAAGTACAAAAGATTATCTGGGCGTGGTGGCGTGCACCTGTAGTCCCAGCTGCTGGGGAGGGTGAGGCAGGAGAATGGCATGAATCTGGGAGAAGAAGCTTGCAGTGAGCCAAGATCGATCGCACCACTGCACTCCAGCCTGGGTGACAGAGTGAGACTCTGTCTCAAAAAAAAAAAAAAAAAAAAAAAAAAGAATAAATAAATAAATTTTTTGTGGAGACAGCATCTCGCTATGTTGCCCAGGCTGGTCCTGAATTTCTGGGCTCAAATGATCCTCCCACTTTGGTCTCCACAAGTGCTAGAATTAAAGGCATGAGCCACTGTGCCTGGACTTAGTGTAATTATTAATAGCATTCTCCTTTGCCCTTAAAGTGTCCTGGTTTGGATGATAAGTTTTATGGTGACTCTATCTACAACTCCCCTTTAAAAGGTCACTTATATAATGAACATTTAAACTAAAAGGCTACTTTGCTCTGGGCAATGTTCTAGGTGCCAGGAATGCATTACAGAACGAGACAGACAGGTTCCTAATCTCATGGAGCTTCATTTTATTGGCTAGGCAGGATCACAGAGATCGAGCTCCACTCATGTCAGCTCTTAGCACTGCAGCAGTGGAACCTGGTAGGGCACACCGAACTGCCACCGTCGGTCCTTTTACATTTTTTAGCCCTTTCCACAGTGGAAGAGTAGTCTCAGATCAAACTTGACTTTGTCTTATCTCTCTGGATCTCTCCTAAAACTGCACGACAAAAGGATCTACTCTTGTTCTTTCTGCTCTAACTTCATTTTCTGTTCCCCGTGCTGCCTCTTCGTTTTCTCAGGAACCTCAAAAGGATTGACTCTTGTGAAGTTCGCTCGTGTGAACTGGGATTCTTTTGGTTGTGAAAGGTTTGAAACTTCTAAGAAAGTTTCTTGTGTACACAAGAGGCAGAGTGTGTAGTGTAGGCAGAGTGTAGGAACAGGAGACCTAGTCCTTATGCTGTTCTGACTCACGGTAGGACTCTGAACATATAAAAGTTTTCCTATCTGAGATGGAAAATGAGATGGTGGGGGCTGGATGATCTCTAAAATTCCATGACTCTAGCTTTGTATGATAAAACACTCATTTTTTTATGAATGAAATATGATGGAGGGTACTGGCTTAGAAAGATAAACAAGTGTAACAACAAAGCAAGAGGAGTCAGAATAGGCTTAAGAAAAAAACTAGAAGCCTGGTTGAGCAAATCGAAGTAAATTGATATAACCTCAGGGCTAGAAATCCATATATCTTATCTAAGGAGTACAGGCGTACTTCATTTTATTGTGCTTCATAGATACTGTGTGCTTAAAAAAAAAGGAAGATTTGTGACAACGCTGCAAGTCTATCAGCACCGTTTTGCCAACAGTATGTGCTCACTTCCTGTTGCTGAGTCACATTTTGGTAATTCTCACATTTCAGTAATTCTCACATTTCAAACCTTCTCATTATTACTACATCTGTTACAGTGATCTGTGATCAGTGATCTTTAATGTTACTATTGTAACTGTTTTGGGGGTGCCACGAATTGTGCTCACATAAGATGGTAAACTTTTTTTTGGTTTTGAGACAGGGAATCGCTCTGTCACCCAGGCAGGAATGCAGCTGCACTAATCATAGCTCACTGCAGCCTCGAACTCCTGGCCTCAGGTGATCTTCCTGCCTCAGTCCCAAGTAGCTGGGACTACAGATGTGTACCACCATGCCTGTTTCTTTTTTTTTTTTTTTTTTAAAGATGAGGAAATCTGAGGCTCTGAGGCTCAGGAATTAGGTGACTTACATGATTTTAGTCATGTAAATAGTAAGTTGTCTACCTTGTCCCTATATTATCCTTTTTTTTTTTTTTTTTTTTGAGATGGAGTCTCGCTCTGTCGCCCAAGCTGGAGTGCAGCAGCACAATCTTGGCTCACTGCAACCTCCACCTCCCGGGTTCAAGCAATTCTCCTGCCTCAGCCTCCCAAGTAGCCGGGACAACAGGTGCATGCTGCCACACTCGGCTAATTTTTTGTATTTTAGTAGAGACGGGATTTCACCGTATTGCCCAGACTGGTCTTGAACTCCAGAGCTCAGGCAATCCGCCTGCCTCGGCCTCCCAAAGTGCAAGGATTATAGGCATGAGCCACTGGGCCCAGCCAATTTTTGTATTTTATGTAGAGACGGGGTTTTGCCATGTTGCCCAGGCTGGTCTTGAACTCCTGAGCTCAAGGGATCTGTCTTACACAGTGCTAGGATTACAGGCGTGAGCCACCACATCCAGCTGAAAAAATTCTTGAAGAAAATTAAAAGTGCTACTCTAGTGAAAACATGTATGATAAGAAAGCAAAACAGCCTTATTGCTGACATGGATAAAGTTTTAACAGTATGGATAGATCAAATCAGCCATGATACACACTTATCCAAAGCCTAATCCAGAGCAAGGCCCTAACCCTCTTCAATTCTATGAAGGCTGAAGGAGGTGAAGAAGCTGCAGAAGAGAAGTCTGAAGCTAGCAGAGATTGGTTCATGAAGTTTAAGGAAGAAAATCCATCTCCTTAACATTAAAGTGCAAGATGAAGCAGCAAGTGCTGATGGAGAAGCTATAGCAAGTTACCCAGAAGATCTAGCTAAGATCATTGATGAAGGTGGCTACACTACACAGCAGATTTTCAATGTAGATGAAACTGCCTTCTATTGAAAGAAGATGCCGGGCAGGCGTGGTGGCTCATGCCTGTAATCCCAGCACTTTGGAAGGCTGAGGCGGGTGGATTACAAGGTCAGGAGTTCGAGACCAGCCTGGCCAATATGGTGAAACTGCATCTCTACTACTAATACAAAAATTAGCCGGGTGTGGTAGTGTGTGCCTGTAGTCCCAGCTACTCGTGAGGCTGAGGCAGGAGAATTGCTTGAACCTGGGAGGTGGAGGTTGTGGTGAGCCAAGATTGCGCCACTGTACTCCAGCCTGGGCCACAGAGCAAGACTCAGTCTCAAAAGAAAAAAAAAAAAAAAAAAGATGCCACCGAGGACTTTCATAGCCAGAGAAGAGAAGTCAATGCCTGGCTTCAAAGGACAGGCTAACTCTCTCTTTAGGGCTAATGCAGCTGGTGACTTTAAGTTGAAGCCAATGCTCATTTACCATTCTAAAAATCCTAGGGCTCTTAAGAATTATGCTGAATCTACTCTGCCTGTGCACTGTAAATGGAAAAACAAAGCCTGGATGACAGCACATCGGTTTACAGCATGGTTTCCTGAATATTTTAAAACCACAGTTGAAACCTAGTACTCAGAACGAAAGATTCCTTTTCAAAACATTTCTGCTCACTGGTACTGCATCTAAGCCAAGAGCTCTGATGGAGATGAACAAGGAGCTTAATGTTGTTTTCATGCCTACTAACATAACATCCATTTTGCAGCCCACAGATCAAGGAGTAATTCAACTTTCAAGCATTGCTATTTAAGAAATATATTCTGTAAGGCTATAGCTGTCATATAGATAGTGATTCCTCTGATGGATCTAGGAAAGCAAATGAAAACCTCCTGGAAATAATTTACCATCTTGGATGCCATTAAGAATACTGGTGATTCATGGGAGGAGGTCAAAATATCAACATTAACATGAGCTTGGGAGAAGTTGATTCCAGCTCTCTTGTGGGCTTTCAAGACTTCAAGGGAGGAAGTAACTTCAAATGTGACACAAAATAGTATGAGAAGCAGGCCGGGCACGGTGGCTCACACCTGTAATCCCAGAACTTTGGGTGGCTGAGGCGGGTGGATCACTTGAGGCCAGGAGTTTGAGACTAGCCTGGTCAACATGGTGAAACCCATCTCTACTAAAATACAAACAATTAGCCAGGCGTGGTGCTGTGTGTCTGTAATCCCAGCTACTCTGGAGGCTGAGGTGGGAGAATTGCTTGAATCCGGGAGGCAGAGGTTGCAGTGAGCCGAGATCATGCCATCGCACTCCAGCCCTGGGTGACACAGCGAGACTTTGTCTCGGAAAAAAAAAAAAAAAAAAAGAAATAGTAAGAGAACTAGAAATAGAAATGGAACATGAGGATGCGACAGAATTACTGCAATCTCAAGATAAAACCTGAACAGATGAGGAGTTGCTTCTTATAGATGAGCAAAGTGGTTTCTTGAGATGAAATCTACTCCTGGTGAAGATGCTGTGAACATTATTGAAATGATAAAAAAAGATTTAGACTATGACATAAACTTAGTTGATAAAGCAGTGGCTGGATTCAGGAGAATTGATTCAAATTTTGAAAGAAACTGTACTGTGGTTAAAATGCTATCAAACAGCATCACATGCTACAGAGAACTCTTTCATGAAAGGAAGAGTAGATTGATGTGGCAAACTTAACGGTCTTATTTTACAAAATTGCCATGGCCAGCCCAACCTTCAGCAATAACCACCCTGATCTGTCAGCAGCTATCAACACTGAGGCAAGATTCTCCACTAGCAAAAAGATTATGACTTGCTGGCCAGGCGCGGTGGCTCAAGCGTATAATCCCAGCACTTTGGGAGGCCGAGGCAGGCGGATCACGAGGTCAGGAGATCGAAACCATCCTGGCTAACACGGTGATACCTTGTCTCTATTAAAAATGCAAAAAATTAGCCGGGCGTGGTGGCAGGCACCTGTAGTCCCAGCCATTCGGGAGGCTGAGGCAGGAGAATAATGTGAACCCAGGAGGCGGAGCTTGCAGTGAGCCAAGATCGCGCCACTGCACTCCAGCCTGGGCAACAGTGCGAGACTTGCTGAAGGTTCAGATAATTGTTGGCTTATATACACTGAAAAACCAAAAAATGTGTGTGACTTGCTTTATTGTCATGATCTGGAACCAAATCTGGAACATCTCCAAGGTATGCCTATATTGTGTTGTACAGGGAGAAAAGCAGGGGAACAAATGAAACTGCAGAACACACATGTAAAGATATAACTTTGTTTAAGGGAATAATGACAGAGAAACTACATGGGAGCTTTGGGACTTACAGTGCTCAGAGGAAAAGTCTGATAAAAGCTACAGTCACCCAGTAACTTAGAAATAAAGTACGAAGTTAAGTTTGGATCCAAGAATAATGTATTTATGGCTAAAGAGCAAATGGTCCAAAAGTTTTGTGTATACTGTATCCAAGGCTCACTCATTTGCTTATTCCTCGTGTGAGAGAGAGGAGTTTACTCTTACCTGTAAGAAAGGGTATCAAGCCCACTGATACTTGTATTTGTGTGTGTGTGTGTATGTGTGTGTGTGTCTATGCCTCAAATAAGCACCAGCTTCTTAACCAGAAACCTGCAAAGGAAGGCAAACATTAAATCCTCACTCCACCATCATATATACCTTGTTCAGCACAGAGCTCACAAGGGCTGAGGGAACCACCACAGAGTCATCTAAGGAGTCCAGAGAAGAACGCACCCGTAGAAAGGCCAGGCCAAAGGACTGATGACGCATGAAGGGTTGGGAGCAGGTCAGGCGAAGTCGATCCCATAACTCTCCTGAGGCTGGAGCCAGGAAATCAACTCAAGAGAAAAAGAGAAAGAAAATAAGGGGGGAATGAAAATGCATAAATGGGAGACAAAGAGGATGAAAAGGTCAATACTAAGGAAAGGAGCTACAGAGAGTAACCTCCAACAAAAGGAAGAAGGAGGTCTTCAGTAAATGTCCCCTTAGGCTTGGGTGCTCAGGGTATGGTAATGCCAAGCAGGCCAGTCAGGGCATTCTCATATCCAGTCCCTTGCCTTCTCGTCATCAATCCTCTGTCACAGTTCCGCACCATTCTCAGCATGAATTCTATTCCTTCTCCAGGGACCTCATCAATATCTCATTTTAAGAAGTTACCTGCAGAGTGAGGGCCCAGTGGATTACCTGAGATATATATCAACCCTTCCTGGATCATAAGACTTCAACCTCCCTCACATCACCACGTGCTCTACATGCTCACAGTATCACATTCCGATATCACAAACCCTCCACATCTTTAGTTCCTAACACTGTCTAGTCAGTACCTCACTTCCTCCAGATCATATGCCCCTCCAATGTCAGTCTTCCTTTACAACATTACAAATACTTCCAACTTAAAAACAGACAAATCCTTATGAGACTGTACATTCCTAGAGGCTAGGAATCAGATCTTATGTTTTTTCTGTAGTGCCTAGTGAACAGAGATTTGTATAAACAGAATTCAGTAAACATTATGCACTATATAACTATAACCACTATGTAGCCTTCCATCACTTACATAAACATCTATCCTACATCCACACTTATACCCACACAAACTTATTATTGTTATTATTTTTTGAGACAGAGTTTCATTCTTGTCGCCCAGGCTGGAGTGCAATGGCACAATCTCGGCTCACTGCAACCTTTGCCTCCCAGGTTCAAGCAATTCTTCTGCCTCAGCCTCCTCAATAGCTGGGATTACAGGCGCTTACCACCATGCCTGGCTAATTTTTGTATTTTTAGTAGAGATGGGAATTCACCATGTTGGCCAGGCTGGTCTTGACCTCCTGACCTCAGATGATCCACCCACCCTGATCTCCCAAAGTGCTGGGATTACAGGCGTGAGCCACCGCGTCCGGCCACAAAAATAATCAACAAGTGTGTGTGTTCTATACATTGGGCCCTACCGAACCACAAGTTATGTATAAATATAAATAGTTCATAAATCTCCATCTCTCCAGCTAGCATGCATCCTCAGCACACAGATCTCACACACAAGCACACCATTCCTTAACCACCCTTTGCCCCCAACAGATATAACTAAGCCCCTGCACAGGCTCCCTCTCACAGTCTACACCTAATAGCACTCACAGCCCTCTTTAGTACTGCAACTCTGTTTCTCATAAAGACCACCCCCATCTTTTCTGCTTTTGCCCTCTTTACCATCTTTAAACATGCGGACCCTGGAGTGGTTCTTCCCCTGCTTTGAATCAGTTAGAGACATTAGTATGGTTGCAGGGAGCAGGGTGACGAAAGCTCTGTCCGGGGGCCAGGAAGAACGGCCCACATCAATTTGCAGGAATGCACAGCCACAGTTACCTGGGGACAAAAGGTTGAGAGAAGGTTAAGAGGGATGAGACAACTGAAGACAAAGGAATAGGGTGGAAGGAGGACACTCCTCTACTTCACAGCTAGTTGAAAGCCAGAAAGGTTTATCGATATGTGGAGTCCCATAGGGAGCCAGTAACTGGAGTGGAATGAGACTCCAGTCCACTAAATACCAATGTCACACATTCACCATGTTCCTTCCAGCCAGAACCCTTCCCCTGATTAAAGAGACTTGTTGCTTCTCTGTCCTCTGGCCCTGGTGGAGAGCGCTAAATTCTCTTTTAATTCCTTGCTAGGGAGCCTGACATCTCTCTGTCCTGACGAAACAGACCAGTGGACTTGACAGTTCCAGATTCCAGAGAATTCTAAGGTCAATCTTCTCAATCCATAAACTCCTATTCAGCCTTCTTGGATTATCCTTGCACAGTTAATCTCTCCAGCATCCTCCTGACACTGATATTTACAGGTGTATGCAGGTTCTATTTGTTGGGATTTATTTTTATTTTTTGTGAGACAGGGTCTCATTGTTGCCCAGGCTGGAGTGCAGTGGCATTATCACAGCTCACTGCAGCCTCAACCTCCTGGGCTCAGGTGATCCTCCCACCTCAGCTTCTCATGTAACTGGGACTACAGGTGTGCACGATCACACCTGGCTAATTTTTGAACTTTTGGTAGAGACGGGATTTTGCCATGTTGCCCAGGCTGATCTCAAACTCCTGGGTTCAAGGGATCCTCCTGCCTTGGCCTCCCAAAGTGTTGCGATTACAGGCATGAGCCATTGTGCCTGGCTGGGATTTATAATTACCTCAGTGTCCTAAGGTTTTACCCAAACCACTAAGATCAAAGCATGGTAGTTATGTTGCATAATTTGAGGAGCACCATTCACATTGTATTCTACGTGAATAGAGCCCTTGGAGTTCTCCACACAGATCTGCTCCAAGGGCAAGGGCCACATTTCCCTTTGACACCCAGGTAAAACTTATTCCATAAAGACTGAATGAATGAACTGAGACACGCTAGTGGAGTAGTTAGAGGGGACTATCATTCCTGTGTTCTTCCTCAGAGGTTCCTAGGCCACAGAGAACTCACCCACATCAATGTAGCCAATGGGCACTGCCCTCTCCAGCTGTAATTCTACTTTCAGTTGCCCACTCTTGTCCTGAGGGCAGCTGAGCCAAGGTCTCCTTGGATTATCTGGGTTTAGCAAGTTCTGTACAGGATACCTGGGATCCTAAGTAAGAGAGGAGGAGAAAATCAGGAATCTCACTGAGCCCAAGGGAAAAAGGATGCCCACAAATGAGGGGTCCCTAAAACTCCAAACCGTCCCAGTCATCCTAACATGATAGAAAAGGCACTAGATGGGAGGCCATAGGAATTCTATTATCATGTGCCAAGTGGTTTGCAGATATCATTTTTCTCTATCTCATTTACCAGATGACCTCCTTTAATCTTCATAACAATTCTTAGGTGGTTACTATTATTACTTCCAAATTAACAGATCAGTACTGAAGCTGAGAGGTTCAGAAACTTACTGAAGGCCATAGGCTCAATAACCAAGCAAAGCAGAATTCCCAGGTTTCTGAAAGCAGAGCTCTTTTTTTTTTTTTTTCAAGACAAGAGTCTCACTCTGTCACCCAGGCTGGAGTGCAGTGACACAATCTCGACTCAATGCAACCTCCGCCTCCCGAATTTAAGCAATTCTCTGCCTCAGCCTCCTGAGTAGCTGGGATTACAGGTGCTCACCACCATGACCGGCTAATTTTTTTGTATTTTTCGTAGAGATGGGGTTTCACCATTTTGGCCAGGCTGTTCTTGAACTCCTGGGCTCAAGCAATCTGCTCGCCTCAGCCTCCCAAAGTGCTGGGATTATAGGCGTGAGCCACCACGCCCTGCCAAAAGCAGAGCTTTTTTTTTTTTTTTGAGACAGTCTCACTCTGTTGCCCAGGCTGGAGTGCAGCGGCGTGATCTCAGCTCACTGCAAGCTCCACCTCCCAGGTTCATGCCATTCTCCTGCCTCAGTCTCCCCAGTAGCTGGGACTACAGGCGCCCACCACCACACCTGGCTAATTTTTTTGGTACTTTTAGTAGAGATGGGGTTTCACATGTTAGCCAGGATGGTCTCAATCTCCTGACCTTGTGATCTGCCTGCCTCGGCCTCCCAAAGTGCTGGGATTACGGGCGTGAGACACTGTGCCTGGCCCAAAAGCAGAGCTCTTAACCACCATGATATGCTATTTCATTTATAAGATTTTTTTTTTTTTTGAGCTGGAGTCTCGCTCTTGTTGCCTAGGCTGGAGTGCAATGGCGTGATCTCCACTCACTGCAACCTCCGCCTCCCGGGTTCAAGTAATTCTCCTGCTTCAGCCTCCCGAGTAGCTACGATTACAGGCATGTACCACCACACCTGGCTAATTTTGTATTTTTAGTAGAGATGGGGTTTCTCCATGTTGGTCAGGCTGGTCTCGAACTCCCGACCTCAGGTGATCTGCCCACCTGGGCCTCCCAAAGTGCTGGGATTACAGGCGTGAGCCACCGAGCCCAGCCAAGATGTTTTCAAGGACATTTATTTATCTTTATAGTTATTCTGTGGGATAAGAAAGTCAAAGATTTTTATTCTAAGTTTATAACTGATGCTTAAAGTGATTAATCAAAATCAATAATAATGATACTGAGATATAAATTATGAGTTCTAACCTAAAGTCAGATATTTTTTGGTTGACAGATCTTGAGTAAACTACTTTCTCTCTGGGTCTAAATTTCTTTCCTTCTGTAATCCTAGCTACTTGGGGGCCAAGGCAGGAGAATCGCTTGAGCCTGGGAGGCGGAAGTTGCAGTCAGCCGAGACTGGGCCACTGTACTCCAGCCTGGGCGACAGAGTGAGACCCTATCTCAAACAAACAAACAAACAAACAAACAAATTTCTTCTTCTTCTTCTTCTTTTTTTTTTTTCAGAGACAGGGTCTTGCCCTGGATGGAGTGCAGTAATACAATCATGGCTCGCTGCAGCCTCAAATCCCTGCGAGGATCACTTGAGTGATCCCCCTTCCTCTGCCTCCTGAGTGAGTAGCTGGGACTACAGGTGTATGCCACTGCACCTAGTTAATTTGTATTTTTAATTGAGACAGGGTCGTGCTCATTGCCCAGGGTACAGTGCAGTGGCACAATCGCAGCTCACTGTAGCCTTAACTTCCCAGGCTCAGGAACCTCCCACCTCAGTCTCCTGAGGAGGTGGGACTACAGGTGCATGCCACCACACCCGACTAACTTTTGTATTTTTTGTAGAGATAGGGCTTCACCATATTTCCCAGGCTGGTCTTGAACTCCTGGGCTCAAGCAATCTGCTCGCCTCAGCCTCCCAAAGTGCTGGGATTATAGCTGTGAGCCACCGCACCTGGCTATTTAAAATTTTTTGTAGAGATGGGATCTTGTTACATTGCTCAGGTTGGTCTCCAACCCCGGCCTCAAGCTATCCTTCCACCTCAACCTCCCAAAGTGTTGGGATTACAGGTATGAGCCCTGTAATCTAAATGTCTTCATCCATAAGTGAAAGAGAAAGACCAGACTCATGGTTTTCAACCTTTTCTGTTTTAGCAATAAAACCCTTTTAACTGAAATCTTACACTGGTGTGTGTGTGTGTGTGTGTGTGCACGCGCACATGTGCATGTTTTTTGGATAAATAAAAGGAGAGCTCTGGTTAGAGCACAGGTAGGGAGGACTAGAGACATACTTGTCCCCCTCTCCCTTTCAACTTCCAGAAGTGGGTCTCTCTACAGAGTACAGCTGGAAACACGAAGTTTGAAACTAGCTAATGTTCTCTAGCATTTTATAAGGCTAAAAGTCTATGAAGCAGTCGGGCGTGGTGGCTCACGCCTGTAATCTCAGCACTCTGGGAGGCCAAGGCAGGAAGATCATGAGGTCAGGAGTTTGAGACCAGCCTGGCCAATGTAGTGAAACCCTATCTCTACTAAAAATACAGAAATTAGCTGGGCATGGTGGCATGTGCCTATAGTCCCGGCTACTCAGGAGACTGAGGCAGGAGAATCAATTGAACTCAGGAGGCGGAGGTTGTGGAGAGCCAAGATCACACCACTGCACTCCAGCCTGGGCAACAGAGCGAGATTCCGTCTAAAAAAAATAAAAAGTCTATGAAGCAAATTGTTTAGCCTGACCATGCAGGTAAGGGTAAGTGTAATACTATTTTTCTTAGAATAGGGGTTAATATATTAGTTCCTAAAGATCCTCTAAGGATCTTTTTTCTTTTTTTTGATACAAGGTCTTGCTCTGTCACCCAGGCAGGAGTGCAGTGGCACAATCATGGCTCACTGTTAGCCTCAACCTCCTGGGCTCAAGTAATTCTCCCACCATGGCTTCCTGAGTAGCCGGGTCCATAGGCACATGCTCTCACACAGGGCTAATTTTTAATTTTTTGTGGAAACGGGATCTCCCTGTGTTGTTCAGGCTGGTCTGGAAGTCTTGGGCTCAAGAGATCCTCCTGCCTTAGGCTCCCAAAGTGCTGGAATTACAGGCATGAGTCCCATGCCTGGTCTAAGGATCTCCCTGAAATGTGTGGGGATGTTTTTGACTGTCACAATGACTAAGACGCCTGGGGGCCAGGGATGCTAAATATCTCATCATGCAAATGATATTGCTACAAAATACAGACTTATGGCCCCAAATGTCAATGGCACCCCTTGAGAAAGACCAGGATAACAGAAGAGGAAGAGGGGAAGTAGGAGTAAATAGAGCAGTGACAGGAAAGGAAAGGGTGGGAAGTCCCTAAGAATCACCACATCAGATGAGGCCTGGTCTCAGGGCCTAGAATCTAGCTCTAATTGTGATACTGTAGAACTTTCAGGAAGGAGGCTGAGATCACACTTGATGGTGGTGGTGATATCCTCACAAGTCTGGGATTACCTCACGTGCTCTGCCCTGTTCTCAATGATAGAATGATCAAACTCCCGTTCTGAGGATCCTGGTGCAGTTTCTGGTCTTACAGCTTTGCCAGTGCCCTTCAAACTGGGTGGAATCCTGAGGGTGCTGTTTTGTGTACTTTCAACTTCTGAGAACACTTCCTTTGCGTTTCCTGCACTTCTGTGGGAACAACCTGAGGGCAAGAGCTGTTTCTTCTCTTAGACTCTGAACTCACAATGTCTCTTCTGTTAGATTGGGAGTTTCCTGAAAGTGGAGCCAAGACTCCTGTTTTTTCATTCCTTTCGGTTATCAAGAAAACAAATCATGCCTGCTGATTAATATACCTGAGAAGAAAATGATACCACATGGCTGATCTTCACAGGAGCCATGGTGGCCGAGCAGCTGTTTCAAGTACAAGGCAAAAATGCTTCCTCCCAAGATTTCTTCTGTCACTACTTTGGCACTGACTATGTGCTAGCTTCCAGAAAAGCAAGAATCCTCATATCACTCCTGAAAAAGAGAACAGAAGAAAAACAAACTAGCCGTGCCTGTGATAACAGAAGTTATTTGTAGCAGTCAGTTCATTTCTCTCTCTTTTTTTTTTTTTTCTGGGACAGAGTCTTGCTCTGTCACCCAGGCTGGAGTGCAGTCGTGCGATCCTGGCTCACTGCAAGCTTTGCCTCCCAGGTTTATGCCATTCTCCTGCCTCAGCCTCTCAAGTAGCCAGGATTACAGGCACATGCCACCACGCCCGGCTACTTTTTTATATTTTAAGTAGAGACGGAGTTTCACTGTGTTAGCCAGGATGGTCTCGATTTCCTGACCTCGTGATCCACCAGCCTCAGCCTCCCAAAGTGTTGAGATCACAGGTGTGAGCCACTGCACCCGGCCGAGTTAGTCCATGACCAACATGGGCCTGGTGGGAGTGGTGGCAGGGAGTAGGTTCGGATCAGCTGATGAGGCTCCAAAAAACACAAAATAACTCGAATGCAACCAGAAGGCAACACAGCAGCAAGTGCAAAATAATATATTAAGATGTTAATGTTGGATTTGTATATACATGAGCTCTCAAGGGCATGAATTGTGCCTTAAATTGTACACCTTTATATCACTAGAGCCTAGTACATGGTAAGGATAGGCAACAAATGTTCAACAAAATATATGACACAACTCTTTTTTTCTTCTTCTCCTAAAATGAATCTTCCTACATTTAGCTTTTCATGAAGTTATTCCTCTACTAGACATCTTCAATGACGTGCTGATTTATGCAAAACCCTTGGTAAGCTGGGTGTGGTGGCATGTGCTTATAGTCCTAACTACTCAGGAGACTGAGGCAGGAAGATCACTAGGGCCCAGGAGTTGGAGGCTGCAGTGAGCCATGATGGTGCCACTGTATTCCAGCCTGGGTGACAGAGTGAGACCCTAACTCTAAAAAAAAAAGTTCACAAAGGCCGGGCGCGGTGGCTCAAGCCTGTAATCCCAGCACTTTGGGAGGCTGAGACGGGCGGATCACGAGGTCAGGAGATCGAGACCATCCTGGCTAACATGGTGAAACCCCGTCTCTACTAAAAAATACAAAAAAAACTAGCCGGGCGAAGTGGCAGGCACCTGTAGTCCCAGCTACTCGGCAGGCTGAGGCAGGAGAATGGCATAAAAAAACCGAACCCGGGAGGCGGAGCTTGCAGTGAGCCGAGATCGCGCCACTGCATTCCAGCCTGGGTGACAGAGCAAGACTCCGCCTCAAAAAAAAAAAAAAAAAAAAGTTCACATGGGTATTTGCACTTCGTGTTTTGCTAAACATTTTAGGTAAATTTTTAAATATATGCAAAAACACACATATTAGTATAATGAACTCATACATCCATCATCTTGCTTCAACAATTCCTTGCTGAGAGGAGTTTTAAAGTTGTCTGAATGTCTTTAGGTGGAATATCTTCAAATATTTATCCCTATTTTATTCATGTTTGTTACCCATCTGGCTCCTGAAAATACGAGTCCATGACTCTTGATATACTCCTGGCCATAATGGTCTTTTGTTTACCCTCCCCACCAAAAGTTTTTTTCCCTTTTCTCCAAGATTTTGCTCATGCCATTGCCTATGCTTGGAATGTTCTTTCTCTTTCCCATTTACCAAATCTAATGCATCTTTGGTGCTCAGATGTCACCTCTCCTCTGCTGAAACAGCTTAAGGTGACAGCTGCATCCTGTCAATCCTCACTTAGCCTTTAACAGAGTGCATCATATTACAATTATATGGGTATGTCTTCTTTGTCCCTTGACAAATTGTAAGCTTCTGGGGGACAGGTTTCATGTCTGATTCATTTCTGTGTACCCAATGTAAAAGGGAGAATATAGTTCCTGATTTGCAAATGTCTGTTGAACGAATGACCATAAAAATTGTGCTCCAAAGGGCTCACGGTCACAAAGCATTCAAAGTGGGGTAGATTGTAGCAATAGCACTAACAAACTCTTAGTGAATGCCATCTAAACATCAAGCACTCCTCACAGGCCACAGCCAATATGGGGCTAAGGCTTCAAAGACAGAAAAATGAAGAATGAGTCCTGAGTCTCCTCTCTAGGGCTCAGATTAATTAAAGCTCACTATTCCCATTACGGGAACTCACTGGGCACACAAATATCTTTCCTTCTTTCTGCTAGATTTCGGAGATATAAAAATAATAAAAATAAGTAAGACATAGCCTCTGTTTTGAAGAACCTCACAGTATATTTTTGTGATTTGATGCGAAAAACTCCACCATCTCTTAGCATCAACGAACACTCAGGCCAGGCATGGTGGCTCACGCCTGTAATCCCAGCACATTGGGAAGCTGAGGACGGTGGATATCTTAAGCCCAGGAGTTCAAGATCAGCCTGGACAACATGGCGAAATCCCATCTCTACAAAAAAAAAAAAAAAAAAAATTAGCCAGATGTGGTGGCGTGTGCCTGGAGCCCAAGCTACTCAGGAGGCTGAGGCAGGAGGATTGCTTGAGCTTGGGAGGCAGAGGTTGCAGTGAGCTGAGATCGCACCATCACACTCCAGCCTAGGAGACAGTGAAACCCTCTCTCAAAAATAAATAAATACACAAATAAATAAACACTCTTGGTTTGGCAATTCCGACAATCAAACTGCTTGTAGTTCTCACAAGATTAAGTTCTTTGAGAACTCCTTCCCTTACAAAAACTGTTGCTGCCATTTTTTGGTAATTACTTGTTTACCCTGTGTGCCTCCTCACTAAGTAGTAAGCTCTTTGAGGATGTGGATTTTTGTCATGTTCATGATCTTCTACACTTCAGAGCAGCATCATGATTCTGTCAGAAGCAATAAAGTAATAAATGATGTTCAGGAAATTGGTTGACAATGAGAAGAAAAATAAAAGTAGATCCCTACCTCACGACATATTTAAAAAATTATACCTAGGCTGGGCATGGTGGCTCATACCTGTAATCCCAGCATTTTGGGAGGTCGAGGTGGGTGGATCACTTGAGGTCAGGAGTTTGACACCAGCCTGGCCAACACGGTGAAACCCTATTTCTACGCCAAATACAAAAATTAGCTGGTTGTGGTGGCACATGCCTGTAATCCCAGCTACTAGGGAGGCGGAAGCAGGAGAATTGCTTGAACCTGGGAGGCAAAGGTTGCAGTGAGCCAAGATCACCCCTCTGCACTCCAGCGTGGGTAACAAAGTGAGATTCTGTCTCAAAAAATGAAATAAAATAAAACAAAATAAAATAAAGACAAATAATTATACCTAAAAGGCTGGGTACAGTGGCTCACACCTGTAATCTCATCACTTTGGGAGGCAGAGGCTCAGGAGGATTGCTTGAACCCAGGAGTTGAAGACCAGCAACATAGTGGGACCTGATCTCTACAAAATATTTTAAAATATCAGCCAGGTGTGGTGGCACATGCCTATAGTCCCAGGTACTCAGAAGGCTGAGGTGGGAGAATTGCTTGAGCCTGGGAGATGGAGACTACAGTGAGCAGTTATCACGCCACTGCAGTCCACCTGGGTGACAGAGCCAGACCCTGTATCACTCAGGTTGGGCACAGTGGTTCACACCTGTAATCCCAGCACTTTGGGAGGCCGAGGCAGGTGGATCACTTGAGGTCAGGAGTTTGAGACCATGGCCAATATGGCGAAACCCCGTCTCTACTAAAAATACAAAAATTATCCGGGTGTGGTGGCGCGTCCATAGTCCCAGTTACTCAGGAGACTGAGACACAGAATCGTCTGAACCTAGGAGGCGGAGGCTGCAGGGAGCCCAGATTGAACCACTGCATTCCAGCCTTGGTAACAGAGCAAGACACCGTCTCAAAGAAAAAAAAAAAGCACTTGGATTAAAAAACAAAATGAAACACAATACAATACTGTATAGTCACAGCTACACATAAGTTTTAAAAATGGATTGGGAGAACACAAGCTAATTCTAATCCATAATAGTTGCTTCTGGAGAAGATGAGAGGGTAATGGGCTTGAGAGTAGAAAAAACAGGTAAGTTTAACTTTTATTGTATTACCTAGCTTTTAAGAAATGAGTAAGCAAATAAATCATAAGGCCAATAGTCAATTTAGGGTGATGGGTGTACAGTGTTTATAACATTCTCCGTATTAAGTTTCACAAAATAAAAATAATTATTTTTATTTTAAGTACATGAGATGTCTGTAGATGATGTAAATAATTCCCTCTAATTTTCTGTTGGTCCCAATATAAAGCTGACTTTTCTAGACGTTCTGTGGACTCACAGGCCATCCTAGTTCCGTTCACCAGACAGATCCAGGCGGACGCCCAGAGGCGTGTGAACTGGGGCTACAGGTTTGCAAGGTATCGAGTTCACATGCTGCTGAAAAATCAGTTACGAAGGCATACGTAGGGGTGGGGCAGTATGGTGTACAAAAAGGAGGGTATGGCAGGAGCGGGGGCCGCAGGAACTGGGTTAGAAAAGTGTGCAGAGATGTATGAATTGGCATGACAGCCTAACTAAGACGCGGAATGTGGGGGCCGTGGAGGTCCCGCAAGGCTCTTCAGCTCTCAGTTTCTGGAGCTCAACCTACCTCTGCTTTCACTGTTCATCGGGAACAGGCTGCTCTGTTCATTTCCTTGATGGCCACCCCTCCTCCCTCTCGGCCACTCCCCTCCCCATCAACAAATCCCAAAGCCCCTCACCCGGGACCGTGGACCTCGCGGAGCCACCGTTGCCTCAGATCGTGGACCACCAACCTATTCTCCCGCCAATTCGGCCCTCTAACCTTCGCCTTCTGACCCCGAGAGCTACTCTTCCGCCTTTCGTAGCACAGGAATGCGTTCTGGGCCTCAAGAAGCTGCTGTTTTTGAAAATGACTCCTACCGAGGCAAGACGGCAGGTGCTGCAGCCAGGAAAATACATTTGCGTGTGTTTTAATGTTTATTTTCACTCACTACAACTCTTTCTCGTGGAGGGAGCGGAATTCAAACTTCCGTGTCAGCCTCAGTGCAGTTTGGGAAACGTAGTTCCTAGTACCCACGTCTCGCTCCTTGGAGGCCAGACTGAGGGAGCGTCGCGAAAGTTGCCCGTTTAGGAACTCTCCTATTTGGCTCTCTAAAGGGAAGAATTGGTTAAATAGTTCCACTGAAAATAATGCGATTCAAATTTCTCATTTTCCACGAACGCTCCCTTGCTGAAGCTTGCAAGGGCTCGGGACTCCTCTCTCCTTGATCCTGAAACGTGCAGCAGGTAGATAACCTCCTGATCCCTGACAGTCTCCGCCTGTTTTTGATGCCCCGCCCCCTCTGCTGGAGTCCGAGCCGCCGATTGGCTAGAAGCACTTGAACGGCGGAAGCAGCTGGCTCGCGCGGGGACTGCGGTGAGGGGGCGAGCCGTGAAGATGGCGGCAGTGGTGGAGGTGGAGGTTGGAGGTGGTGCTGCTGGGGAACGGGAGCTGGATGAGGTAAGCGGAGTTGAGAGACGAGGAGAGACTCAGCCTGAGACTGAGGGGAGGGGCAGTGAGGTATCGGAAGGTGGGGGTCTTAGGAGAGACGGGAAAGATCCTGAGAGGGAAGGAGCTGACTAGGGGGCGGGTGCGTGGAGAGGGAAGTCAGAGGCACTACTGACTTGCGGACTCCGAGGCGGCCTTGGGAGTAGAAGACTTGCATTAGCTTCAAGGTTGGAGATGGAGGACAGAGGGAGAGGTCGGAGGGGTGAGGGTGTTAAGATTTTGTAAATACTAGCTGGGGGTCTTAGGGTAGGACCGAAGGGCTAAGAGGTAGTTTGAGTTGGAGGGGCGTGAATTTCTTCAGGGGCTTCCTCTGTGGGCGAGGACCCTGTCTAAGCCTAGGATGGGGGTTGGGGACACAGACCTGGAAAGAGTGCTAATCCACTAGTAGTATAACTTTGAGTTATCTTAAAGTTAGAAATGTTTTGTTTATCCTTACATTCTAAGATTTTGTATCTAGTGTACGCTCAGTAAAGTTTTCGTCAACGAATGAAGGAACAAGTGGATGAATAAATGATTGTATGCCGGAATTCATGCATTTATTCACTTAATAAACATTATGACTTTTGCTCTGGATCCTGGGCCAGGTGCTAGGGAGACAAGGGGCCCCTCCGTTGAAGAGCCCACAATCTAGTGGTGGGAGACAGACAAGAATAGTCATTGCATTAAAGATATAATGGTGGCACTGAGAAGTGTGTAACAGTTCAGCTGCGGATAGGGAAGGCTTCCCGGAGTTGCTGAGTTTTAAACAATAAATAAGTGTCTCTCTCTCTCCTTCTAGACTTATGAGTTCCTTGAAGGTGAGCTCCTTGAGATTGTATGTTCCCTTTACCTATCTAATAGGCTTTTAAAGACTGGGATATTAAATTACCAGTGGTCCTTGAAGGAATCACTAGGAGAAAGGAGATGTTGAGTGTGAAAGGAGTGAAGGGACAGGGCAGAGAAGCAGAGAGAGAGGTGAAAAAGGAAAATGAAAAGATTCTGAAGCCAGAGGCATTGAGATCTAGTGGTGTTTGTGATCCTGCACATGCCAGCATATGGACAGAGACATCACAGGAGTAGGAGGAAGGGGATTGGTTGTCAGAGATAAAACCAGGGAGATCTCTGAGGGGTCAGAATCTTAGAGGCCCCTTGCTGTGTGTTGGGTGTGGGAAGAGTGGGGAGGATTGGGGATGATTGAAGATGAGATTCAGAGAAAGGAAGAAGTGGACTTGGGAAGCACTAAGACTTGCCTGGTCGTGGGATGAGTTGGAGGAGTTGGGTTACCTGATTGAGATCATTAAGATGGGAGGAAGGGACTGAGAAATTGGCAGGTGATCACAGCAGGGGAGTTTTTAAAGAAGTGTTGTAGTCTTCTACCTCCCAATCACTAGAGACTATAGGTGTTTGGATACTGGTTGGTTGGTTAGGTGAAGTGGTTGTGGAAATGACCTGTAAGACCCCTTCTGGCTTTTACATTTCTGTGATTACAGTTGGCTGTGGTTCAATGAGATATATTTGAAGACACTTTGGAAAGAGTAGATACTGCATTGAAGTTCTTATTTATGGTTTGTTAGTCATGGGCTCTCCCTTGAGACAATTATATATATCTCAAAGCTTTAGTTATGTATGTCAGGGTTCATTGAGATAAAGAGCAGAAGTTTTGGCAGAGGAGAAAATACCATTTTCTTTCCTTCCTTCCTTCCTTTTTTTTTTTTTGAGATGGAGTTTTGCTCTTGTTGCCCAGGCTGGAGTGCAGTGGTGCAATCTTGGCTCACCACAACCTCTGCCTTCTGGGTTCAAACAATTCTCCTGCCTCAGCCTCCTGAGTAGCTGGAATTACAGGCATGCACCACCATGCCCGGCTAATTTTTTGTATTTTTATTAGAGACAGGGTTTTTCCATGTTGGTCAGGCTGGCCTTGAACTCCCGACCTCAGGTGATCCGCCCGCCTCGGCCTCCCAGATGTGCTGGGATTACAGGTGTGAGCCACTGTGCCCAGCTAAGCAAATAACATTTTCATTAAGACATTTTTGATTTTTGTTTCTTAGCTTTTCTTTATTGTTTTAAGGACTTAAGAGCTTCTAGTAGTATAATAGACTTTACAAAGTGTCATGCATAGAAGTTAACTTTATATGAAACCACTAGCATTCATCCCAGAAACCTTGTTACTTATTTCATTTCCTGAGAAAAAGTATAATCTGTTGTCCGGAAATTCCGTGTGGACTGGTTCTATCTTTTTTGTTGTTGTGTGTTTGAGAAAGTAAGCTCTGAGAAGCAGGAACTGTCATCCCTTCAAGCTCCAAAAATAACAGAGGTCTGGTCTGGCAGACCTTAGTTTGTATTCAAGTTTCTACTAATGTCTCCCCAGCTGTTTCTTTGCAGCCTTGGCTTGTGAAAGAGAAGGTGAAATCCGTCTTTAATATGTAATTATGGGGTCTACCATGTGTCTTGCGCTGAGAATTCAAAGATGAGTAAGACAGGAGCTTTACCAATTTACAGTTGAGTGAAGAGACATGCAAATAGCATATTATAATATTAGATAATTGCTGTAATGGAGGCATGTAGCAAATGCAGTGGGGCACAAGAGATCAAGCGCTTGAGTCGACTGGGGGAGTCTTTACGACAGAGATGGGTTTGAGCTGAAAAAGGTTGGGTTTACAAAAGAGCAGTGGTTTACATGTGGCGTTAATGTTGCCCCCTCTGTAGCACTTTCTGTTTGATTGATAGACTCTAATGTGGAGCTGAGATTATAATTGGGTAATGGGTAGCCTGGCTAAGATGGAGCTGTTGTACTTTTTTATTTCTTGGGAAAGAATGTACACACTGTGTACATTCAGGATGTTATACCTATGTTTTCCAATTTTAGATGCCATTAGCATGATACATGGTCTGTAATAGCATTCATTCATATTCCTTTTCTCTTTTTTTGTCTGGTTTCATTAATATTTTCTCTAGAAATTGAGACGTAATTTAGGCTTTCCTAATGGTTTCTTCTTTTGGAGAGAGAAATAGAAAAGAAGGTTTAGGAAAAGAGCTACCAGTAGAAAAGGCTACTGTTTCTTCAGCTCTTACCATACACCAGCCTCTGTTTACCTGCATCATCTCATTTATTACTAACAGTAGGCCTGTGAATTAGATGGAGTTAACCCCATTTTATAAATGAGACTGAGGCTAGAGAGGCTAAGGAACTTTCCTAGGATTCCACAGTTTGTGAGTAGGGAAGTACAGCTTATGATCCAGGCCTGCCTATGCTATATGGAGCTTAGCCCATTCTATGCTGAGCACCTGGGTTCCGTTTGTGCTCTAGGGGGTGGGTACTTTAAAATTGTATAGTCTTAATCATCTCATGTGTAAAAATGGATACCATATATTTGATAAGTGGCTGTGATTCAAAAGAGCATTTTGAATTTCACATTTGTGAGGAAAGTTTTATTAGTATTCCCTATTTGTGATTGAGGAAGCTGAAGTTCAGAGGATTTGAGATATGCCAAAGGTCTTGAGACTACCAAGTGGTGTCACAAAGATTTAAACCCACGTTTCCAGATTCCAGAGTGTTTGTTTCCCTTCATTCTAAAGACCCAAACTCTTTTCTTTGTATAAAAGTTCCATTTTCAAAGCATAAAGCAGCATTTCATCCCTGAGGGGATCAAAATGAGGGTTAACCAAAAGAATATTGATTTTTCTATACAGATCCTTTAACTCACTGATAACTGGATTCTGCTGAACCCCTGTTCAGGAGGAATGATTAGCCTATTGGTAGTTAGGGATAAGAGAAATGGGCCTAGCCAGCTTAGGTCAGGTGTTAAACTGGCCATGATGACTGCTTAAGCTCAGTTCTGTCTCTCAGTCTCTCAGCCTGGCAAAGTACAGCATGCTTGAGATGCTAGTAGGATAAGATGTGGGTACCAGTTAGGTGGCCCAAAGGCCAATCTACTCCTGGAGCTAGTGATTTCCTCCTCAAAGGGGAGGCTAACCAACCTCTGAGAGGAAATAGATGCACCCTTTGGGCACAGAAAGCTAACTTGGGAATTAAGGTAGAAAAGCACTTCAATACCCAATAGGGCCAGCCAGGGCATTGCCTGGCTAGTGACTGTGAATCTGGATGTGTCCACTCCCAAGTCCTATTTATCTGCCAGAATGATGTGAAATCATGCAGATTCAGTGAGGAGTTTCCAGCTCAAGCCAGAGTTCAAAGCAGGTATCCCAGCCTGCAGCTAACTTGAGGTATTAATATTATTGCCTCAGGTGAATAATTTACCTCTCTTTGGCCCTGTTTTACTCTTGTTAAAAGAGGAGATTGGACTAGATTGGTGGTTTTTAAACCTTTATTTAGTCATGAATCCTTTTATTCAAACAAAATCTCACTCTGAAGCCTTGTGGTCCTTGAATGGATTCAACAGAACCCCTAAGGTGCTTGAAGCCACCCTTTGAAAACCAAGGATTTTTCTGTTATAGTCCACTGATTGGGTCAGCCCACTCTTTAAATTAAAAAAAATTTTTTTTGATTTTTTTGAGATGGAGTCTCGCTCTGTCGCCAAGGCTGGAGTGCGGTGGCGCGATCTCGGCTCACTGCAAGCTCCGCCTCCTGGGTTTACGCCATTCTCCTGCCTCAGCCTTCCTAGCAGCTGGGACTACAGGTGCCCGCCACCACGCCCAGCTAATTTTTTGTATTTTTAGTAGAGACGGGGTTTCACCGTGTTAGCCAGGATGGCCTTGATCTCCTGACCTCGTGATCCGCCCGTCTCGGCCTCCCAAAGTGCTGAAATTACAGGTGTGAGCCCCCACGCCCAGCCTGGGTGACCCCACTTTGTGTTCCCTCAGCCCACTTGTACTTTGCCTAGGGCAGCCCCACCAAGCATTATAAAATTGTCTGCCTTCCCCACTAGACTGTAAGCTTCGTGAGAGAGCAGAGTCCAAGTGTATCTTGCTCACCATTGTTTTCTCTTCACTCAGCATGTTTCTGGCATACAGTAGGCACCCAATAAGTATTTGATAATCATTATTTTTGATTAGTAGTATGATAGCTACCATTAGTGGATGTTTGTGATATGCCAGCTCTTCTGCCTAATGGTATATGCTTTTTTATTAAATGTTTATGACATCCCTATGAGAATTGAATTATTAGATGAAATCGTCTCCAGCTCTTTCTGGCTCTAGCACTCTATGTACTGTTTCTAATTACTGCCAGGCTTTGTTGGTGCTGTCCAGTCTGCCTAGAATACCTTTCTTTTCCTTTATTGCCTTTTGAAATTCCACCTGCCCCTTAAAGTTCTAGCTCCCTTGGCTTCTTGGACTGTTCTGATCTACACTGATACCTTTTCCCCTTGCCTTTTATGGTTTTCTCTGTTTAAGTTTGTTCCCTCATTTCTCAACTTAGTCCTCAAACTTCTGAAACATTTGTGTGCCCGGCACTTTGGTGTGCCTGATAATACCAAGATGGATAAAGTGTGATAATTGCCCTCAGAGAGTTCACAGACTGGTATGAGTAGAGAAAGAGTGATAAGTACATGCAAAATATGTCACAGATACTGTGATAGTGAGGGGGGTGCGGTGGGTACATCAAGGAGGAAGTGGCAGTGAGTGTTACGTCTCCTTTTCCCAGATAGGTTGGTAAACCCCCAGCGGGCAGACTGTGGAAGTTCCCATCCCTTGCTTCTTCAAGCAGTAATTGCTGGGTTTTTGTTTGTTCTTTTTCCCCTGTGGTTCTCTCCTTATAGACATTTAGTAAATGTACCTTGTTGCCAGGGATTTTCTTCTCTAGAGATTTTTGGTCTGAGCCAGTATCTTACTGAGGGATCAAGGCCTATGTGACTGAAGTTTAGTCTGGATATCTGACTACCTCTGGGTTTTTTTTAGGCATGTAAACTGAGTGGTGGCAAGTGTAGTGGGGAAAAAGCCATAAAGTAGTAAACAGTGGACTCATATTCTAGACTAGGAATAGCAGATTTATTTTATCTCAGAGACAGCCACCTGATCATAGATACTTAGAAGCCTGTATTGAGAAGGGTTCTGAAGCCAGGGCTTAGCAGAAAAGAGTGCTGAGGGTGAAATAATACAGATTACTTATTCTGTGCCTAGTCCTGTGCCAAGTGTTTTAAATGCATTCTTTTTTTTATAGACAGTCTCACTCTGTCACTCAGGCTGGAGTGCAGTGGAGTGATCTTTGCTCACCGCAACCTCGGCTTCCCAGGCTCAAGTGATTCTCCCACCTCAGCCTGCCAAGTAGCTGGGACCACAGGTGTGCACTACCATGCCTGGCTAACTTTTTGTAGAGACAGAGTTTCACCATGTTGCTCAGACTGGTCTCGAACTCCTGTACTCAAGCAATCTGCCTGCCTCGGCCTCCCAAAGTGTTGGGATTACAGGCATGAGCCACTGCGCCCAGCCCTTGGATTCATGATCTAATTTAATACCATAACCTTATAAGATATGTACTCTTATTACTATCTCATTCTATAGATGTGGAAGCTGAGGCATAGAGAATTTAAGTAACTTGCCCAATGTTACACAGCCAGGTAAGTGACAGAACTGGGGTTCAAATCCAAGACTACTTCAGTGCTTGTGCTGTTAACCACAGCGGGCAATATGAGTACTCTATACTGCCCATCCTGTTCTACGCTAGACATTTCCATTTTGTACATTTGGGTCTTCCTTTCCGGAGGTGATTTAACTGGAGTCATGGTATTTGTCTTTCCCACCAGACTATGTTCTCCTTGATAGGAAGGCCTTTTCATTCCTTTACCCTTTGTGCCTGGCATAGAGTATGACTCAGTAAATGTATAAATATGTGAACTCAGGAAAGATTCCAGTCTCTCTGTACCTCAGTTTTTTGTCTGTGAAATGATGGGTTTGGACTAGGTGACTTTTGAGATCTTTTGCAGCTTTGAAAGACTTGGATCCCAGAGTTTTATTTTGGCCATGTGTCTTATAACTCTCATCAGGTACTCAGTAAATACTAGTGAATGACTGAATAAATGAGTGAATGAAGATATAATTCTTCTCCTTTTTTTTTTTTTTTGAGACGGAGTCTCTCTGTTGTCCAGGCTGGAGTGCGGTGGTGCAACCTTGGCTCACTGCAACCTCTGCCTCCTGGGTTCAAGTGATTCTCCTTCCTCAGCCTCCTGAGTAGCTGGGACTACAGGTGCGTGCCACCACGCCTGGCTATTTTTTTGTATTTTTAGTACAGACAGGGTTTCACCATGTTAGCTAGGACGGTCTCCATCTCCTGACCTCGTGATCCGCCCGCCTTGGCCTCCCAAAGTGCTGGGATTTTTTTTTTTTCTTTTTCTTTTTTTTTTTTTTTTTGAGACAGAGTCTCGCTCTGTCGCCCGGGCTGGAGTGCAGTGGCCAGATCTCAGCTCACTGCAAGCTCCGCCTCCCGGGTTCACGCCATTCTCCTGCCTCAGCCTCCCGAGTAGCTGGGACTACAGGCGCTGGCCACCTCGCCCGGCTAGCTTTTTGTATTTTTTTTTAGTAGAGACGGGGTTTCACTGTGTAGACCAGGATGGTCTCGAACTCCTGACCTCGTGATCCGCCCGTCTCGGCCTCCCAAAGTGCTGGGATTACAGGCTTGAGCCACCGCGCCCGGCCAAGTGCTGGGATTATAGGTGTGAGATTGTAGGCGTAAGCCACCACGCCTGGCCTATAATTATTCTTAATAATCTGTGCTCATAATTAACATTGGGATGACAGAATTTAAAATGGTGATGGGGAAGGAGTAGACAAAAAGGCTTACATATAGCCTCTTATTCCATCACCTTTGACTTTGGAATTCAGTCAAAACCTCATGCTGTGGCAGATACCCTGGCAGATTCCCATTTGAATTCCCATTCCAGTACCTGCCACTGGCAGCTCACCCTTGCTTTTTTTTCAGGTCACTTTTTTTTTTTTTTTTTGAGGCAGAGTCTTGCTCTGTCGCTCAGGCTGGAGTGCAGTGGCTGGATCTCAGCTCACTGCAAGCTCCGCCTCCCAGGTTTACGCCATTCTCCTGCCTCAGCCTCCCGAGTAGCTGGGACTACAGGCGCCCACCACCTCGCCCGGCTAGATTTTTGTATTTTTTAGTAGAGACGGGGTTTCTCCATGTTAGCCAGGATGGTCTTGATCGCCCGACCTCGTGATCCGCCCATCTCCGCCTCCCAAAGTGCTGGGATTACAGGCTTGAGCCACCATGCCCGACCTTTTTTTTTTTTTTTTTTTTTTTTTAAAGAGCCCGAGTCTTGCTCTGTCGCCCATGCTGGAATGCAGTCGTGCGATCTTGGCTCACTGCAAGCTCTGCCGCCTGGGTTCACACCATTCTCTTGCCTCAGCCTCCCGAGTAGCTGGGACTACAGGCGCCCGCCACCACGCCCGGCTAATTTTTTTTGTATTTTTAGTAGAAACGGGGTTTCACTGTGTTAGCCAGGATGGTCTCGATCTGCTGACCTCGTGATCCACTGCCTCGGCCTCCCAAAGTGCTGGGATTACAGGCGTGAGCCACTGGGCCCGGCCTGTTTCAGGTCACTTTTTTATTATGGCTTAATAACACATCTACTTCCAGAAGGAATTTAATATGTCAATCGATCAGTAAGGGGGTAAGGAGAGAGGGGAAGGAAAGATGAAGTTGAAGAGGAATGTTTTAATTCTTTGAGTGCAAGGACTATTTTTCTCATCTTTGTGCGTTCCTCAGTGCCTTGCTCAGAGCTTGGCACATAGTCCATATCAATATATTTATTGAGTAAATAAGAATGCTTGTAGGTGTGGATTCTGTCAAGGATAAAGGGAATGTTGACTAAATCGCAAAGTGTGACTGGCATGCGTACTATTTGACCGTATCAGTATTTGTTTTTAAACTGCCTATGAAATATTTTCATTGGGTTCATTTAAATTAATGCCAAATTGGTCCTTACCAGTGAGTCATCGGCACTGCTTTCTGCTCCCATAGCTCCCTGTACAGATTTCCGTCAGCACTTACCATATCGTATTGTCTCTTCCATTAGGCAGGGAACTCCTTGAGGGGACTGCACCTTATCATTTTTTTCATCTCTGTATTTTCAGCACCTAATCTTGCTCAGTGGCTAGCATGGAGTAGTTATTCAAATATTTATTGAACTTGAATTTTTATTTTTTATTTTTTTGAGACAGAGTCTCGCCCTGTTTGCCCAGGCTGGAGTGCGATCTTGGCTCACTGCAACCTCCGCCTCCTGGGTTCAAGTGATTCCTGCCTCAGCTTCTAGAGTAGCTGGGATTACAGACACTGCCACCACGCCCAGCTAATTTTTGTGTTTGAAAATGAATCTTAAATCTAGTCCATCCACCCATGTTGAACATCCCCAGAAAATGGACACCAGTGTGTATGTGAACCCGTCTAATGATAGCGAGCTAATCATTCCATGGTCAGACTATTGCTTCTTTGAATGCCTCTGTCGGAGTGTCCCTCAGATTGGATTAGATTCTTATTTCTGTATTGCTTCAACTTTTTAGTCCTCATCATACCTTTTCCCAGATTCTGCTTCTTTGCATCTCTGACTTGCCATGGCACAAACACTGCCAGAGAATGCCTCTGGGGGATGTAGGCCCAGTACTCCTGACTTTATTTGGTCTGAAATCTTACTCCGTGGAAGGCAACCCAATATAATCCATCTTGTGTCATTTTTCATCTCTATGTTATTTGTGTTTTCCCTTGAAGTCATTTGTTACCTTTATTCCTCAGAGAAAAATTTGTAGGTAAACATAAACTCATTAGTTCCCTCTAAAGTGCAACTTTCCCAAGAGGATGCTGGATCATGGCATGGGGTTTTTGGCCCCAGGCAGCTAGGGAGAGACTGGGGAAAGGGGAGGCAGAGAGCACAACCCCTGCCAAGGTTTCTGTTCATTTTGTCCTCCTTTTTCACAGGGTATTATCAGTAACTCAATGCATTCTGTTACTTAGAAGCCTCATGTGACATTTTACTCCCTGTTGCCCATAGGATTGAGCCTAACTACCTCTGAGCTTGTCATTTAGTGCCCTGCAAAAAGTCTTTTCTCCTATTTTAATGATAACAGGAATAGCTAACTTTTTTAGTGCATACTATGTGCCAGGCAGTAAAGTAAGCATTTTACAAGTGTAATCTCTTAATTCTTTTTTTTTCTTTTGAGACAGAGTTTTGCTCTTGTTACCCAGGCTGGAGTGCAGTGGTGGATCTCTGCTCACCACAACCTCCGCCTCCTGGGTTCAAGCGATTCTTCTGCCTCAGCCTCCTGAGTAGCTGGGATTACAGACATGTGTCCCCATGCCCAGCTGATTTTGTGTTTTTAGTAGAGACGGAGTTTCTCCATGTTGGTCAGACTGGTCTGGAACTCCCGACCTCAGGTGATCCGCCCGCTTTGGCTTCCCAAAGTACTGGGATTACAGGCATGAGCTACTGCTTCCGGCCTTAATTCTTTTAAAAAACCTTTTATTTGAATTTATTTTATCCTGAATTTATTCTCTTACCGTACTTTTTTTTGATCCATTTCTTCTGGGATCTTTTTCTTCTGTGCCACCACCTCTTCTGGTTAAGGAACGATTTTCTCCTTTTTGGTAGGATCATCTCAGTGTGGCAGGGGAGCTCATGTATAGATTAATTTGGTCTTGAGCTCTGTAAATATGGCAGTGCATCTTGGGTGCTTCATGTACCTGGATATGTTCGATGACCAGATATTCTATTAATACCTCTTAACTCTTTATTTTAACCTTTGAGATGGAGTCTCGCTCTGTCGCCCAGGCTGGAGTGCAATGGTGCGATCTCAGCTCACTGCAACCTTTGCCTCCCAAGTTCAAATGATTCTTCCACCTCAGCCTCCCCAGTAGCTGGGATTACAGGCACCCGCCACCATGCCTGGCTAATTTTTGTATTTCTGTAGGATGGAGTTTCACCATGTTGGCCAGGCTGATCTTGAACTCCTGACCTCAGGCGATCTGCCCACCTTGGCCTCCCAAAGTGCTGGGATTACAGGTGTGAGCCACTGTACCTAGCTCATCTAAACTGTTAAGTTCAGCATTACTCTGCATTTTTAAGTGTGTGCAGCAAAAATTCACTCTTTTTGGGCCATGAACCCTGTGCCCAGCCTCACTGTTTGACTTAGGCACACTTACTGATGCCACATTTGTAACAGTGGAATGGCTTACATTGCTTCTATAAAGTGACATCTTTCAGATACTTTGTGGCTTTTTGGATTTGCATCGCCCCCCCCTCCAACCTCCCTCCACCCCCATGGCCTGGGCAGTTTCTTGTGTCTCCTTATATGAAGATTTTCATGTCTTGATTTGCATGATTTTGTGGGATGTTCTGGGTCGAATTAATAGGCAACCATTTTCACAGATAATCTTAGGCTGCTTACTGGAAGAGGAAGAGCTAATTCTGTTTTAATACTGTTATGATCTTAACTTTCCAGATGAGAAAAACTGAGACACAGTAAAGTAATTTATTCAGGGTCACATAGCTTGTAAGTGGAGGTGGTATTTGAACCTGGTGATACAACCTCATGTCTTCATGTTATAGTGTACACTATTGCTGGTATACACTATGACATGGATTCATTATTTTCAAAAGTCACTATGTATTTATTGTGCACTTAATTATGCCAGGTACTCTTTTTAGTCTTGGGAATTAATAAATGGATAAAGAGACTATCTCTGCTTTAAAGAGGTTATGGTCTAGTTGGGAGAGGAACCCATCAAGTGATAATGACAATATAGTATGATGAGTGGAGTTATAAATTATGTACAAGATGCCACAGGTGTGCAGAAGAAGGAGTGCTTAAGTCTATTTGGGAGCATTAAAGAAGACTTCCGATAGGGTATGGCATTTAGGCTGATTCTTAAAAGTTTACCGTGTGGATAGGAGGCCACTTTAGGCCAAGGTAAAAGCACATGTATAAAGGAATAAAGGCATGAAATCTCTAATCCTTAAGTATATGATTCCTCACTAATGACATATTTACTGATAACTGCATGCTTTGTGCAAGTCACTATGTTAGGGATTTGGGTTGAGAGAAAACCATGTTTCTTGTATTTAGGGAATTTACAGTCTAGTTAGAAAAATACTTGTAGTCCAGTTGGAAAGATAGTGGCCATAATTTTAAAATAAGAAGTACTAAATTTTTTTTCCAGTAGAAAAAAACAAAGTATTGTAGGGGAAGTAAGTCCCTCTCATTGGTATGGCCAGGGAAGACTTCGTGGAGTTCGGCCTTCCTGGATGATTTGAATTTCATTAGAGCATTAGGAATGAACGCTCAAGGTAAATGTTGAGAAATGAGAATGTATTTGTGATTAGCAAGTAAGAGAAGAGTAAGAGCTAAATTAGAAAAGGTAGGTTGGGGCCAACATGAGGTTGATTTTTGAATGCCAGACTGAGGAGTTTGGATATATTTATTCATTCCTTCAGTCACCAATTAATGAGTGCTGATATATGCTAGATACTGTGCTGGGGACACAAAGATGAAAACTCTCTCAGGAGATTAATAGTCTCATGAGGTAAACCAGACATGGGAACAGATGGTTGTAGTATAGTGTCAGCATGTGTTAAGTACTGTGATGACACAGAAGAGGGAGTGATTAACTCTGCTTCAGGAATCCTTAAAGACTTAATGGAGTAATGTTTGAGTTTGTTCTTGAGGATGAAGTTTGAGTTCAATAGATAGTCAAAATCAGGGAGGTAAGGAAGAGTGAGTGGTCCAGCAAAATGAAAAGATATGCAAAGCTTGGAGACGTTAAACAGCATGGAATATTCTGGGAACTGTATGAAGTTCTGTATAACTGGAATTTAGGTTAAACATAAGGGGATAGCAGTGAGTGACTCTGCTAAAAGGCCTGGGCTGTAGAGAGCCACTGAAGAGTGTTGAGCAGAGGAGTAACATGTTAGATATATGTCTCAGAATGACCAAGTCTAGTTGACGTTTGGAAGTTACTTTTGGAGGGATCAGGTTGGAAAAAGGAGAATAAATTAGTTAGGAGATATTGCAGTAGTTGAGGAGCGAGATGATGGGGACCTGAGCTTGAGCAAAGACAATAGGGTGGAGAAAAGTGAGCAGCTATAAAAGTGTTAAATAGCAGTGCTTTCACTTATTTGTGTTTTGCCCTTTATTTATCTCCCTAATTCATTCACTCACGTATTCAGTAAACATTTATTAAGTTTGTGGTCTGTATTAATTATTCATTATTTCCTTCTTCAAATACTTGTGACTTCAGTGTCAAACATTTTTCTAGGTCCCAGTAATTCAGCAGTGAACAAGACAACCGAGGTCCTTGCTCATATTAGGTTTAGTTTCTAACGTGGTAAAGCAGATAACAAATAAACAGGATAACTCCAGATGGTGACAAGTGCTTTGAGAAAAGTAACATAATGTGATAAAGATGACTGGAAGAGAAGGGCTACTTTAAATAGGGTGGTTATGGAAAGCCTCGGAGGAAATGCTATTTGAACCAAGACCTAAATGGTGAAGACCTAGCAATTTCCAGATTTGAAAGCACATATGTTTCAGGTGGAGGGAGAAGCAAGTACAAATTAATGGGAATGAGCAAGGTATGTCCTGGGACCAAAAAGAATGCCAGTGCGACGGATCATAGTTAGCAAAGGAAAAATGGTGTTGTATGAGGTCAGGGAGTCTGGCAAGGTCAGATTTGTAAGGCCTTGTAGCTGCTGCGGTACATGTTGAATTTTATTGAGAGCACAATGAGAAGACTTTGATTGGGTTTCAAAATGGGAGTGATGTGAGCTGATTTACATTTTTAAAAAGATCTTTCTGGCTGCTTTGAGAAGAATGGATTGTAGGAGGTGACTCAATGAGAGGGTTAGGAGGTTATTGTAATAGTCCAGATGGGAGATGATAGTGTTTCGGAGTTGAGGGTGTGTGTTAGTCCTTTTGGGCTGCTATAGTAAAATACTTTAGACTGGGTAATTTATAAACAGCAGAAATTTGGCCGGGCACAGTGGCTCACTCCTGTAATCCCAGCACTTTGGGAGGCTGAGGCGGGCGGATTACTTGAGACCAGAAGTTTGAGACTAGCCCGGCCAACATGTTGAAACTCTGTTTCTATTAAAAATACAAAAAAATTAGCTGGGCATGGTGGCAGGCACTGGTAATCCCTGCTACTCGGGAGGCTGAGGCAAGAGAATCACTTGAACCTGGGAGGTGGAGGTTGCAGTGAGCCAAGATCGTGCCACTGCACTCCAGCAAGACTCTGTCTGGGAAAAAAAAAAAAAAACACTATATATATGTGTGTGTGTGTATATATGTACACACACACAGAAAAATATATCACAGTTCTGGAGGCTGGGAAGTCTAAAGTCAAAGTTCTAGCAGATTTGATGTCTGGCAAGGGCTCTGTGCTTCAAAGGGGGCTCCTTGTTGCTATGGCCTCATGTGGCAGAAGGGACACACAGCCTCCCTAAAGCCACTTTTGTAAGCGCACTAATCCCATTCATGAGGTCTCCACCTTCATGACCTAATCACCTCCTAAAGGTTCCCACCACCTCTGAATACTATTGCATTGGAGATTAGATTTCAACATATGAATTTTGGGGAACACACACATTCAAACCATAGCAGGGATAACAGAGACGATGGAGAAAAGTGGATAAATTTAGAATATGTTTTGAAATAGAGCCTACAGGACTTGCTGGTGGATTGGATATGTGATGTAAGGGAAAGAAAATAATCAAGCTTGACTTTTATATTTTTTGGAATTTTTTGCTTTGACTTGAATAAATGGCATCACCATGGTACCATTTAATGTTAATTAGGTACCATTTAATGTTAATTAGGACATTTGGAAGTTGTTCTGGATCTCTGATCTTCAGAGATCTGGCTTTTTATCTTAGCTCTGCCATGCAGCTGTTATCTGTGACATGTCAATAGGTAATGCTGTCAGCTTTAAAAAAATAATAAGGTCATTTGTTCTGCCAGCCTCATGTGTGTGTTGGGAGTATCCTGTTCACTTGTTTATTGATTGGTCACACTGCGAATTTACCAAGATACTGCATTAGATGTGAAAGATAACAAAGACACAGGCCTTGCTCTCAGGCTCTCATGGTGTAGTACAAAAGTTGGTAAAGTAAACAGATGTAATAATTGCTATAATACGAAGAAGCAGAGATTTCAGGGAGCACCAGAAATGGCAGGCAAGGGATCAGAATAGGTATCCCTAGAAGTGATACCATAGCTGAGTGTGAAAGTGACTAGAAATTAACCAGCTAAAGAAAGAATAGGAGAGCCCTCTAGGCAGGAGGAGCAGCATGTGCAAGGTGGGAGGTGAGAAAGGGAATGGCACCTTCAGGGAACTGTATGCAGTTTAGTATTACTGGAACCTCAGAGTAGAAGGTGGGGAGTAATGATAAAGTAGGGAGACTGGAAAGGGAGGCAGATGTGATGACACATAAGGCCTTATATACTGTGCTGAGGAGTTTGGATTTTTTATCTGTAGCTGATGATTAGCTATAGAAGAGCTTTAAGAACTTAGGTTGGCCAGGCGCAGTAGCTCATGTCTGTAATCCCAGCACTTTGGGAGGCTGAGGTGGGAGGTCAGGAGTTCCAGACCAGCTTGGGCAACATGATGAAACCCCGTCTCTACTAAAAATACAAAAAATTAACCAGACGTAGTGCTGTGCACCTGTAATTCCAGCCACCTGGGAGACTGAGGCAGGAGAATGACTTGAAGCTGGGAGGTGGAGGTTGCAGTGAGCTGAGATTGTGCCACTGCACTCCTGCCTGGGCAAAAGAGCGAGACTCCGTCTCAAAAAAAAAAGGAACTTAGGTGAATGACATGGGTCAGATGTGCATTATAGAAAGATCATTCTTGGGGCAGAAATGGAGGAAGGATTGAGGGACAGGAAAAATTTGCCTTAATCCCAGCAAGTAGGGCTTCCAGGTTTATCTCATTCTAAAATGCACATGATTTCTGATGTATTATATATACTGCAGAAGAACATATGTTAAGTCCCAAAGGAGCTGGGAGCAGAGGAAGGGTAAAACTGGAAAGACAGCTAGGGGTCAGGTCATGGCCCTGTGTGGTCCTGAGAGCTCACTCTCAGTGCTCCTGTGAAGGGCATTGTGTAGTCTACTAAGGAGTTCTTACTTTCACAGACAGCATTAGGACACCAGAAGATTTGAACTTGGGTGACACAGTGACTCATGAAGTATATGAGGTTGAAGGACCTGAATTAAGTTTGTAGATTGAGTAATAGGAAGGAAGGAAAAGATAGTAGATATATCTCTTATCCCACTGACCTAGGCCTTCTGGTACTACCAGCCGTGAACTTTGGTTTTCCCTTCTCCCTAAAGCTTCCTTCAGTCCTAGCTGTATGCTATGTTAAGTTTGGAAGTATTTACTGCTGGCTATTAAAGATCAAGTAGGATTATGTTAGTATTTCTCTTATAAGGAAGAGTCACTTTTTTTTTTTTTTTGACAGAGTCTTGTTCTGTCACCCAGGCTGGAGTTCAGTGGTGTGATCATGGCTCACTGCAGTCTGAACCTCCTGGGCTCAAGTGATCCTCCTGCCTCAGCCTCCTGAGTAGCTGGGACTACAGATGTGTGCCACTACACCTGGATAATTTTTAAATTTTTTGTAGAGATGGAGTCCTGCGATATTACCCAGGCAGATCTCCCAACTCCTGGCCTCAAGTGATCCTCCTGCCTTGGCCTCCCAAAGTGTTGAGATTACAGGCATGAGCCACCATGCCTGGCCAAGATTCACTTTTTAAAATTTATTTTTAAGATTTTTAATTTTTTTCATATGGCCACTGTGTCAAAAGGAGTCACTTTTTTTTTTTTTTGAGATGGAGTCTTGCTCTGTCGCCCAAGCTGGAGTGCAGTGGCCGGATCTCAGCTCACTGCAAGCTCCGCCTCCCGGGTTTACGCCATTCTCCTGCCTCAGCCTCCCGAGTAGCTGGGACTACAGGCGCCCGCCACCTCGCCCGGCTAGTTTTTTGTATTTTTTAGTAGAGACGGGGTTTCACCGTGTTAGCCAGGATGGTCTCGATCTTCTGACCTTGTGATCCGCCCGTCTCGGCCTCCCAAAGTGCTGGGATTACAGGCTTGAGCCACCGTGCCCGGCCTAAAAGGAGTCACTTTTAAACTTAGCAGTCATTGGCTGTTTCAGATGGTTTTCCCAGTTCCTCTGGATTCTTCTGCAATATCATCCCTACTGTTTGTTCAAGAGAGAATTAAGAGAGAGTTACTCAGTGTCTGAGTATTTTCCAAGCATTTGCTTTGTGTCTAGTACTAGGTGTGAAGTGTGAAGGGGATGCTGAACAAGTAAGCCATTTATCCTTGTTTCCAAAGCAGTTAATATTATTTAACATCTGTCTGTCATTTATTGAACACATACCGTATACCAGATTATGAGCTAGTTCTCTGAAATACAAAGAATGAGACTCAAAAGATCCTTGAACAATTTCAGATCCACTAGGATGGCTAAATGGGAAAAACTGTTTGCAAATCATATATTAATAAGGTATTTGTGTATAGAACATATAAAGAGCTTTTACAACTAAAAAAAAAAATTGGAAAAAATGTGCAAAAGGCCAGGTCCAGTGACTTAAACCTGTAATTCCAGCACTTTGGGAGGCTGTGGAGGGTGGATCGCTTGAACCTGGGAGTTCAAGACCAGCTTGGGCAACACAGGGAGACCCCGTCTCCCCTGAAAATAAAAAATAGCCAGACACGGTGGCGCGTTTCTGTAGTCCCTGCTACTTGGGAGGCTGAGGTGGGAGTATCACTTGAGCCCAGGAGGTCGAGGCTACAGTGAGCTATGTTTGTGCCACTGCCCTCCAGCCTGGGAGTAAGACTCTGTCTTTAAAAAAAGAAAAAAAAGAAAGAAAGAAAAATTGACACAGAAACTTATACGCAAGAGTTGATAGGAACGTTACTTGTAATAGCCCCAAAGTAGAAACAACCTAAATGTCCATCAACTGATGAAAGGATAAATAAAATGTGTCTGGCTATACAATGGAATATTATTTAGTAAGAAAAGGAGTGAACTCCTGATAAGTGCTATAACATGGGTGATGGGTGATCCTTGAAAACTTTTTTTTTTTTTTTGATACGGAGTCTTCCTCTCTTGCTCAGGTTGGAGTGCAGTGGCGCGATCTCGGCTCACTGCAAGTTCTGCCTCCCAGGTTCACGCCATTCTCCTGCCTCAGCCTCCCGAGTAGCTGGGACTACAGGCGCCCGTCACCATGTCCAGCTAATTATTTGTATTTTTAGTAGAGACGGGGTTTCTCCGTGTTAGCCAGGATGGTCTCAATCTCCTGACCTCATGATCCGCCCGCCTTGGCCTCCCAAAGTGCTGGGATTACAGGCATGAGCCACCGTGCCTGGCCGAAAACATTTTGATAAGTGATGGAAGACAGTCACAAAAGATCACATACTCAATAAATGAATTTATTTATTTCTGAGATAAGGTCTTGCTGTGTTCAGGCTGGTCTGTAACTCCTGACTCACACGATTTTCCCCCTCACCCTCCACAGAGTAGCTGGGTTTACAGGCATATGCTATCACACTCAGCTGCTGAATGAATTCATTTGTATGAAAGGTCCAAAAAAGGCAAATATATAGCAGTATAAAAGAAATTAATGGTTACCAGGGTTTGGGGGTGGGAATGAGGAGTTAGTAAATGAGCATGAGGTTTTTTTTTGTTGTTCTGTGTTTTTTTGTTTGTTTGTTTGTTTTGTGATGGAAGTCATTTAAAATAAGATGGTTGCATCTTATTTTATTTTATTTATTATCATTATGTTTTTGGAGAGAGTCTCTCTCTGTTACCCAGGCTAGAGTGCAGTGGTGCCGTCTCAGCTCACTGCAGCCTCTGCCTCCTTGGGTACAAGTGGTTCTCCTGCTTCAGCCTCCGGAGGAGCTGGGATTACAGGTACTCGCCACCACGTCTAGCTCTTTTTTTTTTTTTTTGAGACAGTCTCGCTCTGTCACCTAGGCTGGAGTGCAATTGTGTAATCTCGGCTTGCTGCAACCTCCGCTTCCCGGGTTCAAGCAACTCTAGGGATTACAGGCATGCGCCACCACACCTGGCTAACTTTTGTATTTTTAGTAGAGACAGGGTTTCACCATGTTGCCCAGGGTGTTCTCAACCTCCTGACCTCAGGTGACCTGCCTGCCTGGCCTCCCAAAGTGTTAGGATTACAGATGTGAGCCACCGTGCCTGGCTGGTTGCATCTTATTTTAAATATACTAACAATAATTGAATTTCTCACTTAAAATGGATGATATGGCTAAGCATGGTGGCTCGCACCTGTAATCCAGTCACTTTGGGAGTCTGGCGCTGGAGGATCACTTGAACCCAGAAGTTTTAGACCAGTCTGGGCAAACATATTGAGAGCCCATCTCTACAGAAAATGGAAAAATTACCCAGGCATGGTGGCATGTGCCTATAGTCCTAGCTACTCAGGAGGCTGAGGCAGGAGGATCCCTTGAGCCCAGGAGGTTGAGACTGCAGTGAGCTATGATCAAGCCACTGTGCTACAACCTGAGTGACAAAGTAAAAGTAAGACCTGTCTCAAAAAAAAAAAAAAAAGGCAGTGAAAGGGTGAAAGTGAGGGGAGAATTCTAGAGAGAAAAGACAGCAGTAGCCAAAGAAAGCACTGAGGGATGAAAGAGATAGATGGTTCAGTGTGGCTGGAATATAAGCCATTTGGTGGAGAGTGGTGAAATAAGATAGCTGGGTGGGCCATATTATGAAGTCCCTTGTGTGTCCTACTAAGGAGTTTGAACTTTAACCCCAAGGCAATAGAAAGTCATTAAAGTTTGTCAAAGTAGTAGGATGATGCAGTCAGGTGTGTGTCTAATAAAGATCACTGTGTCTGCTCCTGTGTCATGAATCTGTGCTGGCAAGGTTAGAGTTGAGGAGATCATTTTGGAGGCCACTGCAATTGTTAGAGAAAGAGCAAGAGATAAAATCTGAACTCAGGCACTATGGCAATGAAAAACTCAAGGGAGATTTTATAGATATTTAGATATGATCAGCACATGAACCGTCCAGGCTGTAAAGGCCTTAGGAGTTTATAGGATAGTTCTGTTCTGAAGGATTCTGGAGGAAGTGACACCTGGATTAGATCTTTAAAGATGGGTAAAATGTTTGGGTATATGGAAAACTGCAGTGCATATAGGAAAGAGAGAGAGAGGAGGACCAGGTAAGGAAGAAGCCAGACTGAAAAATAGGAATTTGATGGGATAGCAATTGAAGAACCAAAGAAGCAAACTTAGGTGCTCCCAAATTTGAAAAGTTTAATTTAAAAAGCTTTTTGGCTAGGTGCAGTGGCTCACGCCTGTAATGCCAGCACTTTGAGAGGCTGAAGCAGTTGGATCACTTGAGGTCAGAAGTTTGAGACCAGCCTTGTCAACATGGTGAAACCCCATCTTTACTAAAAATACAAAAATTAGCCTGGTGTGGTGGCGTGCACTTGTAGCCCCAGCTACTTGGGAGGCTGAGGCACGAGAACTGCTTGAACCTGGAAGGTGGAGGTTGCAGTAACCCAAGATTGCGCCACTGCACTCCAGCCTGGGCAACAGAGTGAAACTGTCTCAAAAAACAAAAACAAAAACTTACCAACTCAACTGGCCTGGAGGATGTGCTTTCTGATGATGGTAGGAGGGGTGGGGGTGAAGGGCAGGCAGCAGCTGCAGCAGCCACATCTGCTGTTACAGCCAACATCTACTTTCACTTCACTGCCCAAAGTGTGCCACCCTTGTCAGGCTAAGCGTATCCAGTGTCTGCATGATCTCCAGCTGATTTATGACTTTGGTGGCCTGAAAGATGAGGTTTCCACTTCAACTTATTAGCCTTGAATTCTTGGCAAAGCTAAGGAGTTGGGGAAGAATGTGAATGAGAGGAGAATGGGGAGCTACAAATGTGGTAGCCTGTGAACCTTTGGATTTCACTTGTTATCTTAATCACACAGAAGACCACAGTATCTGAACCCCACCAGAGAGAGACAGTCAGCCTGGTTGTGCTGAACCTACCAGGTTCATGAGCTAGCTAATCTTTTTCTCTGGGGCTTACACAGCATTTTGTGTATATGTCAAAGGTTATCCTTATCATACTATATTTTGTTTAATAGTCTGTCTCTCCCTACTTCTTAGACTGTGAATACATCAAGGGCAAAGGTTGGGCTTATTCCTCTCTAATGTTTTGTGAAAGAATGAAGTCTCAGCTGGGCATGGTGGTTCACGCCTGTAATCCTAGCACTTTTGGGAGGCTGGGGTGAGCGGGTCACTTGAGCCCAGGAGTTCAAGAGCAGCCTGGACAACATGTGGAGACCCCTTATCTGCAAAAAATTTAAGAATTAGCTGGGTGTCATGGTGCATGCCTATAGTCCCAGCTGCTCAGGAAACTGAGGCGGGAGGATTGCTTGGGCCTGGAAAGTCGACACTGCAGTGATCCATGATTGCACTACCGCACTCCAGCTTGGGCGACAGAGTGAGACCCTATCTCAAAAAAACAAAAACAGGCCAGGTATGGTGGCTAATGCTTGTAATCCCAACACTTTGGGAGGCCCAGGCAGGCAGATTGCTTGAGGTCAGGAGTTCAAGACCAGCCTGGCGAAAATGGTGAAAACCCCATCTCTACTAAAACTACAAAAATTAGCTGAGTTTGGTGGTGCGTGTCTATAATCCCAGCTACTTGGGAGGCTAAGGCAGGAGAATCGCTTGAACCCAGGAGGCCAAGATCGTGCCACTGTACTCCAGCCTGGGCGACAGAGTAAGACTTCATCTTAAAACACACATACACGGCCGGGCGTGGTGGCTCACACCTGTAATCCCAGCACTTTGGGAGGCCGAGGTGGGTGGATCACGAGGTCAGGAGTTCAAGACCAGCCTGGCCAAGATGGTGAAACCCCATCTCTACTGAAAAAAAATACAAAAAGTTATCCGGGCGTGGTGGCACGTGCCTGTAATCCCAACTATTCTGAAGGCTGAGGCAGAGAATTGCTTAAACCTGGGAGGCAGAGGTTGCAGTGAGCCAAGATTGCATCAGTGCACTCCATCCTGGGTGACAGAGCAAGACTCCATCTCAAAAACAAAACAGCAACACACACACACACACACACACACACACACACACAACACAGATCAAAAAACCCAAAAACCATAAAAAAAGAATTCTCTTTTGTTTAGTTGAGCAGTCTTCAATATAGAAGGATCAGGTGAGTTGTGTGAAATGCTAGGTTGCTCAGCCAAAGAGGTAGAGGATTGGGTTTCAGAGTTTAGGGCCCTTTACAGTTAGCAGATGCTTGAAGCCAGGGTGGGAGGTCATCCTCTGAGTGATGGACATTTTTGGTGTATGCATATGGTAGTCACTTGGTAGATTTTTATTGATATAGCTGGGCATGGTGGCTCACGCCTGTAATCCCAGCACTTTGGGAGGCCGAGGTTGGTGGATCACTTATGTCAGGAGTTTGAGACTGGCCTGGCCAATAAGTTGAAACCCTGTCTCTACTAAAAATACAAAAATTAGCCAGGCGTGATGGCTTGTACCTGTAATCCCAGCTACTGGGGAGGCTGAGGCAGGAGAATCGCTTGAACCCGGGAGGCGGAGGTTGCAGTGAGCAGAGATTGTGTCATTGCACAAGAGCAAAACTCGGTCTCAAAAAAAAAAAAAAAATGCAATAATGAAAGTCATCTAAGCCAACTCTCACATTTTATAAATGAGGAAACTGAGGTGTAGAGAGAGGTACCCTATCCATTGACATACAGCAAGTAAAGACCTGTGCCAGATTAGGATGTACATCGTTTTTTTCTTCACTGAGAAGGGTAGTTTGTTGCCCTGAACCAATTTTTTAGGGTGAAAAGTGGGAGTGAGATACAACCCAGGCCCCTGCAGATGGTAGTCCTCTGTAGTCCCAGCTACATCGGAGGCTGGGGTGGGAGAATTGCTTGAGCCCAGGGATCTGAGGCTCTAATGTACAATGATCATGCCTGTGAAAAGCCACTTTACTCCAGGCTGGGCACCATAGTAAGACCCTGTCTCTTTAAAAAAAGACACACACACAAAAAAAACATAGATAAAGGCTATGAATAGACTTTTCTCCAAAGAAGATACACAAATGGCCAAAGAGCACATGAAAAGAAGTTCAACATCATTTAGCTATCAGGGAAATGGAAAATGAAAACCACATTGGGATACCATTTCATACTCACTGGATGCTTTAATCAGAAAGAGCTTATAAGTACTGGGAAGGATATGGAGAAATTGGAACCCTCACACACTGCTGGTGGGACTATAAAATGGTACAGCTGCTGTGAGAAAACAGTTTGCTAGTTGCTCAAAAGGTTAAGCAGACTTACCATATGATCCAGCAATTCTACTTCTAGGTATACACTCAAGAGAAATGCAAACATATATTCACACAGAAATTTAAAGATGGATGTTCATAGTAGCATTATTTATAATAGCAAAAAAGTAGAAACGATGCCAACATTCTTCAGCTGATGAATGGATAAATAATGTGATGTTTATACAATGGAATATTCTTTGGCAATACAAAGGAATGAACTACAGTACATGCTACAAAGTGGATGAACCTTGAAAGAATTATGCAAAGTGAAAAGAAGCCAGTCACAAAACACCATATATTTATGATCCCATTTATATGAATTGTCTGGAATAGGCAAATCTATAGATAGAGACAGAAAGTAAATTAGTGGTTGCCTTGGGCTGCAGGGAGAAGGGAGAGTGACTGCTAACTGGCTCATGATTTTATTTTGAGGTGACAAAAATATTCTCAACTTAGATAGTGGTGATAGTGGCACAACTTTGTGAATATACTAAAAATCTCTGAATAGTATACTTAATTTTTAAAAATTTTAAATTGACAGTTTATATATTTGTGTAAGTTTGTGGAATACAGAGTGATGTTATAATTTATAAATACATGGCCAGGCTCAGTGGCTCACGCCTGTAATCCTAGCACTTTGGGAGGCTGAGGCGGGCAGATCACTTGAGGTCAGAAGTTTAAGACCAGCCTGGCCAACATGGTGAAACCCTGTCTCTACTAAAAATACAAAAATTAGCTGCGTGTGGTGGCATATACCTGTAATCCCAGCTATTCAGGAGGCTGAGGCGAGAGAATCACTTGAGCCTGGAAGGCAGAGGTTGCAGTGAGCTGAGATCGCGCCGCTGCACTCTAGCTGGGGCAATAGAGCGAGACTCTGTCTCAAAAAAAAAAAAAAACATAAAATAAAAAATTATAAATACAATGTGGAATAATTAAATCAAGCTAGTAACATATTGATCACCTCAAATACTTAACATTTTTTGTGGTGACTACATTTAAAAATTCACTCTCAGCAATGTTGAAATGTATAATATTCTGTTATGAACAGTATTACCCATGCTGTACAATAGAACTCAAAGACAAAAATATTCCTCTTGTCTGAGATTTTGTACAGAATAGTACATTTTATTTATTTTTTTAGAGATAGGGTCTTGCGCTGTCACCCAGACTGTAGTGCATTGCTGTGATCAGGGCTCACTGCAACCTCAAACTCCTGGGCTTAAGCAATCCTCCTGCCTTAGCCTCCCAAGTAGCTGGGACTACAGGTGCATGCCACCACGCCTAGCTAATTTATTTATTTATTTTTTGTGGAGATGGGTTCTCGCTGTGTTGCCCGGGCTGGTCTCAAATTCCTGGCCTCAAGAGATCCTCTGCCTCAGATTCCCAAAGTGCTGGGATTACAGGCATGAGCCACCATGCCCAGCCTCAGAGTAGCATACTTTAAATGGGTGAATTTTATGGTATGTGAGTTAGATCTCTGTAAAGTTGTTCAATAAAGAGTCAGGTGTACAGATGCACATGGCTGTAGATGCAAATTTTGAATGTGAGTGCTGGGATGTAGTAGCAGTGCTTCTCAAACTTTAATGTACATATGAATTACTTCAGTATTTTATTAAAATTCAGATTCTGACTCAGGAGGTCTGGGGTGGAGTCTGCGATTTTCTATTTCTTAACAAGCTCTCAGGGTACTCTTGGTGCTAGGCTGTAGACCACACTTAGCAAGGCAGTAGAAGATGTTTCTTCAATAAATGGGGTCTGTCTAAAGAGCCTTCTAGAAACCAGAAAGATTTGGCCAGAGTTTTGCAGTAAGGCAGAATGTGGTTTGGTTAAAGAAAGGGCCTTAAGGAACAAAATGAGCAGCCTGCCTACAGATGCAGAGATCATAGAGTTTATGATATTTTGGGGGGACAGGAGACCTGTTTGTAGGCATACATTAGTGAATCACTGAGTCTTTTGCACCTAAAAAAATGTAGCAGTCAACTTCTCATCATTTTCCATCTTTGCAAAATTTTCTCTTGCTCTCTGCCTAGCATTTATTTTTGGTTTAACATCTTTCAAATCTGGGCATGACTGGGGGCCTTGTGCGATCCTAGTTGGGAGCGACTGGCTAGCATTAAGAAGCTGTAGGTCTTAGGAGTTGGGTAAGGGCTCATGAATCAGTAAGTACCCTTACCTTGAGAGCCTTACCTAATTGGCCACCTGAGCTTTGGACAAGGTGCCTTCAGACTGGGTTAGTGCTTGGCCCCAAATGAATAAACTCCTTAATGAGGGAGCAAATAAAGATGTCTTTCCAGATGGTACAGGTTAATTATAGCCATAGTTTATACCTTCCCTTATTTTTTTTACTGGAGCCAGAAGACTGGTTTGGATGTAACTTAAATAACCTTTTTTGGTCAGGAGGCAAATATTAAAGCCAGATCGTGTCTTACTCTTAACATTTGTAGTACTCCATGAAGTGCTAATGATCCTCTAAGCCTCAAGTCTAGTCTCAGCCTTAGTGCTTGCCCTTCTGAGCTGCTTTCCCTGAGGCTCTGACAGCATTGCTGTCCTCTGCTTCACCAACATTCAATTATCTCTATCCTCTTCTAGTAGTTTTAAAATGTGTCCACTTTCCCAGGAGGAAAGGCAGTGAAATCACTTGATCACCTTGATTATACTTTATTCACAGCTTTATAATGAAGTCAGAAGTCTTATTTCTCTATTTTCTAGATGGAGAAACTAAGCCATAGACAGTAGCATGCTTGGTCCATTATGTCAAAGAGAGGCACCTTCATGCCTGGCCCAGTATTCCAGATTCTCCTAGTTTCCCCCTCATTGGATTTGCTTCCTTGAACAGGTAGTTGCTTTGTTTTGTTACATAGTTTTTAAGATGATTTCCCTGGTGTCAGATGAATACTCCTTTCCCAGATGCTTGTTAGTTATTTTTCTTTTTTTTTTTTTTTTTTTTTTTCCCTGAGAAGGAGTCTCGCTCTGTCGCCCAGGCTGGAGTGCTGTGGCCGGATCTTAGCTCACTGCAAGCTCCGCCTCCCGGGTTCACGCCATTCTCCTGGCTCAGCCTCCCAGTAGCTGGGACTACAGGTGCCACCACCTTACCCGGCTAGTTTTTTGTAGTTTTTAGTAGAGACGGGGTTTCACCGTGTTAGCCAGGATGGTCTCGATCTCCTGACCTCGTGATCCGCCCGTCTCAGCCTCCCAAAGTGCTGGGATTACAGGCTTGAGCCACCGCACCCGGCCTGTTAGTTATTTTTCAAGTGTTTGTTTACTCTATACAATTTAAGCATCTGCAGGTGAGGTGCTGGTTTGTCAGCATACTTGCTTCCCTTAATAAAGAGAATTTTCTTCAATGCCACAAGTACTCGTTGAGTGCTTAATATATGCTCAGCTCTGTGCTATTCTCCTTGAAAGACATAAATCAGTATAAAGTGTGTCTTGGGTCTGAGGGAACTAATAGGTTCATGGAATGGAAGCAAATAAACATATACAGGGCCAGGACGAGGGTGAGGGAAACAAGGTGCTGGGGTATAAACTTTAGAAAGCCATTCACTCTTAAGGTCATGCAAGTGCAGGATGGGTACCTGAGAGTGCGTGCTTCCTTAAATTTTGAGCCCCAGGTCTCTTGCTTGCCCTATCCTGGTGCTAGAGACAAGCAGTTAGACCATTTAGAAAGCATGTCTAAGATAACATGAGACTGACTGACTAACATAGAACAGTACTTCTCAAATTTAATGTACATATTGATCATCTGGAGTTCTTATTAAAAGGCAGATTGTGACTCAGTGGGTCTGGAGTGGTACCTGAGATGTTATGTTTCTATCAAGCACCCAGATGATGCTGGTACTGCCAGTCCATGAGCCACACTTTGAGTAAAAAAGAGAAATATCCATGCTGGAGAAAGGCGGAGGACCAAATTCCCTAGGCTAGGGAATCAGGAAAGTTGCAGTTGGAGCTGAGTTCTTAAAGGATAACTAGGATGTGGATAACAAACAACAACAACAATGAAAAATAGGGAAGGGCATTGTAAGCAGTGGGAAGGGTATGCAAAGGCCCAGAGACAGAAATGGTTCCCACATGTCTTGGGACAATGAATAGACAGGCTTGGTAAGATGCAGGTCCAAGTTGGAGAAGAAGAAGAAAAGAGTTTTGACATGTAGCTTGAAACCTGTGCATGGATTGTTATTTAGAAGGTGATTCATAATTGCCTGCTCAGGTATCTCCTATGTGTCCTCTCATAGTATCTGACCTCTATTCTTCTGGGAGATGAAGACCTGAGTCAGGGCACCTGAATAAATTCTGTGAGGCAGTGTGGGTAGGAAAAGGAAGGAGGGATGTTGACTTCATTACCCAGATTGGTTAGGCAAAGTCCTGGTAAATTTATTTTTTGACTTAGCTGGGAGATGTAGAAGCTGGAAAGCCTGCCTTCAATAGTGATGGACATTTCCAGTACACATACATAAAGGATGCCTGGTAAATACATGCTTATTTGACTCAGTAGTAGAATGGAGTTCTGCCTGTGTTATTATTTCAAATGTTCAACTTATGGTACTTTCCTGAAGTTATCAGAACAGTGGGTAAGAGGACCTTGAACATCTTAAGTACTAAAGGAATGGTTGTTGATTGATTTGAGTATTTCTAAGGCCTTGTCTCTCTTCTGTAGATCAGATTAAAGAACATTTTCAGCTCAATTCAGTATAAGAATGCATTGAGTGACTTATGTACTGAGTACTTGGGTATGCTTGTGTATGACTGCAAAGAGGTAGAAGACTTGAGCCCTAAACTCAAAGAATATAGTATTACTCTAGAGCAGTGGTTTTCTTTTTTCTTTTTCTTTTTAGATGGAGTCTCGCTCTGTCACCCAGGCTGGAGTGCAGTGGCGCGATCTCGGCTCACTGCAAGCTCCGCCTCCCGGGTTCACGCCATTCTCCTGCCTCAGCCTCCAGAGTAGCTGGGACTATAGGCGCCCGCCACTTCGCCCGGCTAGTTTTTTTTTTGTACTTTTTAGTAGAGACGGGGTTTCACCGTGTTAGCCAGGATGGTCTCGATCTCCTGACCTCGTGATCCGCCCATCTCGGCCTCCCAGAGTGCTGGGATTACAGGCTTGAGCCACCGTGCCCGGCGAGCAGTAGTTTTCAACTAGGGGGATGCTATGGCGATGTACAGGACACCTTCCTCAACAGAGAATGAACCACCCCAAAATATCAGTAGTGCCACCGTTGAAAAACAAGCTCTGAAAAGATAAGACTACCAAATAGAACCAGAACTTTGAGGTTGGATGACTAGTGTTATTGTTAGTTAATAGCAGCAGGGCAAGAACTAAGTTCAGTTTGCCCGGGTCCAGTGTAGCCTAATGGCTACCATAGGGCCATTTAGAGTCATATGGTGTTATATTTAACTCTGTCTCCCACTAATTCTGATTGATACTTTTTGCTCTAGCCACACTCAATTGCTTGTGTACTATGCAATTTTATTCCTTCCTGTCTATGTTAGTCCTTTTGCCTAGAACATATTTCTCTTATTTCTTCTGGATAATCCACATCTCCTCCATAAAGCCTTCCCTAGTCTAAAACACCCCAGTTTGGGTTAAAAGGTTAAAAGGCAAGGTACCTCTTTATTCTATAGCTAGTCTTTATTATGTAATAGATAAATTTTCTGTTTATGTCTGTCTTTCTCACTAGGCTGTGAGCATCTTTGGAGTTAAGGATTCTTGTCCTCTTCTGCCCTTATTGCCTAGCACAGACGTGCAACACATTCAGTCATAGACATGAGCCAAACTAGGTGGTTAAAGAAGGGAGAGATCAGTGTGAAATAGAATGGTTGGTAAGGCTTCATAGAGATACTAAGACTTGAAGCTTCTCTAATTCCTTGAAGATACTGATAAATGTGTGAGCACCTTATATTGGCAGGCACAGTTTTAAGACAGTAACGGATTTTTCTGGTGGTGTCTTTCTACAGGTTGATATGTCAGACCTCTCTCCAGAGGAGCAATGGAGGTAAGTGTGGCGGTTCGGGCCTTGCAGTCTAGGAAGTTCAGGTTAACCCAGCTAATTGAGTGATACGTCTACCCATTTTGCTTTCCTGTCAGTAGGAGGCAGTGGCTCATGACCAGTAGGACTGGACTTTTGGGATCTCTCTAAGTACCTGGGTTGCTCTCTTAGTCTTGATTGTGTAAGTAGATGATTGGACCAAATCATCTATCTGAGTTTCAATACCATTTCTACAATTTACTAGCTGTGTGATTTTTGAGCAAGTTATTTTGCTTCTCACAACCTTACTTTGCCCCATTTGTAAAATAAGGATCATAGCAATATCTATACCTCATAGAGTTGTGAGGATTAATATATGTGAAATTCTTAGAAGAGTGCCTGGCATGTGGTAAGCTTCCAGTAAGTGTTAACTGCTTCGAAGATGATTATCATTAACATCATCATCATTATCCATGATACAGGATGGGGAGCTCTGGTTAATTTAAAATGGGAGATGTATCTTCTGTTCTCAACTCTGCAACTAACTTGTTTTGTAAATAGAATGAGTCAACATATATCTTATAATGATTTCTCATCAGTAAAAGGGTTTCAGAGTGCCTGCCCCGTGAACTTCACAAGGTGACTAACCAGTGAGGTGATATCAACCATAGAATGTAATAGAAAAAACCTATTGATTTTATTTAGATTTAACCTAGAATGGCAAAAATATCTGTTCACATGACAAACCCAGTGTGATTTTAGGTGATTTTAAGCTCATTATGCACCATTTGTGTACCTCAGCTACCAAAATATTCTGAATAATTTAGATGTTTGAAGAAATATGCTATCTGCTGTAAGAGAGGTGACAGTGCCACTGTGGTCTGCTCTGCTGAGGTAAAAAATATTTTGTTCTAAGCATGGCGTATTATTAAAAAGATCTTTAACTGGATCATGTGTAGAAGACAACCCGGATTAATAGTCTTCATATCATGTGATATGAATAGTGATTAAAAGATCTAGAACTGTTAGCTTCAAAGGGCACAGGAAAATAGTGGTAGGATCAGGATAGTTTTGTTTTGTTTGAATAACATCATGATAAATCTTTGAAGGGGTAGCACTGGGAAAGAAGAGCCCATATGTCCTTTGTTGTTATGGAGTATGGGATTAGGTCTAATGGACTGCAGCTATAAGAAGATAGATTTTTTTTGTCTCATTGTCAGAAATGTCTTTAATAGTCAAGGTATATTGAGAGGTAATGAGCTTTCTGTCCCTAAAGCATTGGGATTTTATTCATTTATAAGCAAATATTAGTACCTTCCCAGGTGTGATAGCTCCCACCTGTAATCCCAGCACTTTGGGAGGCCAAGGTAGCAGGATCCCTTGAACCCAGCAGTTCGAGGCTGCAGTTTATCCAGCCTGGATGACAGAGCGAGACTCTCTCTCTAAAAGAAAGAATATATATATGTACCTACAATGTGCCAGACACTGCTGGTTCTAAAATAGATTACCTTAAAAGGCATGTGTTCTCAGCCAGTGGAAGTATTCAAGCAAAGATTGCAAAAATGATTTTTGCATTGGGTGGGAACTTGAACTGGATGACTTCTCTGGTCTTTTCTAGATCATTCTTTGACTTCATTTTGTCCGTATCCTTTCACGTATATGTTGTCTGAGAACAAGAAACTTATCTCTTGCTATCTTTATAACTCCTCATAGCCCTTAGGTGTTTTTAAGTGTGCTCTACCCTCTTAGCCTATTCTCACAACAACTCTTGAGGCAGGCAGAAAAAATATGGACTCCTTTTGACAGATGAAGAAATTATGATGTACAGATGTGAGGTTAATTGGCCAGGGCCATATAGGTGGGCATGAATCTAAGTTTCGAACTCCCAATCCTATTATCTTTCTGTCAGATTCTCCACCCAGGGTAAAGTTTTGTATCAGATGAACCCTTAGATGCTGAGGCTTACCGACTGGCCTTTTTTTTTCCCCACTCTGCCCACCAAGTATTCCCCCCTTACATTTTGTTAAGAAAAACTTTAAATACGTAGAAAAGTTGAAAGAATTGTACAGTGAACACCTTTATACTTAACTACCTGGGTTCTACACTTAACTTTTTGTTATATTTGCTTTATTGTTTATCTATAATTCATCCTTCCAGGTTATTTTTGCTGTTAATGTTTCACTGCCCATGGAACTTCCTTGAAGATACCATTTATGTTGTCATTTTCCTTCGTCCTAAATATCCTGGTGTAATGGGAATTGTATAAAAGCTTATGACTCAAGTTACATTTGTATTTGATTTTATTATTTATTTAAATTTTCCCTTTTCCACACTTTCTGATGTATTTGATTTTCTCTCTAATTCTTCTCTTCTATTTCTTTTTTTTTTTTTTTGAGACGGAGTCTCATTCTGTCGCCTAGGGTGGAGTGCAGTGTTGTAGTCTCGGCTGACTGCAACTGCCACCTCCCAGGTTCAAGTGATTCTCTTGCCTCAACCTCCTGAGTAGCTGGGATCACAGGCATGCACCACCACACCCAGCTAATTTTTGTATTTTTGGTGGAGACGGGGTTTTGCCATGTTGGCCAGGCTCATCACGAACTCCTGACCTCAAGTGATCCTCCGGCCTCAGCCTCTCAAAGTGCTGGGATTACAGGTGTGAGCCACTGCACCCGGCCTCTAATTCCTTCCTCATCCCTCTCCTTTGGATGACTGTGACCCAGAGTGGTAGTAGTGACTGTTCTTAGAGCAAGTTTTTAGCCAGTGTTGGCCGAGGGAATCACTTGCTGCCAGTCATTAAGAACAGACAATGCCAGCTTTAGATTAATAAAATGTTTCCAGCTGTACTCTCTAATTACTAAACTTCCTTGAGCCTTTGAGGAGGCTGTTTACCTGTGGATACTGAGGGTAAAGTCACTGTTGGATTAATATAAAGGTGAAGCAGTCCAGAGTTTTTAGGCTTTAACTAGTCTTAAGGATTTCTGACCCTGGCAGAGAGGATAGAATGAATAAAGGTAAGACTTTAATCCTGGAATCAGCATACCTTTGCAGTGTTACTCCTTTACTGCTGTCATAAATATTGGTGACTGAGAGTATGAGACTTTATGGCTATAACCTCTTTGGGTTACTTTCTCGTTCCAGCGTCAGGTTGAAATAGGCTTGAAATGGGCAATGATGCGGGTTTCTCTTGGGACCTCCTTCATGTTACAGGAAAGGTGTCAGTAGTTTCTGCCATGGGGGCAGGCAGCAGACCACTTAGCTCTAATTCCAATATCTAGGCTTGGTTGCTGGGGTCTGTAGAGCCTATATTTTATCTCCACATGCCTGTCTGTTAGGGTGTGTGTCCTAGCCCCTAATTTGTGTGGTACCCTGCAGCTATGAAGCAGGGAATGTGTTCCGAGCTTTGTACTGGTGGGATGTCCCTGGAAAGCACTGTCCCTTTATCACTACAGCATCCCTGACTTGATTCACCCCATGTGTTTGGCTTTCAGGGTCGAGCATGCACGCATGCATGCCAAGCACCGTGGCCACGAAGCTATGCATGCTGAAATGGTCCTCATCCTCATCGCTACCTTGGTGGTGGCCCAGCTGCTCCTGGTGCAGTGGAAACAGAGGCACCCACGCTCCTACAATGTAAGCCACTTTGCTTCTTTCTTCTTTGTCAGTCATCAAGAGACCCTTTCTAAGTATTCTAGGGCCCAGCCTAACCCAGGCCACATGGAGGTAGAGAAAGACAATAACAATGAACTTTATGTATGAATGATGAATAGTGTATTTGGGAGTGTGTGTGTCTAAGGGTCAGGTGATTCAGAGGGTGAAAAGGATAGAACATAAGACTACGTTCGTAGGCAGAAAAGGTAGGTCTTCCCTTCGAAACATTGTGGGACAGATTCATGAAGGAGATAATCATCAGAAACTATTCAATTGGAGAGAGCAAAGATCACTTGACTGGGAAAACTAAGCCTCTCATGAATCTTACAGGATCTAGATTACACTAATCTAAATTTTTTTAAAAACGGGCCGGGTGTGATGGCTCATGTTTGTAATCCTAGTACTTTAGGAGACTGAGGTTGAGCAGATGGCTTCAGCTCAGGAGTTCAAGACTAGCCTGGGCAACATGGCAAAACCCTTTATCTACAAAAAATACAGAAATTAGCCGAGCATGGTGGCCTGCGCCTGTAGTCTCAGCTACTGGGGAAGCTGAGAGGTGGGAAGATTCCTTGAGCCTGGGAGGTCAAGGCTGCAGTGAGTTGTGATCGTGCCATTGCACTTCAGCCTGGGAGACAGAGCAAGACCCTGTCTCAAAAAAAAAAAAAAAAAAAAAAGGAAAAACAGTAATGGATGAAATGGGGGTGGGGGGAATGACATACAGAAAACAAATAGCAAAATGACAGAAGTTAATTCTTCCTTATCAGTAATCACTTTAAATATAAATGGATTAAATTCTTCCATTAGAAGACAGAGATTGGCAGATTGGTTTTAAAAATCCCCTCATTTATTGTTATGCTGTCTATAGTAAATTCACTTTAGGTGGAAAGACACAAGCCAGGAGTGGTGGCACACACGTGTAATCCCACCTATTGGGGAGGCTGAGGTGGGAGAATTGCTTGAGCCAGGGGGTGCAGTAAACTCATAAATGAGTGAAAGCCCCCTTGGCATTTCTGGGCTTATATGTAGAAATATTTTAAATTATATAATTTTGGCTAATCTGCAAATATTTTTACAACCTATTCTGAAGAAAGTGAGTATGCATATATGCACTGCAGTAATTTTCAATAAGAACTTTTTCCTTAAGTGTGGAATCCTTTCTTTAAACATTATCTTAAGGAAAAACTCAATCTGGAAAACAGTTAAGAGGCTGTTCTGCTTGATATGAGGGTTGGGTAACCCTAACACCCCTGCTTCCCCCTCTGAAATCTCTAGGACTCATCATAGCACTGTTAGAAAACCACTGATGTGTTATTCACTAGTTAATTCTTTTTTTTTTTTTTTTTTTTTTTTGAGACAGAGTCTCGCTCTGTCGCCTAGGCTGGAGTGCAGTGGCGCGATCTCGGCTCACTGCAAGCTCCGCTTCCCGGGTTTATGCCATTCTCCTGCCTCAGCCTCCCCAATAGCTGGGACTACAGACGCCCGCCACCTCGCCCGGCTAGTTTTTTGTATTTTTTTAGTAGAGACGGGGTTTCACCGTGTTCGCCAGGATGGTCTCGATCTCCTGACCTCGTGATCCGCCCGTCTTGGCCTCCCAAAGTGCTGGGATTATAGGCTTGAGCCACCGTGCCTGGCCACTAGTTAATTCTTAACAGGAAACGTGTCTGTGACTTAATGAGCCCTTTTGTACTGGGAATGTGCAGTTTTCTCATTACTGCCACATCCTGTAAACATAATGCTAAATTTTATTGGTGAGAGGATATGCTAACATGATAGCACATCTTACACTGAGAAACTTCAACTCATATCTTTAGAAAATAAGAAAAGAAATCTACCTAGGAGTGGAATTGCTGAGTCATGTGATAACTCTGTGTTTAATGTTTTGAGGAACTGCTGAACTGTTTTCCACAGAAGCTGCACAATTTTCCATTCTAACCTAAAGTGGATTGGGTTTTTCATTCCTCCACATTCTCATCAAGACTTCTTTCACTCCATTTTTTAAAAAAAATTTTATTTATTATAGCTACTTTAGTGGATGTGGATGTCATTGTGTTGTTGATTTGTATTTCCCTAATGACTAATGATGTTGGGCATCTTTTCATGTGCTTATTGGTCATTTGTATATTTTCCTTAGAGAAATGTTCGTTTAAGTCTTTGCCCAATTTTTGGTTGAAATTTTTGTCTTTTTGTTGGGTTGTTAGAGTATTTTATATAATCTGGATAATAGACCATTATCAGATATATGATTTCAAATATTTCCTCACATTTTATCGGTTGTCTTGTCTTGTCACTTTACTGATAGTGTCCTTTGACGCATAAACAGTTTTAAATTTTGATGAAGTCCAGTATATCTATTTTTTCTTTTATTGCTTGTGCTTTTAGTGTCATATCTGAGAATCCATTACCAAATCCAAGGTCATAGAGATTTACCCCTATGTTTTCTTTGAAGAGTTTTATAGTCTTGGCCAGGTGCGGTGGCTCACGCCTGTAATTCCAGCACTTTGGGATGCCGAGGTGGGTGGATCACAAGGTCAGGAATTTGAGACCAGCCTGGCCAACATGGTGAAACCCTGTCTTTAATAAAAATACAAAAATAGCTGGGCGTGGTGGCACATGCCTGTAATCCCAGCTACTCGGAAGGCTGAGGCTTGAACCAGGGAGTCGGAGGTTGCAGTGAGCCAAGATCACACTACTGCACTCCAGCCTGATGACAGAGCAAGACTCCTTCACCTCCCCAACTGCAAAAAAAAAAAAAAAAAAAAAGAGTTTTATAGTCTTAGCTCTTACGTTTGGATTTTTGGTCCATTTTGAGTTTTTGTAAATGGTGTGAGATAAGGATCTAAGTTCGTTCTTTTGCATGTGGATAGCCAGTTGTCCCAGCATCATTTATTGAAGAGACTTCTTTTTCCATTGGATGGTCATGGCAGTCTTGTCAAAAATCAACTGATCAAAGATACGTTGGTTTATTTTTGTACTCTCAGTTTTATTCCGTTGATCTGTATGTCTGTTCTTTTGCAGGTACCACATTGTTATGATTACTGTAGCATTGTAGTAAGTTCTGAAATTGGAAAGTATGTTCCTCAACTTTGTTCTTCTTTTTCAAGATTATTTCAGCTATTCTGAGTCCTTTGCAATTCCTTATTAATTTTAATATCAACGTTTCCATTTTACAAACAAAAGAAGTTGGAATTTTGATAAGGATTGGATTGATTTCTCTAGATTGTTTGGGGAAATGTTTCCATCTTAACAATATTAATCTTCCAGTATATAAACACAGGGTATCTTTTCATTTATTTGGGTCTTTAATCTCTTTCATCAATGTTTTGTAATTTTCAGTGTACAAGTCTTGCACCTCCTTTGTTAAACTTATTCCTAAGTATTTTATTCTTTTTGATGCCATTGTTAGTGGAATTTTAAAAAAATTCCTTTTCGAATTATTCATTGCTAATATGTAGAACTTCAACAGATTGTTTTCTGTTAATCTTCCAACTTTGCTGAATTTATTAGCTCTAATAGTTTTTAAAGTATTTTTTAAGGATTTTTTATATGTAAAATTGGTCATCTGAAAGTAGAGATAGTTTCACTTCTTCCTTTCCAGTCGGATACCTTTTTTTCCCCTGAGACAAGGTCTTATTCTGATTGCCCATCCTGGAATGCAGTGGTGCAGTTTGGCGATTTTGGCTCACTGCAGGCTCGACTTCCTCAGGCTCAGGTGATCCTCCCACCTCAGCTTTCCAAGTAACTGGGGCTACAGGTGCGTGCCATACCAGCAGTCTAATTTTTTGTATTTTTGGTGGAGAGAGGGTTTTGCCAGGTTGCCCAGGCTGGTCTCACTCTCCTGAACTCAAGCAATCCATCTGCCTTGGCCTCCCAAAGTGTTGGGATTACAGGCATGAGCCACCGTGCCTGGTCTTCCTATTACAAGCTGTGTTTTAGTAGGAGTTAGCAACCTCCTGTCAGGAATGTTGTGGAGGGGATGTTTGTGATTTTTTTATGGAATGGTTTACTGGATGTGTTGAAGTCCTCGCAGTTAGCTCTGAAATCTGTATCAAATTGAATTACCCATAAGAGGTGAAGGCCTGTCTTCGTGTTAGAGGATGAAGCAGACCTGCCTAGAGACAGGATGAGGTTTTCATTCTGCAAAAGTTATGTATATTTGTTATCAAAAATTTGAACAATATAACAGTATGTGACATAGAAATCAAAAGTGTCCAGAGGGAACCACTGTTAATCAATTTGTTATAGATAGGAAAAATCTGCAAGTATATGTTTATAAATTTTTAGATGTTTTTGACATCCATTAGGTTCTGCAGCGTTTTCCACCTAATACTATCTCAAATATCTATCCATATTGGTGTGTATATCATCCTCTTAAACTAATGACTGCATAGTAATTTTGTTTTTTTCTTTTGAGACAGCGTCTCTGTTGCCCAGGCTGGAGTACAGTGGTGTGATCTTGGCTCACTGCAACGTCTGCCTCCTGGGTTCAAATGATTAAATTTTTTGTAGAGTTAGGTCCCGCTATATTGCCCAGGCAGGTCTTGAATTCCTGGCCTCAAGTGATCCTGTTGCCTTAGATTCCCAAAGTGTGGGGATTATAGCATGAGCCACCCCAGTTGGCCTTGTGTTTTTTAAATAGCATGTTTTTACTGATGTATAAATTTCTACTTTATATTATTTAAATATAATATTTGTGTTTTTTAAATAACATGTTTATACTGATGTATAATTTTCTACTTTTAAATATTATATATTGACTTCCTACTTTGGAAGGTAATAATTATATGTTTTTTGTTGTTGTTGTTGTTTTTTTTTTTTTGGAGACAAAGTCTTGCTGTGTCACCCAGGCTGGAGTGCAATGGCATGGTCTCGGCTCCCTGCAATCTCTGCCTTCTGGGTTCAAGCGATTCTTCTGCCTCAGCCTCCTGAGTAGCTGGGACTATAGGCTCGTGCCACCACACCCAGCTACTTTTTGCATTTTTAGTAGAGACAGAGTTTCACCATGTTGGGCAGGATGGTCTCCATCTCCTGACCTTGTGATCTGCCCACTTCGGCCTCCCAAAGTGCTGGGATTACAGGCATGAGCCACCGCGCCTGGCGGTAATAATTATCTTATACTGCTATACCTATACCCCTCACATACTACAAACATTTCCTCCTCCCAATTTTTAAATAAATATTCATTGTTTACATTATTAAGTACTATACGTAAGTATTATTCATAAGCTGTATTATTCACAGCTTGAGCCATGTGGTATATTTGGTATATTTTCTTTCCTTTGCTTAGGTTTCTTTTGGAATGTTTCTTACTGATTTGTAAGAGCTCTTTGTATGTCAGGAATAAGCCTTTTGACATATTTGCTACGGATATCTTTCCCCAGTTAGTCATTTGATTTGATTTGTAGAATTGGTAGAGAATTTTTATAGACTAGATTTATGAATGATCTGTTTTTTTTTTTTTTTCTTTAAGACGAAGTCCTTTTCTGTCGCCCAGGCTGGAGTGCAGTGGCGTGCTCTCCACTCACTGCAGTCTCCGCCTCTCGGGTTTGAACAGTTATCCTGCCTCAGCCTCCCAAGTAGCTGGGATTACAGGCTCCTGTCACCATGCCCAGCTAACTCTTTGTATTTTAGTAGAGAAGGGGTTTCACCATGTTGGCCAGGCTGATCTCGAACTCTGGACTTCAAGTGATCCACCCAAGTGATCCACTTGCCTCGGCCTTGCAAAGTGCTGGGATTACAGGTGTGAGCCACCACCCCTGGCCCAATTTATGAACAATCTTGTTGGCTAAGTACTCTATCTTTTGCTATTCTGTTTGGATGGCCCATCTTGCTATTCCTGATTTTCTTTTCTTTTTTTTTTTTTGAGACGGAGTCTCGCTCTGTCGCCCAGGCTGGAGTGCAGTGGCCGGATCTCAGCTCACTGCAAGCTCCGCCTCCCGGGTTTACGCCATTCTCTTGCCTCAGCCTCCCGAGTAGCTGGGACTATAGGCGCCCGCCACCTCGCCCGGCTAGCTTTTTGTATTTTTTAGTAGAGACGGGGTTTCACCGTATTAGCCAGGATGGTCTTGATCTCCTGATCTCGTGATCCGCCCCTCTCGGCCTCCCAAAGTGCTGGGATTACAGGCTTGAGCCACCGCGCCTGGCCTGCTATTCCTGATTTTCTATCTTGGTTCTTACAAAGTTCTTCTGCCTGCCTAGGCATATTTTAGGTAATAGCCATAGCCACCAATTTCACAATTCTTGTGGACCTCTCATTCTCAAATCTGCAGTAGGTTAAAGGTCAGTTCTAGGGAGGAGAAGCAGAGCATAAGTATAGTTGGGACATTACCACCTATGTAATTACGTAGACATAATTAACGCTAGTATTTATTGTGTACTGTCTATTTATTTGTTCAGTCAGTGGATATTCGTTGATCCTTTCTATTCCCACGCTGGAGCTGTGCTCAGTTAAATTGTTTCCTTTGTGGAGAAACCACTTTGAAAAAAAGTTTCAAACTGTTTTTAAATTAAACTCCCTATGATCTGGGGGAGTTTAATTCCTAGATATATGGCAGGAGAAGATTTTGGTACACCCTCCTAGGATTTTTCTTTTTTCTTTCTTCCTTTTTTTGAGTCAGACTCTTGTTCTGTTGCCCAGGCTGGAGTGCAGTGGCATGATCTCAGCTCACTGCAACCTCTACCTACTGGGTTCAAGCGATTCTCCTCCCTCAGCCTCCCGAGTAGCTGGGATTACAGGTGCCCGCCACTATGCCCAGCTACTTTTTGTATTTTTTAGTAGAAACAGGGTTTCACCATGTTGGTCAGGTTGGTCTCAAACTCCTGACCTCAGGTGATCCACCTGCCTCAGCCTCCCAAAGTGCTGGGATTACAGATGTGAGCCACCGTGCTCGGCCCCTCTTGCGATTTCTCATAGCAACACTATTTACAGTAGCAAAAATTTGAAAATGACAATACGTAAAGGTGAATGGGTAAGTTAGTTGTGATATAGTCACATAATGAAATATAAAATAATACATATGACATACTTATAAAAACCAAAATATAAATAACTATAGCTACAAATAATGGTAAGGATGAAGCTTAGTGGTATAATATTGAGTACAAAAGATAAGCCCTAGAAGACCACTTATAAGTTGACATTTTTTTTTTTTTTTTTTTTTTTTTTTTTTTGAGACGGAGTCTTGCTCTGTCGCCCGTGCTGGAGTGCAGTGGCCTGATCTCAGCTCACTGCAAGCTCCGCCTCCCGGGTTTACGCCATTCTCCTGCCTCAGCCTCCAGAGTAGCTGGGACCACAGGCGCCCGCCACCACGCCCGGCTAGTTTTTTGTATTTTTAGTAGAGACGGGGTTTCACCGTGTTAGCCAGGATGGTCTCGATCTCCTGACCTCGTGATCCACCCGTCTCGGCCTCCCAAAGTGCTGGGATTACAGGCTTGAGCCACCGCGCCCGGCCATAAGTTGACATTTTTTATAGAAAGGTAAAAATAATGGAAACTTCAGTGGTATGTTTTCTTTTTTTTGGCTAAGTTTGTGTTATGCATAAACAGTATGTTTTAAAATTATGTATCTGTGTGATAAAACCATATTTTACTTTATTTTGAGACAGGATCTTTCTCTGTCACCCAGTCTGGAGTGTGGCGGCATGATCACAGCTCATTGCAGCCTCAA